>NC_079208.1:26595650-26931470 GCF_026745355.1 Beta vulgaris subsp. vulgaris
TATTTATAACAGTTCTTACAACTTATTATAAATTAATTCTCACTTAGTTCCTCTAGGAACCAGTTCCCAGTCACCTTGTTCCCCCTAAACACGTGACTGTCCTCACTTAATTTCACTAGAAGTCTTCTCTTTCTCTTTCTCTTTTCTCTCGATTGAATACAAAATTTTTCTTTCTCTCAACCCAAACTCAAATACAATGATTGATATAATTGAAGAGTAGAAAACCGAATAAACTTTCTTATATATAATACATGAAAATCTGGAATGTCTTAAGTTTAAATTCAATTTTCAAAACTATAAGTTGGAATATCTGCTGCTCCACGTTTTGCTCCATTAGTACATTATGGGCGCTAAAATGTAGCATCCCACCAACCGCTTCTGTAACCGTTATTCCACTTAATCAACCATTACTCCTTCAGATATGCGCGTCCAAATAATACGACAATTGGTTATGCTCCCTAGAATCTAGGAACAAACTAATCAGCATCTTCGTTCCTTATTTGTAGCGCTCGTAGTTAGATACTGCTGCAAATTCATTTTGCTTATGCATTTTACCTGCGCAGATACCACTAACTCCACTAACATTATGGAATTCAAATTTGTTAAAGTTAATATTCCATAATATCAGAATCATACAATCATGTAATGAATCTGTAATAAAAACAATTAGTATAAATAACTTAAATTTAATTAAACTCATAATCAATTCTCCATAAGTTATTAATAAGCTAATTGTATAAAACGATAATAAACCTAATCTATACTACTCGAATAAAATCTAATCAAACACATAAAATTAAGCCTAATAGAAAACAAATAAAAATAACTTAAATAAGACAACTAAAATAAACTAAACTAAAAACCACATTATTCGTCATCATCAAAATAGTGAATACAACAATGTTCCCCCTTTTTGATGATGGCGAATAATATTGGGAAATTTTTTTTTTTAACAGAAAGTAACGAAAAACACCTTAACACATCAACCTAAGCGACAAGACTCAACTATAACTGGGAACAGGGACTAGGTAAGTTCAGAAAGGCTATAGGAACTAAGTAAGGTCAGTTTTTTTTTTAAAGCACCAATAACATATCTTCCGTCTTTTGTCATCATCAAAACCAAGCTATGAACCTGCAACACTAGGGAGTCAATAGTCTAGGCAGCAAGCAAGTAGCTTAAACAAATATCTCAAAATATTAGCCATCCTAGCACACCAAAACACGAAAGATAGGAACGAAGGTATGGACAACACAAAAAGAGCTACATGCACTACACAAGAGCATAAAAAGATAGTAGATAATGGAGTACTTCATGTGTCACAGAAGGACACAGGAACAGAGAGCAAAAAAATTGTTCAAACCGATATTACAACCTAAAAAAACTTGTTCAGTTAACCAGTTTAAAGAAAAAATGGGAAATTAGGGCTTGGGGCGTTTAAAGAGACTGGTGACCACAGAGTCAAATTTTGAGACCACACCATCAATCTTGTTCCTGATCCCATTGTCTGCCTGCTTGATAGCGGCCAAGCTCTGCTGCTGCTAAGAGTCCAAGTTGGATACAATGGCTTCTATTGTACTAATATGGGAATGCAGTAGAGTCAGAGACTCTTGAATACCCCTTAGCATCCCATGAAGACCAATTGTTGAAAGCAGAGGAAAATAAACAGCAGTAGAAGGAACTGGATCTGCGTCCAAATGAATCAGCACAACACCACCCTGATCCTGCTCCTTGAGAGACTTGGAACTAGCAAGTCTCTGGCTCTTCCTAACAGATCCGCCAATACCTCCTTCCTCAAACAATTTCCGTTTAGAACCCGTCTCAACTTTAACAGTTGTCTCCTCTCTTTCAAAGTCCAGTTTACCATTTAACACTCTTAAACTAAGCCTAGACAAAGTTTCTTTGGTTAAGTAGTTCTCAGGTTCCAGGGTAAAGGATGGACTGGCAGAGAGTTTGACTTTGCTCTGTTTGAGTATGGTGGTGATGAGATTACCATACCCAATTTTGGTATTGTGAGAAATGCAGTAGGAAAGATGAGATATCATTAAGGAAGGAAAGTTTATCTTGATATTTTTGGCGAGGCAATACATAATGGAGAGGCCCATTAGGTTTGCTCGGGTTCTTTTGGAGGATCTTGGTAAAACAAAGCGCCAAACAAACTTAAATAAAAGCTTATGAAAAGGGGAGAGATCTTTTTGATCAAGAGAAAGAGCAGTAGGGTTTCCATTAAAGAAGGTTAGAATTTTTTCATTTGAGGCTCCATTAACATTCAATTTTGTCCTTCCCTTGATGTATTCCTTATGCCCTTCATAAGGCACTTCAAACCAATCACTCAGTTTTTTCTCAGTTAGGGTTACCACACTACCATTTACCAAACTCACGCAAACACCCTCAGTGATATTAAAACTTGAACAGAAATCACTCATTTCTTTTTCAAACAACCCTTCATCCAGACTAACCAATTTCATCCATATTTGAAATTTCCATGTTCAAAAATTCCATCCATTTTGATTTTTTGCACCATGCAAGATTGACACAGAAACCCACAAGAAATTGAGAAGATTTTGTTTTCTTACCCCGCTTAGTAGGAATCTGAATTTCCTTTTCTTGATCGCTCTCAACTTTGTCTTCAACATCCTCATGTTTTGGAGAGAGAGCTTCATGAGCAGAAGACAGAGCCTTGGAATCCATTGAGTCTTCCTTTGGGTGAGAGGATCCTTGATCACTAATGTCCGCCAATGATGAAGTTTAGTCTCCCGGAAGGTTCTCATGGTCACCGGAATTTTTGCTTTTGGGAGACATTTGGAGGAGTTATGAGAGAGGTTGAAGAAGAGAGTTGAAAGAGTGTAGAGAGATGAAGTGAAGGATGGCAACGATGTGATGGTTTGGGTTTAAAAGGTAATGATGAAGCCGTGTGAAAAGTGAATAAGAAAGGGTGTTGGGTCCTTTGAAGCGGTTTATGGGGTTCCGTGTGAATTTAATGATTTTTCTCTTTTCAACTTAGTTTAACTGAATTCGTATGTTGGGCAATAAAAATGGTTGACGCATTGAATCATAGAATTTAAGAGAGATAATTGGGAAAGACGATTAAAGAATTTCGGAGAAACAAAAACAAAAGAAAATAGAATATATATATATAAAAAGAAAAAAAATTGCTCTTGCTTGTGTTGAATTTTGTCCAAACTGTACATTCCACTTACGTATTAAAGTATGTGCATGGATAATAAGGGTAATATTTATAGATAAATGTGATTCCTTATACTTGACCCTAGGTGTATGAATTAATTCATGAAAGTTGCAGGGCACACTTAATAACTCTTAGGGAATTAATATCAATGGCACTTTCAAACAATTCTGATCATTCCTAGTTCCAAGCGAATCTTTTCAGACCTGTCCCTAGAAAGTGGTTTGGTCAAGATATCAGCTACTTGATTTTCAGTGGGACAAAAATCAACTTTGACTAATCCTTTTTCTACATTGTCCTTTAATAAAAGATGACGAGTATGAATATGCTTGACCCTAGAGTGATGTACTGGATCCTTGGAAATACATATTGTACTTGTATTATCACAGAGTATAGGAACACACTTAAATTTTATGCCAAAGCCGCGTACCTGCTGTTTGATCCATAATATCTAGGAACAACAGGCGGCTGCTGCTACATATTCAGCCTCAGCTGTTGAGAGTGCAAAAGTGTGTTTTTTTCTTTGAACTCCAAGAAACTAAGCTTGTTCCTAGTAACTGGGTAATTCCAGAAGTACTTTTACGATTTACCAAGTCTCCAGCATAGTCAGCATTAGAGTAGCTAGCTAGATCAAAGATGTCACTTCGAGGATAGAACGACAAACAAAGATCATCACTTCCTTTCAAATACCTAAGAATTCTTTTGAATGCTGTCAAGTGTGATTCTTTAATATTTGATTGGAATCTGGCACATAAACCAACACTAAAGGAAATATCAGGTCTACTTGTAGTTAAGTAAAGTAGGGATCCAATCATACCTCTGTATAGTTTCTGATCTATGGACTTACCACTTGGATCTTCATCCAACCTTGTTCATGTTCCTATTGGAGTATGGTTGATTTTTGCTTGTTCCAGCCCATATTTTTTTTAGTAACTCCACATATTTTTGCTGATGGATCTTGTTCCTCTTTCAGTTTGCTTGATTTTCAAACCAAGAAAGAAGTTTAATTCTCCCATCATGCTCATCTCAAATTCACTACTCATTAAATCAACAAATTCCTTGCAAAGAGATTCGTTAGTAGCCCCAAAAATTATATCATCTACATAAATTTGTACTACTAGAATGTCTGTTCCTTTAGATCGAAGGAACAGGGCCCTATTAACTTTACCTCTTACGAAATCATGTGAAAGCAAGAATTTTGAGAGTCTTTCATACCAAGATCTAGGAGCTTGCTTCAGCCCATAAAGAGCTTTATCTAGCTTATAGACATGGTTTGAAATCAGGGTTTTAAATCGGAGGTTGTTCCACATAGACTCTTCCATTAAATACCCATTAAGAAAAGCAATTTAACGTCCATTTTGTACAACCTAAAACCCATAAATGCAACAAAGGAAATCAAAATTCTTATAGCTTCTATTCTTGCAACAGGAGCAAAGGTTTCATTGAAATCAATACCTTCTTGTTGATTGTACCCTTTAGCTACAAGTCTGGCTTTGTTCCTTATGGCTGTTCCATGCTCATCCAGCTTGTTCGTGAAGATCCATTTTAACCCAATAACTTTCTAGTTCTTAGGCTTGGTCTCAAGATGCCAGACCTTGTTCCTTTGGAACTCATTCAGTTCCTCTTGCATGACGTTAATCCAATGAGACTCTAGTAGGGAATCATTGTGATCTCGAGGTTCTATCATGGACAGAAAGGCTTGGAAAGCACAGAAATTCTTGAGTTGGGACCTTGTTGAGTTCCCTTCTCAATGTCGCTTATGATAAGATCCAGTGGATGGGATCTTAGGTGTCTCCAGGGCCTTGGTTCGAAACCTCTCACTCTTTTTCGTTCAGCTTGAGGTTCTCTAGTTGTATAAATTTGTGGTTGTATTTCTTCTACCTGTCTTCCTTCATCTGCCTGTTCCTCTTGAGGAATAGGATCAGGAACAATCATCTCGTTTTTAGGAATATGCTTCTTATCAGTACCTGCAGGTGTTAGTTCCTCATCAACATTGGCTGATTCTTCAGGACGAGTCAATCCTATTTCAAAATAATTTTCATAACATGGTTCCTGCCGAGAGTTAGTTTCATCAAATATAATATTGACGCTTTCCTCAATACACATTGTTATTTTGTTATAGGTTCTATATGCTTTACTATTTAAAGCATATCCTATAAAAACTGCCTCATCACTTCTAGCATCAAATTTTCCTAGATTGTCTTTACCATTGTTGTGTACAAAACATCTACAACCAAAGACTCTAAAGTATGAGATATTGGGTTTTCTTCCTTTGAGTAGCTCATAGGGGGTCTTCAAGGTAATAGGTCTCAGCATGACCCTATTGATGATATAGCAAGCGGTGTTCACTGCCTCTTCCCAAAAGTTCTTTGGAAGATTGCTGGCTATAACATTGTTCTTGCCATGTTCTCCAGAGTACGATATTTCCTTTCCACCATGCCATTTTGTTGTAGGGTCCTAAGAGTAGAGAAGTTGTGGTCTAGTCCTTCATTGCTGCAAAACTCATCAAACTTGGAGTTTTCAAACTCCTTACCATGGTCAGAATGTAAATGTTTTATTTTAAAACCACTTACCCTTTGTATTCGTTTAGCAAAGGTTACAAATTCATAAAAAGTTTCATCTTTGCTATGAAGAAAAAAATCCAAGTGTACCTTGAAAATTCATCAATCATAACAAGTACATATCTCTTACCTGATCTGCTTTGGATACGTACAGGGCCACATAAGTCCATGTGAATCAATTCAAGTGGACTTTGTGTGCTTACCATCTTATTGGTTTGAACGAGGATCTAACTTGTTTTCCTTTTGCACATGGTCCACAAACTTCATGATTTGAGATCTTGATTGTTGGAAGACTAACAACTAAGTCCGTACTACTCAGCTTGTGGAGTAAGGTCATACTTGCATGACCATACCTTTTATGCCAAAGGAGTGGTTCATTGTCAATTGCACTTAAACAAGTCAGATTGTTCCTAGGAACCAGGTTTAGGTCAACGACATAAGTGTTTCCCTTCATAGTTCCTTCCAGAATCTTGGTACTGTTCCTGATCATTACTACACAACACTTCAGTAAACTTCACATTGTTCCCTTTGTCACAAAATTGAGAAATCTAAGTAGATTGTGTTTAAACCCTCGACCAAAAATACATTATCTATGGAATGTGACTAGATTTCCAACCTTACCTACAACTACAATATTACCTGTAAGATTGTCTCCAAATGTCACAGTTCCTCCTTCATAGGCTGAAATTGAGAGAAATTTGTTTTTGTCTCCAGTCATGTGCTTAGAACAACCGCTATCGAGGTACCACAGGTTGTTCCCCCTCACTTTAGCCTGTATCCAAAACAATTAGTCAGTGGTAGGAACCCAGTCTGACTTGGGTTCCTCTGCGGGCTTGAGTTTTTTTAACTTTCCATACTTGTTTAACTAAGCGAGTGTTCATTTCAATATGTTCTTCTCTGGAGAAACAATCAGACACTAAGTGACCACTGTTCCCACAGTAAGATCATACTCGGCTGCTTGGCAGATCAACATATTTTTTCATTTTATTTTTCTTCTTATGATTGAAACCTAGTCCATTCCTTCCTTCATTTTTATACTTTTGTATCCAGCTTACTGGATCAGGAAGTTTTGTTCTTGAAGATTCCAATTTCCCTTTAAGTACCAGATTTTCTTAAAACTTTATCGTATTCAGATTTCAAGTTTTCAAAATCGGTTCTGGTATTTTCAGGGAACTGGTTCCTTCAGGAACAATAGTTTCAATTTCCATCTCCATATTCAAGAAATAGTTTTCATTTTTAACTTTTCAAGGCTTCTTGAATACGTCAGTTTTCATCAAAAACTTCAAAGAACTTTTCTTCAATACATGCATTTAATGTTTTAAACCAATTTGAATGTTCTTTGGTGACTTCCAAGGCATTCTCCATATCTCTCTCTAATGCAGATTGCCTTGTAATCATCCAAAGTTTCCAAAAGAATTTTATAAGTTGATTCTTTGAAGTTCTATAACTCTTCTTCAATCACATTAATACATACCTTATTGTTTGGCAAGTCTTCTTCATCATCTGTCTTTGCCATGAGACATAAATGAGCTGTTTTCTCTCCAGGCTGATCTCGTTCCTCGTAAGAGTCAGATTCCCCCCAGGCAGCAACCATGGCTCTTCTCATTTCTTTTTTTGAGAAAGGCTTTTGCATTCCTTTCCTTTATCCTTATAGTTTCCTTTACCCTTGTCATTTTCCCAAAGTGGACATTCCTTAATAAAGTGGTAAGGATTACCACACTTATGACAACTCAGCTGTGTGGGCTTTCTCGTGTTCTTCCCTTTGTAGTTTCTATCAAAGAACTTCTTGAACTTTTTTACGATCAATGCCGCTTCCTCATCATCACTGAATCATCTTGTTCTTCAGATTTGAAAGCCAAAGCTTTAGGTCTACTAGGATCAGCCTCATAAGTTCCTAGGTGCAACTCATGAGGCAACAAGGAACCGGCAAGTTGCTCAATATTGAATGTTGTGAAATCCTTGATTTCTTGCAAAGCTGTGACTTTCGCCATCCATTTTTCATACTGTGGGAGACTCCGTAGAACTTTTCGAACCTGTTCCTCTAGAGTAATAGCCTTCCCTAGAGAGTCAAGCTCATTTATAATGTTGGAGAACCTAGTGAGCATATCATGAACTGACTCCTTAGGCTTCATCTGAAATAACTCATATATGCACATGAGCATATCTATTTTTTATCTCTTGACTTCGCTTGTTCCTTCATGTGTGACCTATAGAAGTTCCCACATTTGCTTGGCCGATTTGCATCCCATGATTCTGTTGTGTTCAGGGGGACCAAGGCCACAGTGGATAATCTTGTTGGCCAAGTTGTTCATCTCCATCTTATCGAAGTCATCTTTATCATACTTTGAGAGAGGTTTGGGAATAGTCTCGCCTTTTTCATTTCTCTCCGTGACTTCAAAGTCACCAATTTCAATCACTCTCCAGACTTGATATTTTTCAGCCTTAATGAAAATTTCCATACGATTCTTCAAGTATGGATAAGTGCTTGCCATTAAACATAGGTGGACGTTGAGTTGAGTAACCTTCATCCAATTAATCTTTCTCCCATAGTGTTCATGATTGCTAGGTACTCGCTCCTCAGTGTTAACTGATTTTGGAGGAACATGGCTTTGATACCAATTGTTAGTCTAGTAGAATCACTAGGTCAACTACAAGAGGGGGGGTGAATTGTAGTTGGGGAGATGTTTTAACTTTTTGTGGATAAACTTGAATTAAAGCTAATAAAGAGAAGTAGTAATAAGGTGGAACATACGAAAATTCTTTTAACAAGGTTCTCTTCCTCAATTCTTTAGGAAGAAACCTCACTCTTTTATTTATAACAGTTCTTATAAGTTATTATAAATTAATTCTCACTTAGTTCTTCTAGGAACTAATTCCCAGTCACCTTGTTCCCCCTGAACACGTGACTTTCCTCACTTGACTTCACTAGAAGTCTTCTCTTTCTCTCATCTCTTTCTCTTTCTCTTTTCTCTCGATTGAATACAGAATTTTTCTTTCTCTCAACCAAACTCAAATACAATGATTGAAATAATTGAAGAGTAGAGAACCAAATAAACTTTCTTAGATATAATACATGAAAATCTGGAAAATCTTAAGTTTAAATTCAATTTTTCAAAGCTATAAGTAGGAATATCTGCTGCTCCACGTTTTGCTCTATTAGTACGTTATGAGCGCTAAAATGTACCATCCCACCAACCATTTATGTAGCAGTTATTCCACTTAATCAGCCTTCACTCCTTCAGATATGCGCGTCCAAACAATACGACAGTTGGTTATGCTCCTTAGAATCTAGGAACAAACTAATCAGCATCTTCGTTCCTTTTTGTAGCGCTGGTAGTTAGATACTGCTGCACGTTCATTTTGCTTATGCATTTTACCTGCGCATATACCACTAACTCCACTAACATTATGGAATTCAAATTTGTTAAAGTTAATATTCCATAATATCATAATCATACTATCATGTAATGAGTCTGTAATATAAACAATTAGTATAAAGAACTTAATTTTGATTAAACTTATAATCAATTCTCCATAAGTTATTAATAAGCTAATTGTATAAAACGATAATAAACCTAATCTATACTACTCAAATAAAATCTAATCAAACACCTAAAATTAAGCCTAATAGAAAACAAATAAAACTAACTTAAATAAGATAACTAAAATAAACTAAACTAAAAACCACATTATTTGTCATCATCAAAAATAGTGAATACAACACAACCCAAGTGGAAATACAACCAGGAGGAAGATAATATAACCAATCTTTAGCTCCATCCTTCAAAGCAAAAGGAAAAGCTTTCAACTTGATTTGCTTGTCCGTTGCACCACTTGGTTTCATACTAGTACAAACCACGTGAAACACGAAAAGATATTTCTTTGGATCTTCTCCATTCAACCCATGAAACGAAGGAAGAAAGTGTATCAACCCCGACTTCAACTCAAAATTAGTCCCTTCATAAAGAGCCGGTTTTTGATCAAGGTCAGGAGCCATGAGCTCCCTCAAGGTACGAATTTCATTTGTTGGAGGCATCTCTTCCACCACTTCAATGTCAAAAGGTAATTCCTGAAAATTTTCTCGCAAAACGTTACTTAACTTGAAAAGAGTGAATTCTAACTCGGGATCATGCTACAAAGATTTTTTTGTTAGTAGCACGAGTTTTAACTATAAACAAAAGCCCAAGCAATACTATCCAAAAATCAAGCTAAATACAAACCTGTTTCCCCGACAATGACGCCAAAAGTTGCACAGGCGGTTTAGTCGTATGCACCTAACCAAAAATAAATTTCTCCTACTCTCTTCTACAAGTGAATGTAGAAGGAGAGTAAGGTTCGTATCCACAGGGAAACAGGGACAAGTTATATAATTAGTGTGAATCGGTACCTAGATTAAGCTAAGGGTCGAGTAACCAATTTAGGTGGTTTTCAAATGAGTTATGAATAAACTAAAATTAACTAGAAAACAAATAAAATGAGAAATCAATAATGAAAAGATCTTGAATCCGATTAACATCCACTTCAATTCAATTATCGATCATTGAACCTCAACGCTAATTATTTTCATGATTATCTATTGTTGAGAACTAATCTCGCATTCTCGTTATTCTTATTTGAATATCATGGTCAAAGTGACTGTAAAACCCTAACTAAAGGATAACCTAGGCCGATCAGCGTCTAAGTTCAACCCAATAGTAGCAATAAACACAAAGACCCAATAAACTTGCTAATGTCACACATGCGTTAAAAATTCAACAATTGATTTAATTTCCCTAAGAAATGACCAAGACGATCTGCATCCAAGTTACTCCCTAGTTCGCTAAAAATTGTTAAAAAAATAGAACTATTTGATTCTATTATTAAATATAGCATTAGATTAATTACACAATTAATAGTAACGTTCGTAGCATAATTATGCAAAAATCATAGAACAAAATATTACAAATTAAACCATAATCAAAGGAAATAAATCGAGAGGAAATATCTCACAATAATGATTGAAGCTTCATGTTAATGTTCTTCAAAAACGGTTCAAGCTACAATCGACAAAGCATAAGCCAATTCCATAATCGAAATCTCTAAAACTAAACTAGAAAGTGAAAACTAAAAGAGAAAATAACAACAGAAGAATGGAGTTTTCGAGACTGTTTCCTTTTTTGTCTATTGCCTCCTACGTCCAAAAATAGGGTTTGGTATATATACTAAAGCCCAAAAAATCAGCCGACAATTACACCGACACAAATTGACCTTTCTGTACTAGTGATCGCACCGTGCGCTAAGTTCCTGCCTCTAAATAAACGCTGCAAAACTGGGCTTGACAAGAGGGTTGCGAAACCGCAATGCAGCTTGCGAGTCGTGAGCTGCTTCACGGGTCCGATGTAGCCATGATGCTGGAGACTACTACTAGCAAGAGAGTGGTCGTGAGGTGCGAGCAACTCGCGGGGTGTGAACTACGAAGGCTGCTGCTTGCTGGCTTCTTGCTGCTAGCTTCCCGCACTACTGGACTACACAAGCGGGTCACAACCCGCTACTATTCTCGCAAGGTGCGAGGCTGTTGCACTGCTAGCTTCGAGCGCTGAGAGTCACACTAGGCAGACTTAGTGTTTGTGGGCGGCAACAATGCTTGACTAGAACTTGTGGCGACGCTTGGCAAGTGTAACAATTTTGTTGCGTGGTTCCAACCACTCATGCTTCTTCGTGTTACTATCCTGTACTTTTCGGGCATTTCCAAGATAACTATCAGTTTCACCTTAGAAGTTCGGAACTTACAATTTTAACAATAATTAACATACTAAATTCCGAAGTTCCGCTAAGAGTTAAGTAAAACGCAAACATTAATAATTATGATAAACAAATCCTTAGCAAAAAGCACCCAAATATAATGAAAAGACCATATAACTTGAGCCTATCAATAGTCAAGTAAAGTCTTCTTCAAGTTCGTCTAAATGCGAGGATTCCAAATAGAACTTTGTATAATTTTTGCTTACTCACAATTAAATTTATTAATGTCCAAAGAAGAATGTTAAAGTGCGTGAAAAAGCAAATTGTGCATGTATTGTGAAATGGAGATAGTATAAACAATGATTTTCCGGATCTAGAACGTACTTTTTTGGATGAATACACTTGACAAACACTATCCGCACTCGAATACTTACATATTCTCTCAAAACCTCTCATACTTTCAAATAGAAACAAAACACACATATATATCCACATATTTTGCCCGATATTCAGGCTTCTTGATTGCTCTTCACGAAAGTTGTTATTCTATCAGACCTAAGCCACGTTATATTGCTGAGGGCCCTTGAATAAATTTATATCACTATTCTCACATGTGTCCCTGGATTTGGTATTTTAATTGAAGTTACTAACGATTTCTTTCCAGATGTAGGCCTTTGATAAAATTTCGCTCCTTTGTACATTATAATCAATACTTTTTCTTTTTTATTATGTACATTGCTATAATTATCCTACTTGCATGTTCATCATCTCACATGTTATTATTATTAATTAAGACCTAAAGAACTGTTCTAACATTAAATTCAGATAATTTGGACAACCTGTTAGGAAAATTGTAATTTTGATTGCTTAATAATTAACTTGTCATTAAAATAGCCGTCTTTTTGATGCGTTAAATCAACCAACTTAAACTAATATTTTTATGGTGCTTGGACATATTATTTGGTTATTCTTCTGCATAAAAATTGATATGAATCGATATTTAGTAGAGGCCAAGAATGGACGAAGGTGGTTCTTGACCGTGTTCGTACCCTCACCCTTGAATGCAGACTATGGTTCATTGACCATTAGTTGATTCATGACGGGGACATCTACATTGGATAAGTCACTAATTTCTCCCTTTAATTTCTCAATATCTAGTTAGGTTTATGAGTCTTCCTTTAAATACTTGTTGGCAACTTCATAACGTTTTCAATAAAACCATTACAAGGAGGTAGTCAAATACACGATCACGCTGCATAGGCGATAAAAACATGCCTAAAATAATATTTAAAATTTTTCAAAAGTCGGGGATGTATGGTGCATTTCTGAAATAATAGAGGTATATGGTGAAGAATCGAATTTGTCAAAGGTATATGGTGATAAAATCGTTTATCAAAACCATCCCTAGTAACATTGAGCAAAGAAGACTTATAAACCTTACTTCCTAACACAGTGGAACCCAAAGACATATTAGGCAAATGCTTCATATTCACAAATTCACATAAACATCCCTAACAACATCAATAAAAGCATTCTCAACATCCGAAAATAGTGGTATCTAACCTTAAAATTCTAACAACTGCCTACCATCAGACATAGCAGGCATATCAAAATAACCAACTTCAATATAGCAACCAGATAACACACTTCGTTCAATCAAAGGAGTAGAACTAGTAGTAAAAGGATTTTCTACAAATTTACCTTAGATGCCTGAGGAAATCTAGCTGGTACCCCTTCTCTCTCGGTTCCCCTTGCAAAAACATCAAATTATTTTTTCGAGATCTCTTTGTTTGCTTTTTTAAGGCAAATCTGGTATCCCTTCTTCCCCTTGCACGAGTAGAGGTAGTAGGAGCACCCTTTTTATGACCAATAACTACTAGATCTTCCTCCTCTTTATTTTTCTTTTCAAATGGAACCTCCATGGATAGATTATCCAACACCTTCTCAATAAAACCAACAATAGAATAATTATGATGTTTCCCCTCAAATATAACACCACCCTTATTAGCAGTCTAAAAAGATTTTGGGAAACAACACGTGCATATTAATTGATTTTCGATGGAGCAAGTAGTTGGGGGGTTTATGGGAGATGATGTGACAGATGTGGGTGGCTTAGGTTGTGGAGGCCGATTTTGTGGCGGTGGAGGTTAATTTTATGGAATGGTTGTGGTTTGGGTTGGTGTGGTGGAGGTGGGATATTGAGGAGTGGTAACAATTTGATTTTCAGTTGTGGAGGTGGGATTTTCTGAGATAATGTTGGAGGAAGGCTGTTTTCGGTTTCTTTTTCGATGGCTGGATTCATCAGAGATAGAGGCAGCTTGGAGAACCCCTATTGGTCTTTTCTCCTTTTTTTCTTGACCCGAAAGTTGCCTTTTTTCCCATTAGTGAACTTTTTTTAACTTGGAACGCCGAAGATTTGCTTTAGAGATAATGATAGATAAATAGAAAGAGAGAAATAGAGAGAGAGAGAGAGAGAGAGAGAGAGAGAGAGAGAATCTTTATGACTTAAAGTTATTGCAAAAGGAGGGATATATGTATATAGATAAAAATATAAGAAGGAAAATTCAGTTGAGATTTTTGAGGAGATATTTAAAAAATTGGAATCAATAATCATAACTTTTCATAATTACCTCAATTGTCGAAAATAAAAGCATGTACATGATGTGTACATAATGCGTGGTTTTGCTAAGAAGGCTATGTTGTAGCCTAAAAATCAACGGCTATCAAGCTGACATGTGGCCTCATCAGAGCCCTACATGTGGCATGCGCTCATGAAGGCAAAGTACAAAGGGCCAACAGTTTGCAGGGCTAAAAGTACGTTTCCCTGAAGGAAGAGTACTAAAAGTCCCTTTAATGGCCCAAAAGTTGTACTTAGGCCCAGCAAAAGTAGTCTGCACCTTTGTATGAAGGTGAGGTGTACTGACCAATCAATCACTGCCACGTGTCACCATTTTATTGATTAGCTAATCAGATGCTCCCAAATTAGGGTGACATCAAGGTACAACAATCATTTCAAACAGTATAAATAGTTCTTGATTTCAGGGAGAAAGGAACGTTTTTTCTGAGCATAGTACTGTTATTCTGCCATAAATTCTTATCTCTCTCTCTACTTTCTCTCTCTAAAAGTTCCTTCACATCCCTGATATCTGACTTAAGCATCGGAGGGGGAAATACCACCCAAACCTCCAGAGTGGGTCCCTTTTTGCAGGTTGCAGGTCAGGAGTTAGCATTGGGATTCGAGCCAATCATTGTTGCACAAGTCTCCAGTTTTAAGAACCTATCTTTGGAGTTGTGATATTAAATTACTAGTTTTCATACTACGTAACATTTGGCGCCGTCTGTGGGGAGACGCAACAATGACGGACTGTCATTCATCGAATGTCGCAAGGAACAGAAGTTTTAGAATTCAGGTAGAAGACGCTGTGGATGAGGAGAGGCCGCCTCGTGGACGAGATCATGGCCATGCTGTCGTCCATCTGGAGGGTAGGACTGTAACTCCAGTCATCCAGGAGAATCTTGACCGTCCAGTGACAGCTGGTCACTTGGAGAATGTGTTGAATGACTTCCAAGCAAGAATGGCCGCTGTATGGAGAGCAGATTAAGAACATATGTTGTTCTTTCAGCTGAGTCCAGGAGGAGAGAGGCTGCGCCGCTCAAAGGGCGATCCCAAGAGGGTCGTCCAGGACCTAGTCGGCCACCTCGGCCAGAGTTGACTAGGCCGCCTTCCAAAGGAAAGCAGCCAGCTGTTAGTGATTCTAGGAGGAAGATGGACTGGAGGATGGTAGTCCGTCCAGCAGATAATATCCTCCTACTGGTCACATGATGGAGACTGATGCTAGGGAGTATTTGGAGGCAAGAGGGCGGCAGCTCAGCAGCGTTCAGCCTCTGTGCTCACGCCGTATATGAAGGATCCGTCCTTAAGACTCCCGTCCAGAACAGTGGCGCGAAGCCGTGGACCATCAGCTTTTCAGCCAAGGCAGGAAAAGACAGTTTTGCAGCCCATGGTGTACAGGCGTCAAGCCTTAGCTAACACCTCATCTAATCCGGTATTAAAGAGTACCGTCAGGAGCACATACCCATTGAGGGTCAGGTGCGGCACTCCAGATCAATTGGCCACTCCTTTCTCGGTCAGGATATGGAGTCCCCTCCTTTCCCAAAGGTTAAGCTCCCACCATTGAACCTTTTGACGGAACTACTGATCCGGACGATCACCTATCAGCTTACAAGCATCAGATGTATGTCCAAGGGTGGACGATGCTACTTGGTGTAAGAATTTCCCAGCTACTTTGAAGGGGTAGCGCAAAAATGGTTTAACAACTTGCCGCCTAACTCAGGGAATAATTTTACTGAACTTAGCATTCTATTCACCAGTCACTTTGTGGCTAATCGTCAAGAACAAAAAACAAGCATGCACTGGGTAAAGTCATCCAAGGTCCTAAGGAGGCTTGAGAGGTTATGTGAAGAGATTTTCTAGAGCATTGCAGATCCAAGATCTAATGCAGGTGTGGCGTTTGACGCCTTCATCAGAGGTTAAGACCAGGAAGTTTTAAGTTTGATTTGGTAAGAAGAAAATCACTACTTTGACGGAAGCTTGAAGGAGGCTGAAGCATTCATTCATGCCACAGAGGTTTGTGCTGAGGCAAACAGCCAGAAGTGAAGAAAGTGAGAAGTGTTCAGCCAAAAAGAATCCGCCCAAAAGGCTGAGACTTGGGCAATGACTTTATGACCACCTCGTCCAAAGAAGTAGGCGGTCGAGCAGCCGGCCTCAGTTGAACCAATAGAGTTCAACAAAGATCAATATTCCATTTTGATGGAAATAAAAGATCAGCATGAGCTAAAGGCGCCGGCCGAAATGAAGACGCCTTACCGTAACAGGGAAAAAGCAAGTATTGTCACTTTCACAAAGATTGTGGACATGAAACCAATGAATGCAACATTTGAAGAGAGCACTAGAAGAGTTGGCTCGAAAAGGAAGATGAACAATTACCTCCTCGTCAGGAAGGAAGTTTCAGAAAAGGATAACCGTCAAGGAAGAAATGGACGGAGATAGCACGGATGATGATGTAGTAATGGTCATCTCAGGAGGATTTGCGCTGGAGGTCCAACAAATCGGGCCACAAAAACTATTTAGGGAACTCAGCAGGTTATGCTCACAACCAGGCCGAGTCTGATCCTTTTCCAAAAATAGTGGTCAGCGAGCTGGACCGAGGGAAGATAAGGACGCCGCATGATGATCCCTGTTGTGGAAATGAAGATTGCCAACCTAGGGTTAGGCGAATTCTGATTGATACTGGAAGCTCCACTGATATAATCAGTGCTGATTGTTTGTCTCGCTTGAAGTTTGATAAAAATGATTTGATGCCGGTAAATCATCCTATAATTGGTTTTGGCGAGGGTCATCCATCCCATGGGACTGTCACACTGCCCGTCAGGGTAGGGAAAAAGATGCTGCCAGGACGCTTTTTGTGAAATTTTTGGTAGTACGAGACTTGACGCTTATAATGTCATTCTCGGACGACCTACCTTAAATCACATCAAGGCTGTCATTGTGACCCACTATGTTAATGAAGTTTGAGTGTGATGGGGGAAAGATTGGATTCTCTATGGAGATCAGCAAGCTGCTAGAGAATGCTACTCACCACTCTTAAACCATCATCATGGAAGAGAAGGCAGAGCGTCCAAAGGACAAGGAGGATGATCCGGCCGAGAAAGTAAAGGCCAAATTGTTGAGCTTAGCAAGAAGTTGAGAAGGTTCAAGAGCTACCTCTCCTGAGGCAACGTCCATGCTTTTGCCAGCAAGAAGAGAAAGTGTTTGGCAATCAAAGAAGAAAACATTCATCTGAAGATCATGGCTATAATGATCTGGGACTAGAACGTCCAGAGCCGTGGAAAGTCCAGTAGAGAATTTGCTTAACCAACGTACCGGAAAGGACTTTGAAAATAGGATCGCTTTTGAGATCAGAGATTCAGGACGCCTTAGTTGCGTTGCTGCGAGAATTTGAAGATCTGTTTGCCTACGCTGTAGAGGAGATGCCTGGGATAGATCCTGAAGTGGCCGTCCATAAGCTCAACATTGAGCCGGGGCAAAAGCCTATTCGGCAGAAGAAGAGGCACCTGGGGCCGGCCAGAAATAAGGCCGTTGATGAAGAAGTCCAAAAGCTGCTCAAGTCTAAGTTCATCCGGGAAACATATTACCCAGATTGGGTAGCAAATGTTGTGATGGTTCCAAAGCCGAATGGCACTTGGAGAATGTGCGTTGATTATACGGATTGAACAAGGCTTGTCCTAAGGACAGCTTTCCGTTGCCTAAAATTGATCGTCTGGTGGATTCAACGGCCGGCCATGCCCTGCTGAGCTTTATGGACGCCTATTCTGGCTTCCACCAGATTCCTATGTGGCCGGATGATCAAGATAAAACTTCCTTCATTACTGAGAAAGGATTGTATGGATGGCTCAGATGCCCTTCGGCCTAAGAAATGCGCCACCACATTTCAGAGGCTCATTAACACGGTGTTTCAGCCGCAGCTTGGGCGAAATATGGAAGCCATATCGACGACATGATCGTCAAGAGTAAAGAAGAAAAGATCATCTGGACGATTTGAGGGAAACTTCCTCACTTTGAGGAAATTTAAGTTGAAGCTCAATCCGCAGAAATGGTGTTCGGGTAGTTGCTGGAAATTTCTGGGATTTTTGGTTGATCAGAGAGGGATTGAGGCAAATCCCGATAAAATTCAAGCTATTATGAATATGTCTTCGCCGTCCAAAGTCAAAGAAGTTCAGCGGTTGACGGGCTGTTTGGCTGCTCTTGGACGGTTTTCTTCGAAATCAGGGACAAATGTCACCATTTCTTTGCAAATCAGAAGAATGCCAAGTTTGAGTGGTCGGAAGAGCTGAGGTGGCGCTTCAGCAAGTAAAAGATCATCTTCGGCAGCTGCCTAGATTGATCAGTCCGGCCGAAGAGAAAAATTGTACGTTACCTGGCCGTATCTCCTTTCGCGGTAAGTGTGTTCTCTTGGCTGAGAGAGACGCAGTGCAAATACCCGTCTACTTTGTGAGCCATGTATTGAAAGGATGCGGAAAGCAGTATTCGTCCATTGAGAAATTCGGCCTGGCTTTGTTGATGGCAGCCGGAAGTTAAGGCCTTACTTCTTAGCACAGCATTCTGTTTATACTGATCAGCCGCTGAGGCAAGTATTGCATAAATGGATGCTCTGGCCGGATGTTAAATGGGCTGTTGAGCTCAATATGTTTGATTTAACATTTGAGCCTCGAAAGGCAATCAAAGGGCAAGCTTTGGCTGATTTCATTGTAGACTTACTCGGCCAGCTATAGAACCCGTCCAAGATCCACAGAGGGAAAGCGTCATTGGACCTTATGGTGGATGGATCCTCAACTGCGAATGGATGTGGGGCAGGAATTATCTTTCAATCTCCAGAAGGGGATAAGTTTGAATGCAATGAAGTTCAAGTTCCAGGCGTCCAACAATGAAGCAGAGTATGAAGCTCTCTTAGCCGGCATAAAAATGTGCAAAGCGGCTGGAGCCTTGGAAATTGAAGCTAAAACTGACTCTCTGCTGGTCGTCAGTCAGGCAATGGTGAGTTTGAATGCAAGGAAGCGTCCATGAGCAAGTATATGAATTTAGTCAAGGAAGAGATCAAGTCTTTAAAGAGGTTCGTCCTAAATCAAGTTCCCAGATCAGAGAACCATCAGGCTGATGCCCTTTCTAAGCTGGCCAGCTCGGCTGAGGGATTCAGAAAGTCTCTGGGAGGTAAAGCGGCCAAGAGCATTGAGGCCGAGAATCTGTTTCTCAGCCGAGAAGATGAGTGGATGAGCCAATCATTGAATTTAAGAAAACTGGCCGTTGCCTCTTGACCCAATTGAAGCTAAGTATGTGAAAGCAAGGGACAAGTGGTTTGAGTTGTGGAATGAGACTCTATACAAGAAATCCTACAATCGGCCTCTTCTCAAATGCATCAGCCGAAAGGAAGGTCTGGACGTTTTAAAGGAGTTGCATGAGGGAGCTTGTGCTTCCCACATTGGAGGAAGAGCTTTGGCAGAAAAGGCTCTCAGGACGGGCTACTTTTGGCCGTCCTTAAAAGAAGACGCCCTGCTATAGCCAAGAAATGTGATAGTGGCCAAAAGCATGGTAATATCTATCAAAAGCCGTCCAATTACTTGACTCCATTCTCTTTCCCTTCCCTTTGCTAAATGGGGGATGGACATTCTTGGGCCTTTTCCTATTGCTGCCGGCCAGAAGAAATTTGTAATAGTAGCTGTGGACTACTTTACAAAATGGGTTGAAGCTGAAGCATTAAGAGGCATCACCACTAATGACGTCAAAGGGTTCATCTGGAAGAACTTGATTACAAGGTTTGGATGCCCCAGTCGATCGTCTTTGATAATGGGCCACAATTTGAGACACCGAAGCTCTCGTCAATGGTTGGCTGACCAAGGAATCAAGGCTCACTTTGCCGCAGTAGCTCATCCACAGGCTAATGGGCAAGTTGAGGCTTTTAACAAGATTCTTTCGGCCGGGATAAAAAGAAGTTGGACAATGCAAAGGGGCTTTGGGTAGAAGAATTGCAGCTGGTCTTATGGTCAATAAGGACAACGGCCAAGAATTCCACAGAGAGACTCCTTTATGATGGTCTATGTGGCTCTGAGGCCGTCCTTCCTATTGAGGTTGAAGAACCCACCTTAAGAGTAATGATGTACTCAGAAGATGCTAACTGGGCAGCTCTTAGGACGGCTTTAGACTTAGTTCCTAAAGTCAGGGGCATACTTTGCTGAGAATGCAACTTTACAAGTTGAGAATGGCGAGGGAGTTCAACAAAAGAGTTGCAAGGCGTCCGTTAAAGCTGGGAGACCTCGTCTTAAGGAAAATGGAATCGGTCGGCCGAGCCAAAGAGTTAGGCAAGCTTACCCTAACTGGGAAGGACCCTACAAAATAATCGAAGTAGTTCAGAATGGCACCTTTCGTCTGGAAGGCATGGACGGACGTCCCATTCCTAGGACGTGGAATTCTGACACTTTGAAGAAATACTTTGTTTAGGGCATCCTGCTAAATTGTAATCTTTTACAATGCATTACAATGAAAAAGTTGAATGTATACATGTATCTTGACTATTCGTTAAGCAAACTTCATATAATACAGTTCTACTTCTCTATGACTTTGTTTGATTTATTTGTTTAAAGTTATATACTATCGTCCAAAGTCAATTAATTTAACAAAGCAAAAAGACAATACACCTTTCATTAGGAGGTCGGCCGCATATATTATCGTCCTTAAATGGATAAATATGTAAGATTTGGCCGGTTATTTACTTAAAGAATTAAACATCTCCTGAACAAAGTCGGCTGGATAGGAATTAGGACGCCTTAGTAAAGGTATCTTACTTTCCGTCCAAAAGCCACAAAACTTCGAAATAAGAACCTTAGTAAAGGAATAAGTTATTTCATAATTTAACAAAGATGGACGAGTTATAATCACTCTTAGAAAAACGTCCAAGTCTTTGTCCAATGACGAATGATTACCCTGGTTCTGGCCGAGCAAACTATTAACTTAGCAGTTTTTGAATCCCAAAAATTAAAACAAGTCTTTGCTTGAGCATCTGGTGATGAACGTCCAGAAAAGAGCTACTGGGTCAGATAAAAAAAAAATGTTGACGAATTACTTTTATACTTAGACATTAATGAAGGTCTTAATGTAATCGGCCAAAAGAGTTGATTGGATCGTCAGAAGGATATTATGACGAGTTGCTTTTGTACTTGGTACAAATATGGGGTTGTAATGTAAGACGTCAAAAACAGTAAGACATAGTACAATAGAGATTGAAAAAGATAGCTTTTCATATGTGAAAGAGATTATTACAATCTAATCTAAAAACAAAGCACAAAAGAGATAAGGTACAAGTGGCTCACGACCAAGATACAACAAAAGATTAAGCGGCAGGAGGATCATTGTTCTCTTTGTCCTGAGCCTCCATATGTTCTTCTCCTTCTTCATCCTCAGAGGATTCTTCGAAGACAGGAAGTTCTGCCCCTGATATGGTGGCTTTGTGTAAACTTTCTTGGAACTCCAGCCGGCGAGCATATCTGGGAATATCCTCTTCTTCGGCCATCATACCAAAGGCCTGCACCGCCCATTCTTTTGTGGTATCAATGACGGTGTTCAAAGCCCCCTTGGCCGCTTCAACCGTGGCCGCAACCTCATTTCGGAGAGTTTGATTTTTAACCTTTAGGACGAGGTTTTCCTTGTAAAATTCAGCAGTCATAGTCATGACTGAGTTCCTCTCGTCCAGAAGGTAGCGTTCCAGAGACGCTCTCTCGTCCAGCATTTCGGTCAGCCGAAGTAGATAACTCTTGTCTTGGGACTCAATTTCGGCTGACCGCATCTCCTTGGCCAGCTTAGACTGCTGATGCAGCACTTCCTGCTCGGCCATTTTGAACTGAGCTAGGTCCGCAGCCGCGGTCACGTCTTGGACGAGCCTTTTATTCTCTTTTCTGAGCTCCTTCGCCCAATCTTCAATTATTATGCTGCGAGCAAAGAGCTGAAAATAGGAGGACAAAAGAGTCAGGACGAATGCAACTTGGAGAATATATATCTAAGTAAAGAAAATAAACGTCTAAAGAAGGAAAGATGTACCTCAGCAGCAAGTTGAGACATGTATCCTACATGCGCAGATGATGCTCCCCTCAACCCCTTAATGTAGGGTTCAGGAAAGCACTTGAAAAGCTCCAGCTTGAGCTTCTCGCGGTCGGACGATGACATCTTTCCAAAAGCTGGAGAAGATACATCGTAAGAAAGAATAGGGGAGCCGTCAACAGCTGGACCCTTCCCTTTATCTGAAAGATTAGACTCTTCAGTACATCTGATGGGAATAACCACGGCCTGTTTGTTGGACGGACTCATCGGACGCCCGCCAACCCGTAGTGTTCTAACTACGTTTGAATAATAAGACTCACCAGAAGAACGGGAAGCCGTCCTATACGCAGTTGGCATCTGGCCTATCAGCTTGGCCACTGGTCCGGAAAAAGCGGACCTGTCTGCAGCCGCGTCCGGCTGAGAAGATTGGCCTGCGTCGTCCAAAATGACAACCTCGTCAGGTTGTGAGGCTGCAGGCTGCTCGGCAGGCCCGGCGGAGGTCACCAGGGCCAGAGAGCCAATCTCAGCCGGTTCCTCCTTGGCCTCTTCTTTGGCCGGAATGTCGATCACGACCTTAGGAACCGGCGGTGTCGATTTTTTTTCCTTGGCAGTAAACCCCTTTGCCTTCTTAGATGGAGGAGCTTTGCTGGTTTTAGCCGGCCGCTTCTTCGCTACCGCCTTCTCAGCCAAGGCCTTTGATGTTGGGGCATTTTTCTGAAAAGTTAGAAATATGTAATAAATTAGAGGCCCTTCAAAGAGGGGAATCGTCCGGATAAATCCAGACGTCCTGCTCATCAGGGAGGCAGCCCGTCCAGACATCATCTGGACGAGTTTCCCTTCAAAGAGGCAGGTCGTCCAGCCATTATCTGGACGAGTTGCTCTTCAAAGAGGCAGCTCGTCCAGTCATTGTCTGGACGTGTTGCTCCTCGAAAACGCAGCCTGTCCAGCCATCATCCGGACGAGTTGCTCTTCAAAGAGGCAGCTCGTCCAGTCATTGTCTGGACGTGTTGCTCCTCGAAGACGCAGCCCGTCAGGAAATCAACCTGGACGAGTTGCTTCTCGAATAAACAGCTCGTCCAGCTTTTGCTTGGATGCTTTGCTCAAAAAAAAAAAAAAAAAAAGAAAAAAAAAAGAGAGAAGTAATCTTACCAGGGTGTCGGCCCTCTTTTCGGCACCTGATTTGTTGTATTCCTTCCAGAGAGTATCGGCAAATCTGGACGAGCTCATGTCTCCTATCCAAGATTTCCTCAGTTTACTTCTGGCTGAATCTGCAAAAAGAAAATAAAAAAGCAGATGTTAGACGGATGATAATCAGGCTGGGAATTTTACTTGGAGAATTTTTAGTAGTTATACCTCTGTCCTCGTCCTGCCGCAAACCGGCAGCGACTAGGAAGTTATCATGATAGAACATCTCTTTAAAGGGGATTCAATTGGACGGACCCTTGAAAGAGACGTCTTCCATGGAATACTCCGAAATCCGGAAGTACTCCACCATCTCCTTGGCAGAGTTACTCTCTAGCTCCAGATACGAAGCCATCCGTCCAGTGTTAGTGTTGGATCGGCTAAAATACGAAGCCGATTAGCAACCGCTTTACTGGGCGCTTGGACGAAGAGGAATTCACCCTTCCAAGAGTGCATTTTGGATGTCTTATCCCAAGACGTCAAGAATCCTTGACGATTGCATACACTCAGCCAGCTTCCTTCAACGGTTCAAGGAACCTTGGCAACGTAATGAATGTGGGTGAAGGCGGCCAGAGAAGGATCCTTTCCTTTTTAAATTACAAACAGCCAGAAAAGTAAGGATGTTTTGCCAGGAGTTTGGGGTAAGTTGATTATGTCCTATGCCATAGTAATGAAGAAGCTGGCTGATGAAAGGGTGAAGAGGAAAGCGCAGGCCGGCATCTAATGCCAGGCGATAAACGGCAAAATGGCCTGGGGGGCACTAAATATGTAATCCTCTCGTCCAGGAAGAACGAAGTGGTAGCCCGGCATGGGCATGGCCACTGAAAAAGGTCTAAGGTCCGAGCCTAATCGTCCCAGCCAAGTGTTATCGGCCAGGATAAATCTAGGGTCAGAAAGAGGACCTAGCCGCCGTCTTATTTCAGACGAAGTTGTCGACGGCTCCTCTGAATCGCTAGCAGGGTTAAAAGAGCTGGCCGTCTTTGGCTCATCCGAGACCGTCCTACGTATGGACGGGCTGGGATCTGGGGAGCCTCTGATTTCTTGTTCCTCCTGGATGTGTTCAGGGGAAGGACTTGGGGTGGCTGGACGAGCACTTTGGACTTCGCGCTCTCCGTCAGCGGGAATCCGTCCAGTGGATGCCTCCATTTCCGAGCTGGAGGCCGACAGGTTAACTCCTCGTCTGATACGAGCTGTTTGCTTGACGCGCGCCAGATTACCCTTCACAGGTAAAGACTGGGTCGTCTGACTTTGCCGGCCATGAGAAAAGAAAAAGAATGCATGTCCGGCCAAGATGGGTCCAACTCTAGAAGATGCCGAAGAAGATAGGCCCTCTGTTCTAGGGCTAGTACCAACCCTTGAGCGGTCGGGTTTGTTCGATGAAGAAGACGAGCTCATTTTCTTAAAATATGTGTGAAAGCAAGAAAGAGAGTTAAGAATATACCTGTAGAGGAGAGCTCGGACGAATGTCAAAGACGACTTGAGGCCTCGGACGAGCAAAGTGACAATTGCAAGAGCTTGGACATGAGTAGTTTCTCTCTCTAAAAACTCAGTAAAAATTGCAGAGTCTCTCTCTCTAGAAAATTTCTCAGCAATGTTAAAATGATTCCAGGAGCGACTAAGTCCCATATTTATAGAGGGGTGAAAATGACCCCCCAATTCTGTAAAAAGTAACCGTTGTTCATAGGGGTTGACCTGTGGAGACCGCCAAAGTGGCGCCTCTTTTTTGAAAAAGAAAAGGGCAGTTTCAGGTCGGTTAAAAGAGGAAGATTAACCGTCTTGGCGCCTAAAAGATAATAACTGCCTCTTTTAAGGGGTAAATGTTGTAGCCTAAACATCAACGGCTATCAAGCTGACACGTGGCCTCATCAGAGCCCTACATGTGGCATGCGCTCATGAAGGCAAAGTACAAAGGGCCAACAGTTTGCAGGGCTAAAAGTACGTTTCCCTGAAGGAAGAGTACTAAAAGTCCCTTTAATGGCCCAAAAGTTGTACTTAGGCCCAGCAAAAGTAGTCTGCACCTTTGTATGAAGGTGAGGTGTACTGACCAATCAATCACTGCCACGTGTCACCATTTTATTGATTAGCCAATCAGATGCTCCCAAATTAGGGTGACATCAAGGTACAACTGTCATTTCAAACAGTATAAATAGTTCTTGATTTCAGGGAGAAAGGTACGTTTTTCAGAGCATAGTACTGTTATTCTGCCATAAATTCTTATCTCTCTCTCTATACTTTCTCTCTCTAAAAGTTCCTTCACATCCCTGATATCTGACTTAAGCATCGGAGGGGGAAATACCACCCAAACCTCCAGGGTGGGTCCCTTTTTGCAGGTTGCAGGTCAGGAGTTAGCATTGGGATTCGAGCCAATCATTGTTGCACAAGTCTCCAGTTTTAAGAACCTATCTTTGGAGTTGTGATATTAAATTACTAGTTTTCATACTACGTAACAGGCTAACTATAAGAAAATATCTTAACTTACATAAGTTAAAGATACTCGATTAATTTTTGGAAAGAACAAAACTTCTTAATGACATATATGTGCAAGTTTGTTATTCTCCACAGCTATGTACAGGAAACACCTGCACCTGGTTCAAGAAATTAGCATGATTTCACTTTCATTCAAGCAATGATATTTAAAAATCTTTGTGGGATATATAAAGTATCTACATGATAACTTGAAACATTAATCGAAATAATACATATACATTTCCACACCAAAGAGTACAAATCTAACCATTAGGGGAAACAAGTGAAGCCAAACTAAACCTAATTAACAAGACTCTTACCTAGACTTAACTAACCCTAACAAGACTCTTCATTTACAATGAGACTCTCTACACAAAGGTTTTGTGAAGATATCAACTATCTGAAAATTATCACTAATAAAATGGTGCCTAATCTCGATGTGTTTGGTTTTACAATGCTGAACAAGATTATGTCAATAGTAATAGCACTAGTGTTATCACACATGATAGGAGCTCTTATAAACAACACCAAAATCTTTCAGATGGTTCGTTATCCACAATAATTGGGAACAACAAGTTGCTACTATAATGTTTACATCTTGTGCCATGGATAAGGCCACTTAATTAAGCTTTTCAGAATCCCATGAAATCAAACATGAACGTAAAAAGTGAGCCATACCTAATGTGTGTTTCTTGTCAACAAGGAAACTAGCACTTATGCCAGACCCATTTATTTGTCTCGAAAACAATTCTCAAATAATTGGACTTGTTTTCCCTAATTTTATCCTGTAAAGTAATATAAATATCATGAATCTAGTTCCCTCACAAACCATCTCACTTGTTTGAGAATTAACTATGTGACAAAGGTTAACTACAAACTCAACCGGATTGCCTTTATCACACAATTGGGAGATGCTCAACAAATTATGTTGTAAGATATGAACATAATATAGATCATCAATAGCTTATGAAAGTTACTTACCAACCTTACCGATACCAACAATAGTACCTTTGTTATTGTCTTCGAAGGTAACATTTCCACCATCATAGGATGTGGGTTAGTGAATTGCTTCTCATCTCCAGACATGTGTCTTGAGCATCCACTGTCCAAATACAAAAAGGTACTACCTCTCCCTTTAGCCCGCAAGAAACAATCAAACATTAGATAAAGGAACCCAAACTTTTTTGACTTCATCCCTTTCCACAAAAAGTTGGCTCTAATTGGTCCTTCCTAACCAAGACCAACTTAACTTGTTGGTTATTTCTCTTTACACTTTTCTTCCAAACTGGGAAATTTAAAATATAATGCCCATTCATGCCACAATTATAGAACACATACATATCCTTTCAAGGAGATACTTACCTATTTTGAATTCCTTGATCCAAGTGGTTTCCCTAGGGTGTCAGGTGGTCCAAGTTCTAATCAGTCTTGAAGAACCAAGACCAGTTGAACTATTGTTACCTGTCATGGAGGTAAGATGGCAAAGTATCCTTTGTAGATAAAAGTTTGTCCACATGCCTTTTCCTATTTGTAGCTCTTTATCTTTCGTTTTAAGAATTTTTATTAGAAAAAACATTTTTATCATTCATAGCATTGAAATTTCTCTAAATTTTTCCGGGGTCAACTTCAAGTTTTGAAACCATGGCGTCATTTGGCATGTTGACAACCATTGCCTGTATTCCTTTATTTAATTCATGAATTTCAATAAGAAAATCACATATCTTTCCTTCATACTCATCAATCAATTTACTAATTTTCGCCCATTGACATATAGCGGAAACAATTAGCTGAGCAGTTTTAAGTGAAAGAAACTCTTTATGCAATTCATTTACATCATTAACCAAAAGGTTAAAAGCATGCAATAAATCAAACTTAGAGTGTTTGGTTTACTCTTAAATGCAACATAATTAGGGGGATCAATGGAGTTAAAAAATTGTGAACAAAGGGAACAATTAAGTCTTCTTCACTATATATAGGAACATCCTCATACTTTTCTAGTAGAGAAGATTTAGTTGTTTCCATCTCGACTTTGCATTGGTCAAGTGCCACTTCGAGTTCAGCCACTTGATCATTTGACTCAACACACACTTGTTCTAAGTGATCACAACTAGAAATAACAATATCATATACATTTTTCTTTTTTTTATCAATTCTCTTCTGTTAGTTATGTAAGCTTCACTTAACTTAAGTCATTCATGTTAAAGAGTCTATAAATTCAAGCATATTATCTCTATCATATTGATGCATGTCCTCACAAATTTGCTCTAAATTTACCTTGTGTTCACTGAGTACATATTTCTTCGCAATAAGGCAAAAAATGGATGTATTGTTCCCCCATCCTAGTTCCTCCAGCCGTGTTGTTTCCTTTTCGATCAAGAATAGAAGTCATGCACGTCTCATGATTAGGTGCTTCTTCGTTCGCTTTTAAGCCTAAGTCAGAATCATCACACATGGCTGTTACCATAACTTTCTTGAAAGCTCTCTTATCATTGCTCTTGGATTGTTTGTTCTTCTAATGAATGATGTTTCCAAACTCTCTACACTTGATGCAACCTATACTTGAACAATTAGTTTCGTTATAAATTTTACCTTTGAAGTTCTTCCTTTAATCTCTAAAATGCTTCTCAGCACGTTTAACCATCATTGGTATGTCATCTTATTGTTTTTCAATTGTTCCCTTCAAGGTAACACCTTTGATTGGTCCCTCTTCACTTGCTTCTCACTCTTAGACTTGACCAGCATCTCATGAGTTATTAGAGAACCAATCAGCTATTATAGACTCAGCGATGTGAGCTCCTTTGCTTCACAAATAGTTGTTACCTTGGTCGTCAATACGTCTGTCAAACTTCTTAACATTTTTCTAACCAATCTTCATTAGAAAACTTTTGGCAAGAGATTTTAAATCATATACAATAGTCATAAATTAACAAAAGCAATCATTTATTATTTTACCCTTGTTCATGTTAAAAGCTTCGTATTTAGACATATGTTGTAAGATCCCAGATTTCCCCGACCAACTTACAAAGGATTAATCACAGCGAAAGAGCTCTAGTTGAGATGACCCGAAATATTACCATCACACTCGCCGAACTACATCGGAGAGTATGGAACTCAATTCCTAACTCTATTCAAATTAATTTTATTATTACAACAACGCCCTGATTCTCATACTTTATCCTCATAAATTTCTATAGAAAATCCGGCAGAGTTTCCTTATAAAATGTGACAACTCTAAAGCTAAAAATAATATGAACCTGATACAATTTCAATAAATAAAATATTTCCAACTCCCAGAACTCCACAACCTCAACTCTTTCGCAGAGCATCACCCAACAGGGAATCAGGCGCACTAACAACTCTTAATGGAAAGATAGATTATAAATAATAAACGACTAACTATTACAATGTCGAGCGTCCTCACTTCAAAAAGAGATACAACACTGTTCCAGCTCATATTAGCTTCAACTTGAAAAAGGTTTACTTACGTCTTCAACCTGAAACATTTGAGAAAACTGCCACCCACCCAGTGACAGGCCACAGAAATGACAAAACATACATACATCAGCAAAGCTAAGTACCAAACTCGTAAATAAGCGTAACACATGCTTTGGTGGCTTTTACTTGAAAACGACTCAACAATCAAGATAGTCCAACTATCACAACATGCATCATATCAACTCATGTTGACCACATACTTATTATATTTTTTATCTGATTATTTATTTTCTATCATACCATCATTCACATAACAACAAATGCAACAAGGCAACTTCTAGGCAAACATAAGAGAAATATATTTCGTATATCTTTACTTAATTAGATTTCAACATATCACAGTTACTTATGAGGAACCTAAGTTAACTAACTCTGATATAGGTTAAATATAACTTATTTCCTTTAATTGTCTTCTTATCAGAAATCCAACTTATATTTTGAAATACTCTATCAGTCATTTTATTTTGAAATCCAACTCCATGATATGATTTCTTATCGGGAATCCAATATACCAGAATATGATTCCTTATCAGGAATCCAATAAGATAAGATTCCTTATCGAGAATCCAACATTAGTATAACTTACCATGATATGCTTCCTTATCAAGAAACCAATATCGATATTCATATTCAAATATTGAATAAATATTTATAACTTACCTAATATGATTCCTTATCATGAATCCAATATCGAAATAACTTACCACGATACGATTCCTTATCGGGAATCCAATATCGATATAACTTTCACAATTTGAGATAACTTTCTTTTAACTAGGGGGAAAGAGAACGCGGTGGAGGAGACAAAGCTTACACTCCGACAGTGGGGGTCGTCACCCAACCATTCGCTTTACTTTTGGCCAATAACCGCGACTTGTCCGGAGTACATTTTTCCGCTTATTTCATCAGCCATCCACATGTTTCAAATTACCTGATATATATCACCCGATTTTCGCCCCATAAAGCAATAGGAAGGTTTCCCTATGGGGCCTCCAAGGTTCACATTCCATGGGGCATTGTTCGTGTCACCTCATTCGTCGACTCAGACAAGGCTACTTTCCGCTTTAGATTACTTTCGATTTTCATTTATAACACAATCAATCATTCTTGGAACTCATCTGATAGCTTTAGTAATTATAACAATTGTTGCATAACCAACCATACTAGAGAACTTCACTCTGGAAAACTATAAGCAAATGTCATCGTGCTTTCTTACGAATTTTAGATGCAATATAGTTATGCAACTAAGTTCAACTCAATTTCAATCATAGAACTTATAAACCACAATAATTTATAAATGAGAGTTACTAAATCACAAATGCACAACTCACATTCTTTCTCATAAATAGTTTATACTCTCTTATAATTCATGGTTATCAATCAACATTTATATCAATAGTGATAACAATTGTCATCAAGCACCAACAACAATTACAATAAGTAGAATTAACTAAGGAGAATTAGCGTAGATTCCACAACTCGAGATTCGTGAAACAAAGGTTGATTAGACTTAATCAATTATGGCCGGGCCATGTTATCTTGTAAGTTCAATTCCAATACCATTATAGATGTCAACCATTAATGGATCATATTCTTACTTAGTAGAGCGAGTCAACCTCATTTCTAATTAGAAGTCATTTAATTATATAACTCAAACTACTTTAAAGTATTCCATGGACTTACACTTAATTAAGTAATATGAGGTATTACTTAAGTAAGTGTAAGTCCATGAAATACTTTAAAGTAGTTTGAGTTATATAATTACTTGGGTTATAAAGTGTAGTAGAAGAGTTCTCGACTAATTAATATAACCATTACAACTTCTTAATTGCTATCCTCTTAACTTATAACTCAACAATGAGCTTCAATAACTACTATACTTTGACAATATAAAATACTATAGGAAGATTAGAAACTTCCTATCAACATTAGGACCAAAGAAACTTAGGTTGTCTTTTACTAACTCATAGCATTCCAATTCCTTAATTATCAAATAATAATAATTATTCATCTAACTCAATATAATAAGAGGAATGTGATTACTTCTTATTAAACAAGTACTCACAAAAGCTTATTAAAATCCCTTCTAGTAATAAACTAATCTAACATGTTCGATTCGATAACAGTCTCACCAACAAGAATGGAAGCAATCAACTAACTTCGCTCACAAATGAAACTGTTTGAACTAGATGCTTTATTCTATGTCGTATTGACAATAAATTTCAGGCATCCTTTAATAAAGGATGTAACCTCCATACTATAATCAAATTACTTAATTCCAAAATAATAAACTAAATGATTATGTTATAAACTAATTCGATGCATATCGACAACAATACCAATATTATATAATCAGATTGCTAACTTAATACTAACAATAGAATTTGCTTCAGGCAATAAGGTTCAGCATCAAGTTTCAATCCAATAATCAAAAATCAATGTCCAAATCATTAATTCCATTTAAATTTATCAACACTAGCGAGCATTCGGATCTTCAACGCATCCCTTTGCAACATGTGTAGAAATCAAACTCAACCAACAACATAAACATTACAATAACAATCCTAATTCATAATTAACTGAACTTAATGGGTAAAGTAAGTTGGTTTATGTTAGAGGTTAATCTAGAAAAATCTAAATGTGTAATGAAACATGAAGTGATGTATCTAGAAACATCTTGTACAAATCAAAGATATTAGACAAGTGTAGAGAAATCTAGAAACTAGAACTACATCAACTATAAATATGTGTTGTATGTGCATGAGTTGAAAATGGAGCCAAACAAGTGACCTCCACACAAGATATTAGGAAAGCTAGAAACAAAGAGTTCTACCAACGAGATAAATGAGAGACATGAGCTCTCACAAACACACTTGTACAAATTAATTATCAATGAAAATGCAATTTTGTGATACTATTGGGACACCAAAACTTCCATGTGCATCACAAATTCTATCATGGTATCAGAGCCGCAAAATGATTACGAAGAAGATCGAAGGCCCGAGAGATGGAAATCAAGCTTGTAAGAAGAGACTTGGAGGTCACAATCAAGGTAAGTATCTAATACAAAATTTCAAAGAAGATAATTCAAAAAGTATGGAGATGAAATAAAAGAGTTTTAGGAGAAGACAAAAATGGAATATATTTGGAAATTAAAATATGATGATGGAGAAAAAAAAAAAGATGAGATAACTTTTGAGAAATGTAGAAGATTAAATATAAACATCAACAAATGAAATTAACATTGGAGGAAAAGGAAAGAATGAAAAAAATGGGAGAATATTGGTGACAAGAGCACCAATAGTTGGGAAGAAGAAGAAAAAAAAGTTCTAGAAAAAGATTTTGGAGTTTGCTAATGACATGGGCTTTAGCAGAGATGATTGGTGACATGAGCATCAATGAAAGAATAAAATTGGATAAAGATATGTGAAGAAGAAAAATGAAAAAGTTTAGATTAGGGGAGTAAGTTGGTAACATGGGTACTAACACAAAACATTGAAGATCAAGAAGATATGAAGATAAAGCAAAACTGAGGATAGTTGGTGACATGGGCACTAACAAAAGCAATTTCAGTGCATGGTCGAGTTGTTGATGACAAGTGCATCAACAGATTTAAGATTTTTTAAAGTACAGATTTTTCAAGATTAAGGGGAGTGTTAGAGGTTAATCTAGAAAAATCTAAATGTGTAATGAAACATGAAGTGATGTATCTAGAAACATCTTGTACAAATCAAAGATATTAGACAAGTGTAGAGAAATCTAGAAACTAGAACTACATCAACTATAAATATGTGTTGTATGTGCATGAGTTGAAAATGGAGCCAAACAAGTGACCTCCACACAAGATATTAGGAAAGCTAGAAACAAAGAGTTCTACCAACGAGATAAATGAGAGACATGAGCTCTCACAAACACACTTGTACAAATTAATTATCAATGAAGATACAATTTTGTGATTCTATTGGGACACCAAAACTTCCATGTGCATCACAAATTCTATCAGTTTAGAACCATGGACAACCACCACCACCAATAGCGAGGCACTAGTAGCAGCAGGTTACGACGGCGCCAACACCGCCACCATAGCAATAGCAATAAACAACAACGGCAGCAAAAACAACCAACAGTAGCAACACACACGAATGGAGGAGAAAGAAAGCTCCGGCGAAGAAACTACAAAGAACATCAATAACAACGACGATGTATCACCGGTAGCATAAGCGCGCAAGCAGCAGCCACGAACAACAACAGCAATGCAGAGGCATGCAAGCAGCACCGCACACACAATAGTGAAGAGAAAGAGAAAAGAGGAGCGGCTGCAACAATAGGAATCTCCAGCGAGCAGGGGAAGCCAACGAGAAGGCAGGCAAACAGAGGAGAGAGAGAGAGAGAGAGCAATTGCAGGGGGTCAAGGATTTCACGGGTGAAGGTTTGGTGTTTTGGGTATTTTTTTTAATGAGAGAGAAGAAATAATCGGTGAATGAGGAAATAGGTTGGGGTGGGTTTTATTTCATCTGAAATAAATTGACCAAGGTCAAAATTTTGGGTTTTTCCTATTTGGGCCACATACCACTCAATTAGTTTTGAATATCTAAAACGAATAATAATTTTAATAATAATAACTCTATAAAATTAATACAACAAAATATATAACAAATATGAAAAAATAAATATTTATATTTTAACCGAGTAAAATAATAATATCAGAAACATAATTAACTTAATAAATATAATTAAAATTTTAATAAATTATTTAAAAAGCAAGCCTGTTACATATGTAAATCGAATTTTGGACCTTTTTACCTCACTGGTTCCCTCATAAGCAAGTTCGAGGCTATCCCAGCTCGCCTTGGCTGAGACACATGGATGGATTTTGTTTGTCTCATAAACATGGCTTTGCCATTCTTCTTCAGCTTTTTCTAATTAGTAGATGTATACTCTACTCGCTCTCTTTCTTTGCAATAGGGGTACCATAAATTATTTTTGGTGATCTCATTTGGTCTGTTCTTGAAACCTAACCAACACTCGTGATCAATACCAATAATTATATTCTTTAATTTGTTCCTCCACCAAGTGTAGCTTTTTCCATTGCATTTGGGAGTGTTGTTGTCATATCCCATTGTGTTTAACTCTTGAGCACTCATGATCAACCCTAAGTGTTAATTTATTAAGAAGAACCTGCTATGAAACCATTTGAAGATTTATAAGGTACTCAAGAGAGGGGTGAATTGAGTACTTAGGAGAATTTATGCTAAATTCAAATTCCTTCCATTGAAGGAGGAACCCGTTGGGCTAGTACCTGACAGCGAAAACAATAGAACTTGAATGCAATAAAGAACACACCAAGTTTAAAGAGGTTTAGCCAAAGAATGGCCTAAACTCTTGCACACACCTGTTTCTCTTACTCCAATGAAACAACTCACCCTAAACTTACTCAAGTGTGTTATCCTACTCTGACCTCACAAGTACTTATGAACACACTCATAAACACTACATAATATCTAACACCTCTGTTAGAGACTTAGTACAATTTCTTTCTCTTAAACACGCTTTCTTACAAAGAAAATAAAGAGTATTATAAGCTCTAAGGAATGCACTCTATTTCAGGAATTTGCTCAGCTGTTCTCCCTGTGGAAAGCTCTCAAAGATGCACAATAAAATTATGAAGAGCGTCCAAGGTGATTTGGAAACCCTACTTAGTATGTTATCGGCCAAAGGCCAACCATAAAGGATGCCCTAGATCAAGAACTTCAACAATATATGGCGAGCGAAAGCGGCGCGTGACGAGTGAAAGACGACTGAGCGCAACGCTGATGGAGAGACGAGTGACATCGGCGAGAAACACGTGAGAGCGGCCAAGATTGGCAGTTAAGGAGAGTTGGGAAAAGGGCAATTGAATTGCAAGTTTGTCGTTCGTCGCTGAGTTTGGAGGAGGGAGGAGGATAGAGGGTGAGAGAGAGAGAGAGGAGAACTTTAGGGTTAATGAGAGAGGATCGCAGTATGGGTTTGTTAGGGGGCTGGGGTAAGAGCGTGTGGGAGAATGAGAGAGGTGTGGGCTGGGGTTTGTTAGGGTTTCATTATGTGAGGTGGGTTGCATCTTATATACCATATGAAGCCCAAACGGATCCGATTTAGTGAACCAGATTAGTTAACAGAAAACCGAATCATTTTTTTGTTAACTGATGCGGTTCACTAAAGAACTGGATCAGTAAATTTGTCGCATTTTGCTTCCCAAAAATGGACGATTTACGGATCCCATTTTGTTAAAATCGAATCTGTTGTGTTGTGGCATATAAGGTTTTTTCCACTATGTTAGTACTTAGGTCTTATAAAAATAACATATTTGATCGTCAATCATGCTAAGATAATATGAGATTTCTTGTATTTACATGGTTATTAACTTGAGTCTATGCTGATGAAAATGATTAATTACGTAAAGAGAAAGAAATTTAGCATTAAAGCTTGTAGGTAGGATCCCCTATGAGCAATGAACATAAGGGAGAAGTACTAATCATCGTGTTGCTCAATTCTCCATAGATTCTGGATGGCGATGTTGATTTCGTTATTAGTTTAGCGTAAAGCATCGAGATAGCTAAGGTTAGTTAGGCTTCCACATGGCAAGGATTGTCCAAGGAAGGGGTATGATCATACTTATGTAGCACTTTCGGTCGATAGGACGGTTCAAGGGAAGTTCTAGGCATATTTACATAGTAATTAGTAGCTCGTATTATTCCATGGGATGATGGTGCCCCTTTAATGCCAAAATAAATAAAGTAATATGGATGAAATTAAGTTAGAGTCATTTCTTCATTTCTACTTTTGTTTAGTAACATATTAAGGGTAACATTCTTATGTTTTGTTAGTGTATGTATCGAGTTTTTGCTGCCATGTATGTTGTTGTTTTTGGTTAATCTTTTTGACCCTACAACAACCCATTCCAACCTTGTGTTGAATGATGAGCACATCATTCCTTCACCTAATCATCAAGCATGGATGAGGTTATCATTGTCGAAGGATATTTTTAGCAAAACTTTTCTATTGATGGTCTTGGTTTGAATTTTGATTACTTGGGATTTTGGAATACTGTGTTGGGGAATGCTTCCAATTTGTAATAAGATTAAGTTACTTCTTTAAAACTTTTCCACTGCATATCTTTGATAGGACAAATTTAATTTGATTATGAAACTTTAGTATTTTTCCCGTTTCTTACACTAGTGGAAAAAACCTTATCTATAAAAACCGCATTAGAAAATCAATTTTAAAAATGGGAAGGAAAGCTAGGTGGAAAATCTGATGCGGTCCTTTTGTGGACCGCATCAAATTTTTGTTATTTGTCACAACCCTGCTGGTCCTTACAATGCGGAGCAAAATAAAGGCCCAAAACCTCCTTTTAATGACCTTAACCTAATCGCACCCACCCAAAACTACGCACGCATCTCTCATCTCTCTTCCTGTTAAACCCTTCATCTGTCAGCCCCTCTCTTCCTCTTCACTAGAACCACCACCAACCAACTCAACCCCTCTCTTCACCCTCCACTCAACCCCTTCATCACCAGATCCACGAAGACAGCGAAGAAAGAAGACGAAAAGGCGATGAGACGAAGAAAGAAGACGAAAATGCGAAGACGAAGAAGGGAATAAGAAGACGAAAAATCGAAGAGACGAAGAAAAAGGACGAAGACGAAGAAGGAAAAGACCAGTGTTTAATTTAGGGTTTGTACATTTAGTTTAATATAATTATTTTAATTTTTTGTTGATTTTTTCATTTTTTTTATTTCCTTCACAATTTATTGTTAGGATGTAATTTTTAGTCCATTTATTTCAGATTTTGTAGTTTATAAGTTTTAATTTAGTCTGTTGTAATTTTGGATTTCCTTTCGTTTGTGGAGTTATGAGTTTCGTTTTTTCGTTGGTTACTACTTCGAATTTCGTTAGTTGATTTCGTTTAACGTTGGTTACTACTTTGAATTTCGTTAGTTGATTTCTTTTAGGTTTCTTTTTGTTGGTTTCGTTTAGGGTAAATTTCGTTTTTTTCGTTCGTTTGTTGGGTTATTCTGATGTGTAACTTTTTTTTTTGTTTTTCAAAACACAAAAAATCTGATGCGGTTATTATGGAAAACCGCACTAGATTCTTACTATACTGATGCGGTTTTCAATGAGGTTTTCAACCGCATCAGTTTTTTTGTTAGCTGATGCGGGCCCATCCGATGCGAATCAAAATCACATCAGTAAGCCGGATTTTGACTGCATCAGATGGACTTTTTTCCACTAGTGTTATGAGATAAAACGATTTATGTAGTTTAATTTAAGTTCAATAAATTTTTAATTAACAAAAGCCTTGCATTTCACTGTTGTTGTAGCTCTTCAAACTTCCTTTTTATTAAAGTGATTTAGGAGGTGTTACAATAATATGTCATCCAAATCAAATCCTCAGCTTAGAATAACAACAATAAGCATCAAAGCAATTCCATTCGAGACGACCAAACTTCAAGAAGATCAAGCCTAGAAGCCCTCATTCAAGAAAGTCAAGCTGTATTGCGAGATTGTCAAAATTCAAACTCGTGATAGACACAAATTCAATCTCTGGAGATCAAATCAATGGATATATATTAGAGAATGTAACCAAATATACTAATGAAAGTTATATTTATCATATTTTGACTTTGTAATTTTTCAAATTTTAAATTTGAGTTTAAAGTCACTTCTCAACTCACGTTTCATATGAATTTAATAGTATTTGGATACTTCATTAATGATTATGATTTAATAATCATTTAAGTAGTGTTTAATTTATTTTTATGCATTTAGTAAATTAAAAAAATATCTTTATGTAATTCCTCAATTTTGAAATAATGGAGACCATTCATATTACAATGGAGAAAGTATCAATGATTGAACTATTACACGTCAGTCCTCAACTCACATTTCATATGAATTTAGTAGTATTGGAATATTTAATCAATGATTATGAGTTAATAATTAATTAATAAGTATTTAATTTTTGTTTATGTACTTAATATAGATGCACCTATATATAAATTTCGTAATGTGTTAATCATTAAATTATTTTTATTATTAACCGTAGATTCCCAACTTAATTACAGTAGAAGTAAATCTAATAGTTAATCTTTTATCTAAAAATTCTAAATCACTATATCATACAACACTTAATTTTTTTTATATAAATGGAGAAAGCTGTCAAAAAACTGAAAGTAAAGTCAAAGGTAAAACTTCATGGGTATAGCCATTACGAACGAATACTAATTGCCAGCCAACAAGAGGGTTAATAATTACCCAAAATAATTCACGCTTATTGGCAAGTATGCAAAATATGGGTAAACAATCAAATCTTTAGTTCAAATAGAAGCAAGGTGGTGGAAGTAGTACTATGTGACGTCCTTTAAAAGAAAAGCATGGTATGTCACCTTGATAATGTTCAAGTCGGTAGTGCTAGTTGAAGTGTCCAAGGACAATTGCATGAATTATTTGAGAAGGAAACAAAAGGAGATAATCCTTCATTTTATTATGATGTTACCATTTATGGTTTTATCAAATATTTTATTATTAATTATTCTACTTTTTAATCATGGTGAGTCGCTAAACTTTGACAAGTTCAATATGACATGTATACAGCCCCAGTTTAGACGTATTTCTAAAAACACTTTCAGACGTTGCACCAAACAATTTAATTACAATTATAAAGGGCATTTGATTGAAATGTTTCGTACTATCGAGTTTCAAATTAGTTTGACTTGTGATACGTCGACTTGTGTTTTTTTTTCATCAACCATTTATTTGTGTTACTACTCATTGGGTTAATGATGATTGGTATTTGCAAAAACTTGTTATTTGTTTTGAAGTAATGGATGAGTCCCATATTGGTTTCAATTTGAAAACTTGTAAAATGTCTTCTTTGTATCTTGATAAAGCAACTGCTAACACAAAGTGTATTGAGTACTTGAAAGTTGATACAGAGCATCCCCTACTTATAGATGGTGCACTATGACATGTTCGTTGTTATGCACATATTCTGAACTTGTCTATCAAGAGGGTCTGACTGTATTAGAATTGATATTAACCCCCTTAGAACTGTTACTAGGTGGACTAAAGTTAAATGGAGTGTTCAAAGACGTCATATGGTCTTATGTACGGAAAGAGACCTAAAGAAGAGACGATGGTGTATTAATACTCTAATTCATTGTAGTTTAGCCTATGACCTACTAAATGAAGCAATATATCGTGATGTGTTAACCATCATTTAGATTGAGTTAGAAGAGAACTCCGAGGCCTTAATTACTAATGAACATTGGACCAATGACATTCACATCCGTGATGTGTTGAAAGCTTTTGGTGAAGCCACCAAATGTATTTTTTTTATGTTTACTTGCCTAATTTGCATGTTTTTATTTTGGGATGCATTAAATTCATTAATGATAGTAGTTTGAGTCACGTCAATTTTGTTGTACAAAGATTAGTTTGGGTTTGGTCAATTTTGCTTATACTAAGATCAGTTAGAGTTTGGTTAAGTTAATAGTACGCAGATTCGTTTGAGTACGGTCCACTTTGGGTCAATCCGTTTTAGACCCATGGCCAAGAACAAGCATTTATTAGTAATCAGATGAAATGGGTCGGGTTTAGATCAACAAGTTTATAGACTAGTTAAGTTATGGCTTCTCACTTATTTACCTTAACAGGCCAAGTTCAAGTTAGGGGGTGTTGATTATGTAAATAGGTAAAACCAAACCTGACGCATTCCGACCTGATTGCCAACCTTAAATGCAACCGATAGTAGTATAGATATATCGTCAATTTGTAGTATTCGGGATTTTGTGAAGGTGACATGGTACAAGTATCTCAGTGAGCTCCCTATCATTTTATGGCTTAGATGTTGTTCTTGACCCCAGGGTCAAAGTCTAAGGATTGAAGGATTATTAGAGTTCTATTCATTATGATTGTTAGGTATTAATTATGATATTGAGCCTTATGTTTGACGTTGTAAACATGTTTTACAGGCTTTTTATGATAATTATTGCAATGTTTTATTATCCAGATGGACCGTGTGTTGCATAAGCGAATAAGGGCAAAGGTAGGTACGAACCATTAATTTCATGAATTCTAGAAAAAAACCACCAATAGCTAGTGTAGCAACATTACTACCATCTACTCATAATGAGTTTAATGAATCAACACCAGCTTTAGTATATTACCCTTTTAGCCTTGATGATACCTTGATTGAGATTGATAAATTTCTTAATTAGTCATAATGCATTCCTAATTACATTCCGAATCATGATTAACAACTTATCTTTCACAAATATATCGAATTAAGTTTTCTTAACTTAACCGCACCAAAACCGATAATGCAATTAAATCCAATTAGATCCAAAATGACTTTCTTAGAGCACCATTAACCATGATTGAAAATAAAGAATCATGAGATGATTGAGAAAAAAGGGTCTTAATCACAATTGAAAAAAAGATCGTGTTGAATGGGGTTGATTGGGGCAAAAAAATGGGATGGGGTGAGTGAAATGGTGATCAGGCGTGGGAGTGGACCCACTGCCTGGTCAGCATTCCACTATTTTTTTTTGCCTCACCCAGCAGCAAAAAGCTGCGTTTTGGGTTGAGCTGTTGAGGCAAAAAAAAAAATAAATGCTCGCTGACACGCTGCAGCTGGCAGCTGACACGCGTGTCAGCGCCAACTGCAGCGTGACATTTGTCACGCACGCCAAGTGTCAGCTTGTTATTGGTTTTTTAAAATATAACCATTGTAAATTTTACAACGGTTATATTTTAAAAGATATAAATCAAAAAAAAAAAAAAAACCAACGGCTCTATTTTTTCGAGATCCATAAATAGAGACCCATTTTGCTATATTTTGGGCACACTTAATTTTCTCCATCTTCACTAATTTCTTCTCTTTGTTCTAACTCTTCTTCCATTGCTCTTTATTTTCAAATTCTTATAATTATGGATCCTAATCATCCTAATTATATAAGAAATCAACCCCAAAATCGCTCAAAAAACCAAATGCCTAGACAACAAAATTGCTTAATTAGCTCTCAAAATCAGTCAAATTATCACCAACCTTCTCAAAATCAATCAAAATATCGCCAACCCTCTCAGATAAATACCAATCACTACAAAAAAAAGCTTATATAGCGACGGATTTTTGGAGACGGATATATATCCGTTTCTAATTTAGAGACGGAATATTGATAATCCGTCTCTAAATTTATTTAGAGACGGATTTTTAAATCCGTTCTAACTTTAGGGACGGATTTTAAAAATCCGTCCCTAAATTAGAGACGGATTTAAAAAATCCGTCTCGAAATAAATTTAGAGACGGATTTTGAAAATCCGTCCCTAAAGTTAGAGACGGATTTAAAAATCCGTCTCTAAAGTTAGAGACGGATTTAAAAAATCTGTCTCTAAATTTACATATGAATATTTTATTCCACCTATTTAATTTAGAGACGGATTTTCAAAATCCGTCTCTAATTTAGAGACGGATTTTTAAAATCCGTCTCTAAATTTAGAGACGGATTCTAAAAATCCGTCTCTAAATTCAAATACGAATATTTTATTGCGCTTCTTTAATTTAGAGGACGGATTTTAGAAATCCGTCTCTAATTTAGAGACGGATTTTCAAATCCGTCTCTAAGTTAGAGACGGATTTTCAAATCCGTCTCTAAGTTAGAGACGGATTTTAGAAATCCGTCTCTAATTTAGAGACGGATTTGAAAATCCGTCTCTAAATTAGAGACTGATTTTAAAAATTCGTCTCTAATATATCTTCTACATATTACCAATATTATGTAGAGAAGTATACAAGTTGTATTTGGTGTAGTTGGTTGGAGCTTCTTCTCGTTTCTTTGAGGTTACAAGTTCGATTCCTACGAACAGCGATTCTTGCGACTGTGGAGTCTTCTTATCCTTTCCCTTGTAGAGCTGAACCGGGTTTACTTAAGGGATATTCCTAAATGGTAATGAGATCAACTTGAACTAGGTAGGTTATAATAGGTGATTAAATATAATCATGATAATATTAGGAACTATCGCGTTGTTGATTTCGTTTATATATTTTATATTTTCAGCGAATTTAGAGACGGATTTCCAAAATCCGTCTCTAAACTTAGAGACGGATTTCCAAAATCCGTCTCTAAGATTAGAGACGGATTTTCAAAATCCGTCTCTAAGCTTAGAGACGGATTTTAAAAATCCGTCTCTAAGTTTAGAGACGGATTTCCTAAATCCGTCTCTAAGCTTAGAGACGGATTTCCAAAATCCGTCTCTAAACTTTAGAGACGGATTTTTAAAATCCGTCTCTAACTCGAATTAGCGACAAGGGTTTTAGAGAGGGACAATATCCGTCTCTAAATCCGTCTCTAAGCCCATATAGCGACGGATTTGACCTATTTAGGGACGGATTTTGTCCGTCTCTAAATGGACTTTTTTTTGTAGTGAATCCAAGGGGAGAAAATTCTCAAAATGCTTCTCCTCAATATGATAACCTCTACCATGAATCTCCATCTGAAAATGCCAACCTCTCATATCGTCAACTTGATCCTAATTATGGATTTTCTCAATACCAAGAAGATGCATCTCCGAACAATGATGTTGATGATGATGGTGGTGAATACGAAGAAGGTGGTGATGGTGTTGGCCAATAGCATCAAGATGATGATTCTGATGATGATGATGAGTTTGTTCAGGGAACTCAATCATTTTCGCAATAACTATCAGGTAATCAATCTCAGCAACCACCGCAAAGACAACCCGTTCAATCACAAAACCCACTTATCCCAGCAACAAGTTCTTGTGGTAAGAGGGCTTGGGATCAAGTTGAAGATGAACTGCTGGTCTCCGCATTTATGAACACTTCTCTTAATAAGGTGAGTGGGACGTACCAAAAGATAAATGTATTCTGGGGAGAAGTTTGGGAAGCTTTCGAGGAAGAAAGAATAGAAAATCCAACAGAAATTGCTCCAAGAAATGCTGATATGGTGAAAGGTCGTTGGAGAAGACTTGCTCCACAGGTTTTAAGGTGGGCTGTATTTTATGATGAAGCTCTTGCAAGAAAGAAGAGTGGTCAAAACGATGATGATGTTCTGAGAGAAGCTCATGCATTGCATCGTAGGAAAAATGGTAGGTTCATCCTCGAACATGCTTGGAAAATGTTGAGGAAGTTTCGGAAATGGAGGTCAATAGTTATAAAATCAATGGAAAGTCCACGTGGTCGCCCCAAAGATCCACAAGAAAATGTTGATTCACCTGGAAGCGGAGGAAGCGGTAAGAGGACAAGAGTTGATGGAAGCGACTCAATGCCCGAGACACCTACTAGTGCTAAAGGAGGTGAAGTGGACCCACGTCCCTATGGTAATAAGAAAGCGAAGTCTAAGCTCAAAGGGGTGGTTGGTCAGACAATTGAGTGTTTTACTACATTCAATGAAAGGATTCGGATCCATTCAAAGGGTAGGAGTGTAGATGTTGAGAGAGAAGACAGAAAGATGGAGGTTCAAGCAAGGAAGGTTGCTGCAAAGGAGGCAGAAATAGCGTTGCAAACCAGGATGCAGAAAGTGCAAGAGTATCATAAGAACATGGATTTGCTACAAGCATTGTATGCAAAAGAAAATCGAACAACATTTGAGGAGGGTGTGATTGAGATACTAACAACATGGTTGACGAATAATCCAATTTTTCAGTGATTTAGTTTTAATTTTAGTTTATGTTTTAGTTTATATTTTAGTTTCTGTAAAAGTTAACATTTGGCATATAATACAACTTACTTACTTAGCAAAAAAAAAAAAAAAAAAAAAAAAGAGAATTTAACATTTGTATGTTTAAGTTCACTTAATAAAAAAAAAGGTTTAAAAATGTACTTGTGTTAATTTTAAGCTTTACTTATTATATGAATTGACATATGAATACAACTTTTTACATGATTGTACTATTTTTTACATTATTGTTCTGCTTTCAACATTATTGTACTAATGATAGCACTATTGTTTTACTTTTTACATTATTGTTCTGCTTTTACATTATTCTACTGCTTTTATGTATTATTGTACTACTTTTCACATTATTGTTCTGCTTTTAACATTATTGTACTGTTTTTCACATTATTGTTATGCTTTTAAACATTATTGTACTGTATTTATGTATTATTGTTCTACTTTTTATATTATTGTACTTCCCCTTTACATTATTTTATGCTATATAACTCAAGGATCCTTGTTCACAATTTCCTCACACCAAACCCAAACACAATATTGTTCATCATTTTCTCACACCAAACCCAAACACAATATTGTTCCCCATTTTCTCACACCAAACTTAAACACAAGAATGAACCCCTTCAACTTACACTACAAAAAAAAGCTTATATAGCGACGGATTTTTGGAGACGGATATATATCCGTTTCTAATTTAGAGACGGAATATTGATAATCCGTCTCTAAATTTATTTAGAGACGGATTTTTTAAATCCCTCTCTAAATTAGAGACGGATTTTTAAATCCGTCTCTAACTTTAGGGACGGATTTTAAAAATCCGTCCCTAAATTAGAGACGGATTTAAAAAATCCGTCTCGAAATAAATTTAGAGACGGATTTTGAAAATCCGTCCCTAAAGTTAGAGACGGATTTAAAAATCCGTCTCTAAAGTTAGAGACGGATTTAAAAAATCCGTCTCTAAAGTTAGAGACGGATTTAAAAAATCCGTCTCTAAATTTACATATGAATATTTTATTCCACCTATTTAATTTAGAGACGGATTTTCAAAATCCGTCTCTAATTTAGGGACGGATTTTTAAAATCCGTCTCTAAATTTAGAGACGGATTCTAAAAATCCGTCTCTAAATTCAAATACGAATATTTTATTGCGCTTCTTTAATTTAGGGACGGATTTTAGAAATCCGTCTCTAAGTTAGAGACGGATTTTAGAAATCCGTCTCTAATTTAGAGACGGATTTTAAAAATCCGTCCCTAATATATCTTCTACATATTACCAATATTATGTAGAGAAGTATACAAGTTGTATTTGGTGTAGTTGGTTGGAGCTTCTTCTCGTTTCTTTGAGGTTACAAGTTCGATTCCTACGAACAGCGATTCTTGCAGAGCTGAACCGGGTTTACTTAAGGGATATTCCTAAATGGTAATGAGATCAACTTGAACTAGGTAGGTAATAATAGGTGATTAAATATAATCATGATAATAATAGGAACTATCGCGTTGTTAATTTCGTTTATATATTTTATATTTTCAGCGAATTTAGAGACGGATTTCCAAAATCCGTCCCTAAACTTTAGAGACGGATTTTTAAAATCCGTCTCTAACTCGAATTAGCGACAAGGGTTTTAGAGAGGGACAATATCCGTCTCTAAATCCGTCTCTAAGCCCATATAGCGACGGATTTGACCTATTTAGGGACGGATTTTGTCCGTCTCTAAATGGACTTTTTTTTGTAGTGTTATCTCGTTCAAGTTCCTCTAGTTCCTCTAGTTCTGATGAAAGAAGATCATCACGAGCAATAATTGATCAAGAAATAGATGATTTCTTGACCAATATTGTTCAACCACTTGCTCCAACTTTTATATCAAATGTAACTCCAACACCAAGGAATAGAAGAGCAAAAGTGACTGATGATAATGAAGCAGGTCATTCACGTCCTAATCGAGGCAGGGTGGAAGGTCATAGAAGATTGTTCAATGATTACTTTGCTGATCAACCAGTCTATCCAGCTCGTTTATTTCGAATGTAGCGACATGTCTTTGTTCGGATTATGGATAATGTCGTTGCAAGTGATGTATGGTTCACTCAAAAAAGAGATGCTACGGGTCAGTTAGGTTTATCGCCCCTACAAAAGTGTACGACGGCTATTCGAATGCTTGCCTACGGGGTAGCGGCGGATTCTCTTGACGAGTATGTGCGAATTAGTGAAAGTATAGGTCGAATAGCATTGATGAAATTTACGAAGGGGGTTATCACGAAATTTGGTGCGGAGTACTTGAGACGGCCTACTCCAGACGATTTGGCTAGACTACTCAGATTCGGTGAAGAATGTGGATTTCCGGGCATGGTTGGCGAAGAACATTTAGGTCAGTACTGCATGGAAAGGACAATATCAAGGAAGAGCTGGTGTTGCTACTTTAGTTCTTGAAGCTGTTGCTGATCGTGACTTATGGATATGGCATTCTTTCTTCGGGATACCAGGTTCGTGCAATGACCTAAATGTTCTTCACCGATCTCCTGTGTTTAGGGATGTTTTAGAAGGTCGAGCACCCCCCCGTGCAGTTTACGGTGAATGGTAACCAATATGATAAGGGTTATTATCTCACTGATGGTATATATCCGAATTGGGCAACATTCATTCAATCAGTTACATGTCCTCATACTCTCAAGGACAAGTTATTTGCTCAACACCAAGAAGGAGCTCGAAAAGATGTAGAGAGAGCATTTGGGGTGCTGCAATCTCGGTTTGCTATTTTTTGTAAACCATCCCTGCATGGGATGAGGAAATTCTCAATGACATCATGTTGTCTTGCATTATCATGCACAACATGATTGTGGAAGATGAATGAGATACATATGCACACTACACAGATAAAAACGAAGTCAATTCCAACACAAGCAATAATGGGGACGAATTTGAATATTATCATGATCGGATCGTAGATATCAACCAGTACATGGCCAATAGAGATGCAATTGAAGATCAACATGTGCATCATTCCTTGAAACGTGATTTGGTTGCCAATATATGGCAGAAATTTGGTGGAATGCTAATTAAGAGCATTTTATGTATTTCTTTCTTAATTAAGTTTTATGTTTTTCGTTCTTAGTTAAGTTTTACGTACTTTTTTCTTAATTAAGTTGTAATTGTCGCACCAATGTAGCATTTTATGTATTTCGTTCTTAAAATTATATTAAAATGCTAATTGTGTCTCATATCATTAAAAACGCTAACTAATTTCGTATTTAATTACTTAATGAAAAGCTAATTACATATGCTACGTATTAATAAAAGCTAATTATGTAATAACTTAATTATTAAAATGATAATTATTTTAAAATTTATTAATTTAATTAATTAATAATAAAATATCAATTAGTAAGAATATTTCATATCATTAAAAAGTAAATAATAAAAATATTGTATGATGGTGGTTGGGTGATAGAGAGAAAAAGTAGTTGGGTGGGGTCAAAAAGTAAGAGAGAGAGGAAAAAGTAGTTGGGATGATTGAAAAATGATTCATGGTTAAGGAGATGAGTAAGAATTGATTGTGGAATGTTATTTTTTAGAGAGAGAAAGTTAGAAAGAGAGTGGGATGATTGAGTTTTTCACTCATGAGTAATGGTGCTCTTATAAGTTCTTAAGCCTTTAGTTGAATCTTTCACTATATATCCACTTTATTCACAAGAAGTAAAATATAGAAACATCAATTTGGTCCTGCACTCCTGCTGTTGCATACAGATTATCAATTTTCTCTTTTGAAACGCAACAATCTCGCAAAACCGATAAGCAACTTGCTAATCAACCTTATCTTTCTTTTTTTATGTTTGAAACTCAGATCAGGGGAACATATAATCTTATTATATCATAATCTCATAACCATCCTATCTTAATTAGGGCTAAGCAGGTCGCTAAGTAGTAGCTCCAATTCAAAGACTATTTCATATTCATTTGTTAGATTTGCAAATACAAGAACAATTGGAAATAAAATTAAGGAAACTCCGTCTGAATTTGCCGATTTGGACGAAAAGAAAGTATATTTAATGGAAATTTTGTCCTATCCTTTCTTTCCTTGCCAATATGTGGCCAATTTATGGAAGTGTATGCAACAAAACTTTCGAGATAAAACAAAAGAAAAAACATAATCCTGTTCACAAATTATCCACATATAACTTGGAAAAATAATTACAACATGATAAAAAAGAACACAACAAAATATACATTAATTAGAATGTAGCAGATAAGACACTCTTGAACAGTCACATTATTAATATGAAATATATATTAAAACAAACAAGATATTCAATAAGATTGAAGGCCAAAAAAATCATATAAAGGATGTAATAAAAATATTACTCCATAGTATAAACGATGACTAAGAACGTTGGCACTGAATAATGTTGGTGCAGCTACGTTCATAAGGATTAGCAGTTTCATTAGGGCGGCAGTTGTAGTAGCTCTGGCCTGCCTTTGAACACGGAACACGGTTACGATCCAAGAGTCCGTAGGATAAGAAAGAGCTCAGCTCTGATAAATCCAACATCACACGCCGGTTGCTCTCCGAGCTCATTGCAAAAACATTGTCATCTATGAAGCAATGCGACATTGTTAGGAACAGAGAAAAAATCAAGAGAAGAGAAAAAGGAAGAGTAGATGTTTTTACACCCATTTTGTTTTTGTTTTCCTTCTTCTGTGCTCTTAGTTGGTTTATATTATGCTCTATGTTGTGTCTTTTGTACTTGCAATGATGTTGGTGACAACTAACATACTTGGGGCCACGAAAGGTGTTGTTATATTATAAGATGTTAATAACTTTGATTTTGTATACATTAACTTGGGTTATGGTTGGGCTTCTTAAACAAAACATAGTTCGGCGCACGACGTTAAGAATACCATAATATGATGTCTACAGCTTTGACTTAGTGAATATCAACTTGAATTATGGCTTGTTGAACTAACATAGGTCTTATTTATGTATTTATCTTTGATTTTTGACATAGGCTGAACTAACGTAGTTGAGAGCACGAAATTAAAGTTGTATTATTATAAGAAATTTTTCATTTTTCTGTACGTTTGTTTGGAAAGGAATATGTGGTCAGTTAGTTTAAATTTGCATACAATATGATGATAGGGGCACAATTTTCCTGTGTAATGTTTTCGATTGGGATTGTTTTGAAACAATTTTTTTTTTTTTTTGATAATAATTATTGGCATTCATTATTTATGTTTAGTTATTGAAGGTCATTTGTAATTAGCTATGCACTTCTTATTATGCTGCCTAAGCCGTATTCTTGTTTATTTAATCCCTAAGGATTACAATCTCAGGTGAACTAGTCATTTTTGACTTATATATATGATCCTTGATAGAATTATCACTACTACAAATTTGGTTTAAGAAAACTGTTAATTAGAGCTTAAGAAAACTCTTAACAGTTCTACTTCAAGTCAACGTAGTATTAGGTTAAGAGAGTCAATTCTGTGTGATACACAGCAAAGAGAATGCCTGTTTAATAAAATGGTCCTCTTAAATATAAAAGATTTGCTGCTATTGAGCGTTCTCTTTGTGTTGTATTGTTAACAAAAAAATTGGTTTACATCCAATACCCATTAAAAAGTGGGGAGTTCAAGCTACTGTTCCTTAGTAACAGTGCATGGTCAATTCTGCCCTCCCAACTTCCTCTAATTACTGTCTGCCCATTAACCCACACGTGGCTGCTTTGTCACCTGGAAGTCCCACGTCAACTTCACCAGCTCCATTTCCATTCCTCTGTTTCCTTATGCCTTCACCATCTCCATTCCCCTTCTCTAACTTCTTGGTGCCTGCGATTCACCATCGTCACCTGCCAAAAATCGCCGGCTAATCACCCCTACCATCATTCGCACTTATTCCCTCTGTCAAACCACAAAAAGGGCAGCGAAAAGAACAGCGAGAATTAAACACACCAATGGATTCTGCCATGCTCAGCTGTTCTCGGATAAATAATTGCAGCGTTAGATACTTTGAAGCCAGTTCTGGATTTGAACACAATCGAAAAAAGGTATTTTTTACAAATCAAATTGCAAAATTATTTCTTTTTGTTGTTGGGTTCTAATTGGAAATTTGGTACCACTTGAATATTTAGTTCCCTTAATATTGAACATTCAACTTTTACAAATTGCCAAAATCAAATACTCTTCAGTTCCCATGGGTTAGTTGTAACTGTTTGTTCTCCTTCTCTTGATGGCTTGTTGGCTTCTAATTACAAAATTAGTATATTAGTTGAATGCTTAGTTGCGTTAATATTGAACATCCTAATTTCTTAGAATTGGGAAGCAGCCCACTGTTCATACTGATTTGGTGAGACATACTGTTTGCTACTGACACTACTGTTCCTCGTCGTACTTCCCACAAAATGTGCTCCTCTCTATTTAGTATCTAAAACTGCTCTTATATAGACACACACAAAAGAAAGGCAACTGAGGTGGGGTGATTAACTGATCATAAACTTCCTCATTTGTTCTGTTGATAGCTTTTAATTGCAAATTTAGTATTAGTTGAAGGCTTAGTTGCGTTAATATTGAACATCCTAATTTCTTAGAATTGGGAAGCAACCCACTCTTCACACTGATTTGGTGAAGTGTTACTGTTTACCACAACCAGTACTGTTCCTTTTATGTACTTCCCACAAAATGTGCTCCTTTCTATTTATTTAGTATTAAAACTGCTCTTATTAAACCCAAACAAAAGAAAGCCAACTGAGGTGGGGTGATCAACTCATCATAAACTTTTTTCATTTCTTTGTTCCAGCAACTCCAAAAAACTAAGGTGGGGTGATCATACTAACCCTTGGTTTCCTTATTCTTTCTTTTGTGGTTGAAACTAAACTATTTTTTGGGTGGAAATGGTAAAATTAAGTAGCTTTGATTACTAAAAAGTATGACCATCTAAACTTTGTGCATTATTTGGTAGATTACTAAAATAAAAAATGTCTTATGTATATTTGATTAGAAAAAAGTATAAGTATGTAAGCTTTCTTGCAGAAAAAAAATACATGATCCATTTAAATATATACAAAATTAAATACATGATATTTGAATGATTCTGTTAAGAATTATGCTTGATTATCTAGATTTATTGCTTCTTGACGCTGTCATTCATGTTAGCTTTACTTTCCTTAGATCTGGTATATTTTAAAAGTGCAACAATCATGTTACTATGCCTTACTTGTTGTAGATCTGTTGTCTTTTGCTGCTGTCCATAAACTGTTAAAGTATTAAAGTCTGACCTCAAGGTTTCCTTAAAGGGAAATGTCATAGTTGTTATTAATGCCATTTTTGAAAGAGTAAATTATGCTTTTAATGCATGACTGTTGGAAAAAGTGGATGTATCTGTTTGTCTATGCTTACATGTCTTGCAGAAGTTATTCTTCATACTTTTACCTTTTGGATGGTTGTTTATTTTATTTCTCTAGATGTTCTTACACATTTGTAGGCCTTTTTGGTACCTTCTTCTGATCTTAAATGAATGTGGTGCAGAAAGAAATGTCATAACTTGTCTTCTTGCTTTTTTGGAAAAAAAACACATGCTGCCTTCTGTTATTTGTGTTAGTATTTTCAATGTTGCTTTGTATTTTCACAGAGAAGGAGGGTGTTGGGGTGTAGTATATATATACGAGATGCTTAAATGGTTAGAGGGTTAGGCAATCCTTAATGAATAGAGCCTTGATATGCATAAGAAACACAACCTTTGACTAGCTATTAAACTACACATTTGTGCCTTAATTTGCTTATGAAAATGTTACAAAATGGATTTATAACGGCTCACCTAATCTCCTTGCTAAGATTTTTACAGTAGAAAATTATTGTTTCTTTTTTGTGCCTGCTTGACCACTTTTTGCCTTCTCCATTTTATTTTCTAGATATTAGTTCATGGCCTATTGTTCTATGTAGAGTTTATTGTTTTTTGGATAGGCTAATCATGCTTAAGTTACCCTACATCCACTTGTTCTTGTCAAACCAATAATCAGCCTTTCCACCGTTACAGGTTATGGATCCAGTGCCTACACAAGTAGTCATCCCCTTCCACCCTTTATTGGAGCGAATAACCACAGCTTTGCACTTTCCTGATCCAGTTTATCAGTTTGTAGATGCTTCTAAGAACAATGTATGTGTGTATGTTAAGGCAGATTGTGGTCCAATAGCCTACATTTATGTTGGCGGGGAGGCTGGGAAGGTGGAAGAGTCGTGCGAAAAGGCTGCACAAAAAGCTGTCCATGACCTTATGAAGAAATATGAAGTTTATGTTGAAGATGTCACCTCTATTAAGAGATAAATGTTTGACCGTTGTGCTACTTTGTACAACCTAAAACGGGCAGAATTAGATCGCGTTGAAAAGGGTCTACCAAAGATTGCCTTGCACGAACCCTTGTCTGACAATGAATCGGGTTCTTCTAAGTATGTGTCCGTTGATTTCATGTCAATATTGCGAGTTGTGTTTAGAACACTTGCTATTCGATGCACTCCTATTGAAACAATTGAGCACAACCCTGAACAATACACTTCTTGGCTCACAGTGACACCTCCAAAAAGTAAATTTGCATATGAATGCAGCTTTGGTGATTGTTGTTGTACACTTGCTGCAGCAAAACAAAGCCTTGCAAAGAAAGTACTTTTCTACTGCCTCAATGCTTACAACTTGGAAATTGTCGATGCAAACTACAGTCCTACAACTAATAAGTTTGATGCTCTGATGTGCACCCTTGCAAGGGAAAGTTATCTGAACCAGAAGGAACGTGTTTTGGGAATCAAAGAAAGCCTAGAACCCTCTTTACTGCTTGTAGAGCAGGATTGCCTCACTCCTCGAGGTGCTGCGTTCCAAATACCCTCCACTGTATCTCCTCCACTCCCTCCTAAAAAACGCAAACCACATCCAATAATTGCAAATCCTTCTGTTGTTGCTCCCTCTGGAACTGAACTCCCACTTGACTTCATGACTCTACCAGAGCTTGATACTGTTTTCAAGCGTTCTAAGTTTGTCTAAGATGTATATATAAGCCACTCTTATCTTATTAGGAACTAACCTTTTGCATTTATGTAGTTCCCTTTTGTCATACCTAGGGTATAAAACCTCTACCAGCGTGTAAGAGTGCTTAAATTATAATGCCGTGCAGCAAGTTCTTGTAAAATAGGGTTGTTAGCTGTTTGTCGTTGGCAATGATAGTTGTGAATGTTGCCTTTTATGTTTCTTGCCTATGTGAGCGCATTGTCGCGACTTTGTAAGTCTATGTATTGTAGCCTGAGCTGTAATTCTCCACAACTTATGAAATGGCACTACTTTTGCACTTTGCTTATGCCTTTTGCTTTTCTAAATCTACTTTTCAACTGTATGCGTTTATTAAATCACGATTCCTATATACCACTGGTCTTGTGCTGTGATGGATATATCTAATGGCTAAATCTTCGCTTTACCTTCTTCTTTTTGTAAGCATATTAAATCTTATTCTAATGTCTGTCAACGTGACATTGTAACCACAGAAAGATGATCTATATACTGCAGTCTGCACAACAAGTATCATTCACATCCAGTTGAGGTAATTTCTTTTAAAAAATATCTGTTAATCCCATGTTCTGTAGGTATTTGCTCCATTCCCTGTTTACCTAAATGAATTCTTCATCAATTCTTGAAGAGCTAGAAGTCGTTATTGTGATTTGGTACTATGGTAATACAGTTGAAAAGCATTATGACCTTGCTTTCCTAAATCTTCTTTTGCTATGTTTCTTACATGTAAGACTCTTGCTTGCCTATCACCCAAGGTGTCCCTATAGCAAAAACAGCACTACAAGGGTGTCCATAATTACTTTTATGACCTAATTACCATATTATAACTCCCTAATTTTCATAAATTAATAGTTACAAAAAATTGATCGATGTACATGTGATATAGGTACGATACTACACCTAAGGTTCAGCGTCCAATCACAAATACAACCTATTCAACAATAGCATGGGTAACTTGATTTTACGCTGCCACTTCTCTTGTTCACAGGACCTTTTCTACCTTAATTTGCATATCTCTAAGGTCCCATCTTCATCTTTATGTGTACTAATTGATCCCTGTCATCATAAATGGCAGATAAATTTACAAGTTATTCCCGTGCTAGCAAACGCATGAGAGTTGTTCATGCTCTCTCTCAAATTGGTTCTACTAGGTAATGTCAGATTAGTGAGCCTGTTCTGTTTATGAAAAACCATTGTCAGCAAAATTACACCTAAGTGTGCATTCCATAGTTGTACAGGAGAAGCTAGGATTGGACAAGCTAAAGTACCGCGGATAAGGCATCCCATAACAAGCCGTGAAAGTAAGTATGCGTACATCCCAAAATTAAATTCAATGGACACCCTAAGATGATCTGCTTCTAATTATTGATGCATAAACATCAGAAGTCCCTACTGCAGTAATTGGGCAACCATTACCACTAGAACCATTCAAATTGCCTCAACCTCAGTACTGCCCAAAATGTAGTGCTAAAAAATTTGCATATGAATCGTTGCATTTCTGTTGTGGTGATGGAGAAATTGATTTGGTTTCTAATGAATATCCCCCGAACTTGTAAGGCTTTTCACTTCTATGGAAGAAGATGCCTTACATTTGAGGAAATATGCGCGCATATACAATAACATGTTTGCTTTTAGCTCACTTGGGGGGGACTACGGTGCAGAAACACAAAAAGGAATATATGTCTTTAAATTACATGGACAATTGTATCACTTTGTACCTAATTTACTGCCTAATGATGAAAATCCTAAATATTTACAATTATATTTTTATGATGCCCAACATGAAGCTGAATATCGTGCTGGCTGTTTCCCGAATTAAGACAAGATATAATAGATATCCTCATTAATATCACCCAAAAAAACCCTTATGCCCACTTTTTCCGATCTTGGAAGGAAATCCAAATTAACGAAGACACTGAAATACTTATAAACAAAAATACTGTGCTTGACCAACGAACTTATAATGCCCCTACATCTGATGAACTGGCTGCCATATGGTTAGAGAGCACTTCCTCAAGCCAGTCTAACGGTCCATATATAGTTGTATCTGGAAGATCTAATACCTCGCATAGGATCATGCACTATTATGGGTGCTATGATCCGCTCCAATATCCCCTTTTGTTCCCATGTGGGGATTGTGGATGGAGCCAAGGACTGAAAAGAATGTCACATGGAGGTCGGACCCAAATAGCTACCCAACAAGACCCCGTTGCCTCTTGTGCTGTGCACACTGCTGACGCCTTGCTAATGGAAGAAGCTTCACGTATGGCCTTTCTGTTCTCTATTTCCTTCATTTGTAATGTATCCATGCTAAGTATTAATCAAATACTAACCTCTGTTATAATTTTTACTAAATAGGTGCGTCTCAAGGCCGATCTAGGCTTCAAAAGCAAATTTCATGCAGAGAATATTATGCGTATAAGCTCCAACATCGACCTAATAACATGCTTCTAAGAGCTGGAAGATGCCTGCAGCAGTATATTGTAGACATGTATGTGAAAATTGAAAACACGCGATTGGATTTTTTCCGCTACAATCAAGAAACCATCAGAGCAGATCTATACTAAGGCATACTTGATACACTGCAAAGCGGAGAAAACAGTGCAGCTAATGTTGGCCACAGAGTCATATTGCCACCTTCGTTCCTCGGAGGACCTAAAGACATGAAGAAGAGATATATAAATGCAATGTCTTTGGTGCAGCGCTATGGAAAGCCTGATTTGTTCATCATAATGACATGCAATGTAAATTGGCCAGAGATCAAAAATGAGTTGGCTGCTGGAGAAGAAGCTCAGAATCGCCCAGATTTGTTTGCAAGGATTTTTCGTGCCAAGCTGCTAGCATTGAAGAAACATATTATGGAAAAACAAGTGTTTGGAGATGTTGCTGCAATTGTTTATGTTGTTGAATTTCAAAAACGAGGTCTGCCACATGCCCACATGCTCATCATTTTGAAGCCGCCTTCATGATTAAATGTCCAGCAGACTTTGATAGGTAATCTACTTATATACTAACCTAATAATTGTGATGAGCATTAGTTTAATGATTATTAAATTACGTTGCTTATTTAATACTTCTAAAGAACGTCAATAGAAATGGCTCTCAATAGGATAATTATAATTAAAAAAACGCATACATACTTACCTCGTGCTCTTTCTACGACAAAAACACAAACAATAACATTTTCCCGATTTCCTTTCATCTTTCATACGTTCACTGCATATTTTGCACAGGAATGCTTCTTAATCAAGTGTTTTGTTTCCAATTCTATTAAACATATTTATCCAATAAATGACAAAATCTAATTAATTATGATAGATTCATTTGTGCTGAAATCCCACCACAAGATAATCCTCGCCTTAGGAAAAGTATTCTGAAGCACATGATGCATGGTCCGTGTGGCCACCTGAATCCCGAGTGTCCATGTATGAAGCATCTGAAGAGCAAGGGATCTTGCAAATATGTATATCCAAAACATTTTCGCAGTGAGACGACAAACAATGGTGATGGTTATCCGATGTACAGGAGACGGGATACTGGTGACAGCGCTTTTATACGCAAAGCAACATTGGATAACAAATGGGTAATACCATATAACCCTTATCTTTCAGCCTTGTTTGATTGTCATTTAAATGTGGAAGTATGCTCGACAGTTGAAGCAGTGAAGTACTTATATAAGTACGTTTACAAGGGCATGACAAGATCTCGTTCAATTTTAGGGGGTGGGGTTGACACTATCGATGAGATAGAGCACTACCAGTCAGGGAGATGGGTTTCTGCGTGTGAAGCTTCATGACGCATTTTTGGATTCGACCTTTTTGAAATGCACCCACCTGTCATGCCCCTCCCAGTGCATTTACCTAATATGCAAACAGTCCAAGTAAGCCTCATGAACAACTTGATAGCATTGTTTTGAATACAAACGCTCTCGAACTCCCTCACAGCTTTTTTTAAAGCCAATGCCACATTGAAGGTGCACAAAATTATTTATACGGCGAATTCACAGATACTTAGGTGGGATCTTTCTTAAAGGAATGGGTTAAGAGGAAAAATAAGGTGATTGTCATTGGTAGGCTCACATTTGTAGGTCCAACAGAAGGAGAAAGTTTTTTGAGATTGCTTCTAAATGTACAGGCCACGGTCATTTGAAGCCTTTAACAGTTGATGGGTATAGATGTGCATCCTTTCAAGAAGCAGCTATTAAGCTCAGGTTGCTAGAAGAAGATGATGCAATTGATAAGTGCTTAGCTGAGGCATGTGAAGTGCAAATGCCTCCTGCCGTCCGTCGCCTTTTCTCAACTGTCCTGATTTTTTGCCAACCGAGTGACCCAAATGCATTGTGGTTAAAATACTATGCCGCCCTCTCAGAAGATTTTAGCCACAAATTTCCTAATTTCCCAGAGAAGGTTAGGCATCTTACTGCTAGAGCAGTTGAGCAATATTTGGAAGCCATGGGTAAGTCACTTAAAGCATTTGGGTTGGAACACTTACAAGGTCAAGAAGATGATGAGTTGCGGAGGACAAAGGATATTGTCGACGCACTGGATCCACCAATACCGCAAGATTGCATTGATTGTCGTTTGAAACTCAACTTAGCACAACAAAAAGCATTTGATGTAATAATCCACCATGTTAAACAGCAAAAAGCCTGGTGCATTCTTCATAGATGGCCCTGGTGGAACAGGCAAAACGTTCTTATACAATGCGCTCTACGCTGAAGTTCGCTTAATGAATCAGATAGTCCTCCCTACTGCCACTTCAGGTATCGCTGCATCTAACATACCCTCTGGAAGAACTGCACATTCTCGGTTCAAAATACCCATTGATTCAGATGCTTCACTAGCCTGTGATGTTCCTAAACAGGGTAGCCTAGCTGCATTGATACGGGCAGCAAGTTTGATCATTTGGGACGAAGCTTCAATGGCAAGGAAGGAAAATGTCGAGTCACTAGATATGCTTCTCCGAGACCTGTGTGATGCAACTCTGTCTTTTGGAGGTATGATCATTGTTTTTGGGGGAGATTTTCGACAAGTATTGCCCGTTGTGCCCAGGAAATCACAAAGAGAAGCTGTTAATGCTAGCTTAGTGAGTTCAGTGCTTTGGCCTAAACTTATCAAATTTAGGCTCACAAAGAACATTCGAGCTAGAGAAGACCCTACATTTTCATCGTTCTCCTTTCACTAGGGAATGGAGAACTGCAAACTGAAGAAAATGGATTCGTTCTGCTGCCATCTGAAATTGTTAGCAACCCCAGGGAAAATGAAGATCCTATAAATGAGATAACCTCAGTGGCATTCCCTGAACTTGATATGAACGAATTCACAACTGATATATTCACAACAAGGGCAATATTAACTCCCATAAATGATGATCTCGATTCAATTAATTTAGTCCTTATGGAGAAGTTCCCTGGACAAGCTGTCATTTATAAGAGCTTTGATACAATTCTTGATGATAACTGTGCAATATATCCTACTGAATTTATAAACAAGCTTTGTCCTGGTGGAATGAGCCCACATGAACTTGTGCTGAAGGAAAATTGCCCAGTCATATTACTCCGTAATATCTTGCCTTCTGCTGGGTTATGCAATGGAACACGTCTTATATGCAAACGTTTCTTCCCCAACATAATTGAATGTGTTATAACAACCGGCCACCACAAAGGAGAACACGTCTTATACACGGATTAAATTGCGGCCAGCCGTCTCAGCAAATTATCCATTCCAATTTCAAAGGAAACAATTTCCTATCAAACTCAGCTTTGCAATGACAATTAATAAGTCCCAGGGGCAAACACTATCACAAGTTGTCGTCTATCTTCCTCGACCATGTTTTTCCCATGGCCAACTATATGTTGCACTGTCACGTGCTAGGCGAGCGGCCAACGTTAAGGTCATATCAAAAACTGATCCACTACATCACTCTCAAACCTATGTAAAAAACATGATATCCTATGACATTCTCAAAATGGCTGGCATTATATGATGTTCACCATCTACAGGTATGTCCTCTCTTAAATCATATTTACTGAGTTCTGCATTATGATTATATTCAATAACTGCTCAAATGTAACCTGCATTAAGTCTTGGATAGTCTCCCGAGATTAACAGCCAACTAGGAATTTCACACAGCTTCCATAATCTAATCTGGAAACTAAATAAACTTCAGGGTACATGGTTAGTCAAATGCTTACTTGCCTTTGTGGTCTTTGCAGATATCATGCCGCATCAATGACACTCATAGGCTCACTAAAATGATAACGGGTCTGGTTTTGGTACATTTCCTCTGTAATGCTAGATGTGGTTGTACATGCACCTTTTGATAATGTTATCATCATTTCTTTTGTTATAGTAAAGGAACTATTATTCTGTGCTATTGCTTATGCAACCACAAAGAACATAATCAAAGATATTTTGCATTGGTTTTGCCATGGTTTTGATACATGTGTCATGGTTATATCAACTACCTCTATTTTTGAGGTCATCACCCGTTCCACCCAGGTTTCTGTGCGCTAACTCACAGCAAAAATTATATAACGTCCCCTTATCTCAAATGAAATAATTGCAGATGGAGAAGATGGTTTATGTCTTTTCTAAACTTGGGATAATGAATTATTACCACAATAAAGTATTCCCCCCCCCCACGTTTTTGCCTACATCTAGCGTTTACGCTACCTGCTGGACACTAGCAACAGTCCCTCTTGGACTGAAACTCTCCAGCATTACACTGGCTACTCTAAAAACCATATCAAAATAGACTTCCCCAGATTCAGCATAATATATGCAATTATGCAATATATTAGTGCTTAACATTATTTTTAGGAGCAGGGAATGCGTTAGGCTATTGGTAAGTTTTCATATGTAGCGCCATAAAGCAAGCTGAGGGCATTTTTTGGTCTTAAAGCTTGTACTTTCTATTAGAACCATAATGAATTGTGACTAACCTTAAATTGTATACAGAAAGAAGAATTTCAACTCACACCTTATAGAACAAATCCTTACGAGGCATTGGGTCCATTAGGACAACAGTCTTGCAAGGTAAATTTTCCAGCTGGCACCAATTTGTTTTTTTGTAACCCCTTTCCATTCTACTGTTATGTTGAGAAGTTGCTATATATCGAGTCTGCGTTGTCTGTACTTCCTAACTTATGCATTTATTCATATGGAAGTTTAGTATGAGTTTAGGGTATAGCCGAAACATATTATTTGCCATTGTAGCTTGTAGGGTTAAGATTATTTTGTTCTTTCACTTATAGACGTGTTAATTTCCTTGACTTACTTTCACTATTTGGTTAACCGTCCATTGGAAGCGGTAATGTGCTCATTCATTCTATTATTGTTAGAAGTTGATATATAACTTATTATCTTGTTATACTAACAATGTAAATCCTCTTTAGTTGTAGAGGGTGGAAATATTGTTTTCCAAGGAGACATTGAAGAAACATAGAGATAGAGATAGGTAGCCACGACAAGCTGCAACTCTTCTTTAATCTCTAAAGAAGGTTTTCAATTCTTGATTTGTAATATCTGTACTTTATCATAGTAAATGTACAATTAGTACAAACCAAGCTCCAGTAGAAATGTTTGTGGCTTTTTAATGGATATAGATAGATAGATTATCTAAGAAAGACTATTTTAGATTTTTGGTATTTCAGATTTATGAGAAAAGCAAGAAAAGTATGAATGATAAACAAATAAAACTACTACTTTGGCACCATGTTTAGGCTTTTTAATGTTTGTGGCTTATTAACTGAACTATGCAGGCACACAAAATAAACACATTACATAATGTTCCTTAGAATAGATTCACACAAAGGCCGGTCATTCAGATAGTTAACTAAGATAAGTAGCTTATTAATCGACTTCCTTTTGCTGTTTACCATGTTTTGATTTTCTCGGTTTAGCCTACGTATATCACCAGTATATATCCAAAAGATGGCTTCCGCTTTTCTCAATTGCTCAAAAAATCACAATTCCCAGGTATCTTTGACTCATTCTTGCCTTCACTTGTTCATGTTAAGCCTTTATTTGTTGTATCTTGATTATTATTTCCAGTTGAAGGAAGCCTAAAAAATTCAGAAGAATGCCAGATAAAGATAAAAAACGAATTGCTAAAAACAAGTAAGCCCAATTTCTCACTCTTTTGAATTGTGATTGTTTTGGTTGTGGTTGTTATGGATTTTGTTCCTAAATCTAGGTTCATTATTGTAGCCTATGATTTATTTTTTGTTTTGATTTGTTTCAATGTTTCAATTTATATTATTAGTACTATATATCATTACTTTTCAAGTTGTTCTTGTTAATAAGTTGAATTATATGAATTCTAAACAGCTAAAATGCTGTCATAATGTATATAAGTGCACAATGAGATTATTTATGTGCACAATAAGATAAAATTTTCTGTTTTAAGGTCATAATCTCCTAATAACTGATTAAAAGAAGCCTCTCCTTAGTTTATAATGTTCTTACTTCAGAGTTTAAATTTCTTCTGCCATATAAATTAACAACAACTTATAACAACAGTAGAAAATATACACATATAAATTAACAAGTTATGATAGATGGTCTGGATTATGAACATGAAGTGGGTGCAATTTTAAAGCATAAACATATTATTTTATTTACTTTCACAGTTATGTACTTTCCATGGTCCTAAAAATAACTCCCACTACCCCTACAAATCCGGATGGTCCTTCAGAAGAAGAAATCCAGAAAAATCTTTGAAGGACAGTCACATGGAAATATCTAAGAGGTTGATTGACTAGCCTACTAACTATGGTATGGCTGTAGCAGGTAAAGAGTATGCTTATCCTTTTCTTCAGCTTTACAAGTACTCAACAAACTGTTCATGTACTTTTTTTTTGTTGCATTGTGACCCACTAAATCTAGCTGTTTTAATACCACAACTTAGCCTGTACAAACATATCTACAGCTTAGAGAAGCTTTTATCACCCTTGAAGTTGAACTTCTCCATCCTTAAACAACATTAGGGGCTGCTCAAAGGCTTTGTTTTCTCCACCAAACTCATCCTATCTGACAGTTACACGAGGTTAAAAGGTATATTCACTTACATTCTTCTTCCTTGCCTCCCTTTTTGTAGCTATGCTCAAATTTTGTATGTTTGTTTGCTGCACCCATCCTTCGCATCACAGCATAGAATCTATTCAATGCCCTCATGATCTTGCTTTGAGTACAATAGGAAATAATATGCCATGCATCTAATGCACAGGTTGCCTAAAATATATTCCTAACTGACAACTTATATAATCTTTGATACCTCCTTCATGTGCTTTGCTTTGAAACTTCTTATTGTAGTGATACATGCTATAGTTAATTACTACATGTTATTGTCAACTGCTCAAAGTTCACTCTCTCTTTTCATGTATAATAAAAACTAAAACAAAGTTATCAAGAACCTTGAACAACTACTGTAAGATTAACAAAATTAAAATGGTTTTAAGGTAATTAAACACTTTTGCAGCATCAACATTATTTTTCAGCATTTTAAATATTGGTTACTATATCAATATAGACACTGATGTTACTCTTATAGATATATCTACCAGATGTTTGGGTGATAAATGATAGTTACGCTTCATAATCTCACTAATACAAAACTCAGAGTTTATTACTATATGAGGTAATTATTCTAAATGGTACAATGATTAAATAGTAGATTAATTAGCTAATAAATGTATTATGCCTTTCACTAGACCTATTTCATACTTAGCATTCAATCAACATTCTCTTGAAAGATAGCCTTACAAATAATACTCAAATTCCCCCCCCCCCAATACTATATTCACTCATTACGTGTTCATTTTATTGGGAATTACAAGATGAAGCCTGAACGTGTTTATTTAGATGAACTAAACAGTAGCAGAAAGGCTTACAAAGTCAAAGTCAAGGTAATTGAAAAAGGTCGAGCTAAGGTCTCTCCTAAAAAAGGCATACTCTACCAAAATCTTGTTCTAGAAGATGATAAGGTATTGACCCTCTCACTTCTTTGTTATCTTTCTTATCCAATAACGCATAACCATTCATTTTGATTACTCATTGATATCATCCACCATGAGTTTAATTTATAGTAATTCCCACTTAGCAAATGTCACAATATCATTATTTGTAGCATGCCTCATTCAAAAGGAACACTTAAACTTACCTATACATATAAATCTGCTAATACATAAGCACCTTTAGAGGGTCATCTTCTGTGGCCAATACATCAGGTATTACACAACAAAATGTTATGTTCCCTTTCAAGCAAAACCCTTTTACATGCGAAACTAAACAATTGCACTTTTGTTCACAGGGAAATCGAATGAGAGGAGCACTTTTTGGAGATCAGGTGGAAGGCTACAAAGAAGCTTTTGTGTAAGGGGGAGTACGAAATAGCTAACGCTCCAATAAAGCCCGTAGAAGAGCAATTCAAATCCTCCTCCTCTGAACTTGATTACCAAATGAGCTTTGGAAGACAGACAATAATTCAACCAATAAATACTGAAGCTAATCCTGTTCTGCCAGAGTACCAGACCATATCTTCAATTCCAAAAACCTGTGATCCTTCTGAAAAATTTGGTATGTATTGCATACAATTGTTGTTGGTAGTGTCTAGAATACATCTATGCTTTTCGTGACACACCCAGTTTGACCTTTACACGTTATTGTTTAGATATCCTTGGTGTGGTGCTTTATGTTGAAGAAGAAGCAAGGACTATTTCAACGGCCCAAGGACGTGATAATCTTGTCCGCGAGATTGTTATAACTGACCACAGGTAAAATAACCAAGATATTTATCCTTCCTTAATTATCCATAGCCTCATTATGCTAATCCTTACCTGGTGGGCAAACCAGTTTTTCAGCAAGCAACAACCACTTATCATTTCTGCTTGGAATGATCTTGCCGGGCCAGATTGTGATCGGCTCTCAACTTGGGCTGCAAAATTCAATATAATTGGATTCACAGCCTTAAAAGTCACATCTCATAAAGGTTGTGCTTACATATTAATAAAATAGCAATCACTTATTAACAGCCTTAAAGATAAGTTTGACAAATCATGGATTCAAAAGAAGTTCATCAATCATTTATTAACTAATATACCATTTGCTATAGGATTCTCACTTGCATCAAGCATGTCCACTACAATTATTCATGAGCTAAATGGAGACAGAGCAGCTGCCCTTGCAGAATGGTAATCGATATCCGTGTTTCGTCAAGCCATCCTTTTATCAAAATGTCCAAAAAATACTCCCTCTGTTCAGATTTAATATTGTTCCAGTTTAAGGTGTTTTTGTTAATTGATTTTGTGATGTTGTTGCGTTTAATTGTGTTGTTCTAAAGGTCTATTCGTTCCTCATAACTAATTACATGCAGAAAAGACAGACTTTGGTATATCAATATAAAATACATTGCTAAGAAAAAGCATGAATGAATGTAGTACTCTAACTTGTGTGTGCTTTTTAGGGCATTGCGGCACCGGGACACCCTGGCTGATAGGCAAGCAAGAGTCTTAGATGTAAGGAACACATCAAAAGAAAGGCAAGTCATGACAATCTGTGCACTAAAGGAAAAAAAGGTCAGTTATATTACTTACCACATTAGTAATTTAAACAATCATTTGCCATTATTACTATTTGATAGCATGATAACATAATATAATAGCCTTAAAATATGAATCTTTATGCCTCAACAATGTAAATTTAAATCTGTGAACTATCTTGTGTTAAATTTGCAATTGGATGCAGTTATAAAAAAGAAGTATATATTAGCTGTTGTTCAGATTTGACATTCACTAACCATATTCTGCAAAATGTGGACGTATAAAATTTGACATTCACTTGAGTGTGTTTTTGGGTTATTGATCCAGTAACCATATTCTGCAAAATGTGAACGTCTGGAGAGCTTGGGAGTCTCACTGTACATACTTCTATTAGACTTATTGAAATCTAGTGGTTTGCAAGATATTGCTTCGATGTGGCTTTTCTCTAACATAACCATGACATTATCTCATGGAAGACTATGATTATCTCTAGATATGCCTGATTTTCAAGATATTGCTTCAATGTGGCTTCTCTCTAATGAATGGTATGTCATCCGCAGTTAAATGTATAGTTCTTAGTTCATCAAATAAAGCATGAATACATATTCATTAGAGCCTTACAGATTGAAGTTGTAGTCCGAAAAATCTTGACATTACAGATATTGCTTCAGTGTAGCTTCTCTCTAACAAAAAAATGACCAGCATGTTGTAGTTCGAAAACAATGCATAATAGGAATACTTAATTAATTTCAATACCCATTCTTAAGTCTTAACGTGGTTATGTGTGTCATTTAAACTAGGCTGTTAACACACTTCAAGACGAACGACAATTCTTGAGAGTGGTTGTCCCCGAACCTAGCTTTGAAAAATTGCACGCATACCTTGGTTGCTCTAACTGCAACTAGCGAACCAATGTGCCAGCAGGGGAGACACACACATGCCTTAATTGTGGACAGAAAAATGTCATCTCCATCCCTAGGTAAGTTCTACTTTAAACATAAACTACCAATTACTCCTGCTACATGTTTCTTCACCATTTTAAAATGTAAATGGTGTATGTAGAGTTACTTTCAACTGCGACGTCTCTGATGGAAATGCCACGCTCCAAGTCACAATATTCAGCAAGGATTTGGAAAAGCTTTTCAAATTACCGGTTGAAGACATCTTTCGGATGAGGCATTCTGTATGTAATTTCCAGTTATTTTGTTAGTTATGTTCATACAAGTTCCAATATGATATGTATGCTTTCCCTTGGTTATACACAGCCTGTTAATTATGCCTCAATTAGCTTACCCATATAGCATCCAAAACTACCAAGCCTATAAGCTTATCTTGCATATATACCCACAAACATGCCAAAAAAACAACCAACTAAATAGGTACATGCTTCCAAATATACACATGTTCATTCCTAGAATTAGACACACATTTAATATCAAATAAGTATATGCTTTCTAATATGCATAACCTAACATAACTATTATCAAATTGACAAGATGATCTTGAAACTTTCTCAGCTATCCAAAAACTCCTGCAAGTCTCTTTCTTAATTGAAGTGGGTCCAAAAACAACCCTCTCATTGAACAATGTGTTGCAGTGGATTCTCAAAAGAGTTGTGGCTGAAGATGAAGTTGATGAGGTCAACCTGAAACCAAAGGCTATCACACAGCCCATGGATTACCACACTGTTAAGCCTGATGAACCAAATCCAAAACAGAAGCTTCCTGGCAAATCCGCAGATCATAACACAGAGGGAGCTAAGAATCCTACACATGAAGCTGCTCATGTATTTGTTGATGAAGATGTTCTTGGGTCCACCAACTAACCACTATATCGGCCACCTAGACCCCCTTTTGCTTGCTAGCATAGACTTATGCTACATGTTTATAACTTGCCCTGGGACCTAATCATGCTTCTTACTAATTACTCGCTTTTGCATATAGGCATAAATGATTTCTTGTAATATACATGCCAAAAACCTAAGGAATCTTGCAATAGGCCCAGTGATCTCCACATCTTTTGTATAATGCAAGCTAATGACAATATGTTTGCTCAAATCATGTTCTAATAAAAACAAGAGCCTTTTGTATAGTACCATAGCATGGAGTCAAACATGTGTTTTAAGAACTCTGTGAAGTAATGTGAGACATTTACTACCTATTCTATCTTGTTCCATCTTCTATCTTCACAGTGATCATCACCTAACTATGTGGATAAATGAACAAAGATAAATTACCTATACCAACACTACCTAATAGATTTAAAAAGTATTAAGACCACTAATTACAAATGGTTGGAGTAATTAATTATATTATATACTTTTATCATTCAGCATTATAGTCGTTAATTTACATCTATAATATAGTGACATTAATTTTCTTCTTGAATATCAATTTAGGATGGCCTAAAAAGGATATACTATTACATATTTTCGTATTTTATGTAAGAAGTAATATAACTTTTGTACTTCGTTTCAAAAAAAATAAAAATAACTTTTGTACTGACAATTACATACACAATTCATATCAATTTATCATGCTCTAAGATACATAATGTATATCCTCCCAATTAGTGCTCGATCATCTTAAGTGAAAGTACTATTGATGGCTTTGACAAGTCTAGATGTTGCAAACAAAGCCGACCTCTCAACAACAAAAGGTCCAACGAAGAAGTGTGTACTACCTTTTTTAAAATTCTTGTACATTTGGTTTTACTTTCTCCAATCCTCTAATTATGTACTGTAAGGGTCACAAATGAATCAAATGGTGCATATACCTCTCTTTATTTATGCAAATTTAGCCAATGTAAAAAAGAAGCAAGAAGATACATGTACACATATTTGCTATTTATCCTATGTCGTTTATGATACACTTGGGATCATACTAATAATGGTGCTTCCATGCTAACACATGCACAACAGTTTAATCACTACCTCAAACAGTCGTGTTTAATTTACATACCCATATATATACTTTGCGTACGTACAGTAGCAACATTTTTACATATGTACCACCCCATCGACACACCATCTAAGAGCCTGTTCTCCCCAACTTATTTTCAGTTCAGTTCAGTTCAGCTCCAATAAGTTCAGTTCAGTTCAGTTCAATTCAGCTCCAATAAGTTCAGTTCAGTTCAGCTCCAATAAGTTCAGTTCAGTTTAGTTCAGCTCAGCTCTATTATTTTATAACCATTTTGTTAATTATTATTATTATGTTGGTATAATTTAATTTACTAATTACTATTATTATTATTATTATTATTATTATTATTATTATTATTATTATTATCTTCAAGTTTGTTTCACAAATATACACAAGTGTTTATTAAACGCACCACTCACGATATATCAAATTTGTTTAACAATTATGCTCTAATATACTGCCTAACTCGGCACACTATTTGCAAATAGAATTAATCTACTATTCAGCTTCTTTGCAAATACAATTAATTCTATTCACAGAAGAAACTATTTATACAAATTAATAACTACAAAAGACCTAAAATACAAAAGAGTGTTTATTTGCAAATAGAATTAATTTACTATACTATTACTTGCAAACGCCTATTTAGAATAACTGAATTTTATAGATTATAACTACACATTCATACTCACAACTCAACATTCATATTTACAAATAACAATAATAATAATAATAATATAAATAATTATAATAATAATACTAATAAAATAATATAATAATAAATATCTAGACAAGTCAGTACATAATGTCATTCAAGTTGTAACATTCATACGCCTTATACAAACACCTTTCCTTAAAACCCAATGTAAAACCGAAAACCTTGAAACCCTCATCTCCAAACCCTTTCCTTCTTCTCCCTTCATGTTCTTCACCTTCCTTCCATACTTCTTTTCCCAAAAATCCTCCACCAAAAATGGCATCTTTCATAAACATAGATCCACTCAGGAAAGCAGCCACTGCTGCTGAAACAGAAGAAGAAGCGCACCTCTACAGGCTTCTTGCGAACGCAATCTGCGACGGCAGCCCTCACGCCTGGAAACTGTTCTACTCTCGCGAAGCAGCTAAACAACTGAGCAAGAAATCGCTCGAAGCATTGCAAGAGGTTATGCAAGAAGCTGAAAGAAAATTTGGAGTTCCTCCTTTTAGGTCCCCATTACCCCGACTCGCAAAAACACGTTCTCCCACCCACAAACCAGCACAGGGCATAAGCATCCGTGAACCGAATTCTGAAAAAGGGAAAGAGAAAGTGCAAAAAACAACACCCATAGGAAAGGGCAAAGAAAAAATGTTTGAAATACCGACACCAAACACAGGAAATCCAGTTAAAAAGGAGAAATTGCAGTCGAAAAGCCGACACATTGGGAGTGGTTCATCTAAGGAACATCGCAAACCGGCTGATATGTATTTTGAGGGTAGTGATGGGGAATTACATCCTGCCTATCCTATAAATTACTGTTTCGAAGATTTCGACTACATCGAATGCTCTACTGACGAAGACGCCGACGATGAAGACTCCGGCGATGAAGACCCTGATGATCAAGACTCTGACGACATGCCCTGCTTTTTTGTATGCAAAAAGGCAAATGTGCCTTAGGTATGAGTATGATCCCATATAGTAAATACATTTATGCTTGCGTTTAAACTATTTAGCATATTTAATAATGGAAACAAAAAAGTTGTAGTCAATTGAAAGATAATTTATTACCAAAATAATGATCTTAGAAAAAAAACGTTGGAGTCAATTGAAAGATAAGTCTTTTACGAGACAAGAGTATCTGTTTCTTTAGTTCTTAGATGCTGTTATGCCATTGTTTTTCGGGTAATGGATTAGACCTCTTATGCAAATCCTTGATTATGATTATTGATTTACTATAATCCAGCCTATCACATGATGAAAATATATAAATTCAGGACATCAGGTTGATTGGTGATTAATTGACCTTATTGATCAGGTCATGAGGCATCAAAATTCATTTCTAACATCTGTATGAATGCTTGATACTAAATGATACTCATTTGAAATCTGACCTTCAATTCTCCTCCCCTAAAGTTGTAAAGAAGATGATATGAATGTTAATTCTGTCATGAATTGATGTAAATAAAATGATACACTGTTATGGCTATTTGCTTGAGCATCCTAATTTTACCTTTCTTGATAATATATGCAGAATTATGTGGAATTTTTTTTTTTTTTTGGAAAGGGAAATGTAATATGGAGGGGGCATATAGTTTCCAATTCTCACTTATGAACACCTCTTGTATCAATTAAATATTTTTAATAGGTAGTTGTTTAAGCTTTTTTATTACTTCCCTTCATCTGTTAAAATGTCCAATATGCTATTAATTTGTGCTTAAACCTCTTTCTAAGATTTTGATATTTGATCCGTACTTGTGCATCATGACTATCGTTCATAATTACTTTCTCGTTTCAATAGGCATTGGTTAGTTGTAGATGTATACAAAACCAAGTAGGTTGGAAATGGTTCATCTCTTGGTGTCTGTCATTTCTTGTTACATAACATTTCTGCTTTTTATAACCGCTCCAAGTTGTTCTACTTTATTAGTCATATTTGCTTACTAATTGTTTATATCTTCTTGTAGCTTTGAAACGAACCCCAATAGTAGGCATTCAACAAAGAAGAGCGAAAGATCGTCAGCTTCTCCAACATGCTGAACATGAGCAGTATTTCCTTTTTTTGCTTTTTTGGGGGACAATGAAGACAAATGTACATTTGTTAATTTAGTATGGAAATATGTATGCAATTGCTAGGTGAAAGTGCATTCTTTTTTGGGAAAACAATAGAACAGTCATATGTAGGAAGAGGAGAAGTTGGAAATCATTTTGTTGGTTTGTAAATAGCTATGTAAGTGATTGCCTTTAAAACTAAGGCTTATTAACTATGCAGACAAAAAAACCCAATGTCACTTTTTCAATTTCCCAATTATTACAAAAACAAAACCGTAAATGCCAAGTTTTACCGTGCCTTTAGTCAGTTCGATAGTCGTACTATAAAACCTTTTACAACAACAACATTTCCAACCTATATGAACCATTTTTTCAGTCGTTTTCTTTTACGCACACCATTAATTAATGTTTACCGTTTAGTTGAACATTGCTATGGTTGCTACCTTGGGGGGCCGCGCGCGATAGCGCGCGGACCAACAACTAGTACAATAAAAGTTGTGGTTTCAAAAAAAAAAAAAAAAAATCCGCTTATACAAGTTGTTATAGCCTAATTGAATCAACGGCTCTCCAGGAGACACGTGGATCCGTTGGTAGCATCCACGTGTCCCCTTCCAAAGGAGTAAAAAGAGGATAATACTATGAGTTTACTGAGAAAAGAGTAAAATTTCACCTTTTGGCCTCAAAGAATATTTAGGGATCAAATTTCAAAAAACGGCTGCATATGATTGGCTGGTGTTTACCAACCAATTATTGTCTACCACGTGTCAATGTCTAATTGCCTGACCAATCAGGTGCCCCCATTTTCGGGTGACGTCAAATGACAGCATTCAAGACCCAACGTTATAAATAGCCCCTAAAAATCAGGAGAAAGTAAACCTTTTGAACAAGGTGCCCATACTCTGTAGAAATTCTCTCTCACTTTATCTCTCTATCTCTACTTTTTCCTTTGCACTCCTGATACCTGACTTAAGCTTCGGTGGAGAACCACCACCCAAACCTCTCGAGTTGGTCCCTTCTTTTGCAGGTTTGGGAACAGAGCTCGGGTTTGGGTTACGATATTCAGACATAATTGCACAAGTCTCCATTGAAGAATAGTTTGAAGGATAAGAGTTTACTTGCTAGCCTTTACGCACATTATGTTACTTGTTTTTAGAGAGTCCAAATTCTGATTTTTATTCATGGTTTATGAAGAGTTTTGACATCCATATTAATCTCTTGTAACGTTAAGTAACCAAGAGACATCTCTTCACTTACTCTCTCTTAATACCCTTTTAATCACCTTCCCTTCACATTCCTTGTTGCTGGAAATAACATCAGAAAAACTCATCCCTTCGACTCTTTATTTCACACGCCTATTACAAAGAAAAGGGGAGAGGAAAAGTTCTTGTTTTTCCTTCACATTTCTCACACAAAAACCAGTCCTTATTACTTGTTTAAAGCTATTTTGCACCGGTTTTCAAGCACGCGTTGAGTTCGTTGCGTTTGTGTTCGTAGGAGACGAAGGTGGTGATAATTCACAAGGTGTTCAGACTATAATTGAAGCGTTCGACTACATTCCTCTCGAAAGAAAAGGTAACTAGCGTTATTATAGTTCAATAGAGAATAGGTTGTGAACTTAGGTTGTTAGAATCGCGTTAGAGAACTTAGAATCATGCTAGGTGAAACTTAGAGCATTGAATGTTGTAGTTAAGCGTGTTATCTTGGGTGTGAGTGTTACTTTTCATATGTGGATTATGTTGTTATGATCATGTTGTTAGTTCTCGATATTAGTTTTCAATTTGATGCTTTGTGGTGGTATTGGAAAACTTGATTTTATTTATCGGAGATTGAGTATTTGGTTGTTGTTGATGATGTTTAGCCTCATGCTAGGGTGTTTAGAGTTGTGTTTGGTATGAATTTGGGTTGGTTTGGATGCGGATACTAAACGTAGAATATATTGGAATTTTGGTTTGCGTACGAGAACAACTCGCAAGCTACGAGCAGTCGCAGCTCGCAACTCGCGAGCAGGATCACGACTCGCGGCGGTCAGAGTGTCGCGACTCGCGACATTCGTCACACCTCGCGATGTGGGGTCTGTCCCCTGGGTTGTGTGATCTTGATTTAATCACCTATTTGGCTTACATCATGATTATTCGTTCTTGGTTGACCTTAGGCATGTGTGTTAAGCATGTTTGTGTAAGTTTGGGTTGGTTTGAGTTATTAAATTAAGGGTATGTGCCCAATTTTTTTGGGTAGGCTATGGTTATTTGGTTTGGAGTGTGTTGAGGGCTTATGCTCTGTTGTCTATTCGCACGATTGAACCTTGTTGGTTTGTTGGATTCGATTTACTTGTATACCTTGTTGTGTATACCTATGAAAGTTGGATTAGATGGATTTTGTGTATACCTTGTGCTTGTTGAGTTGAATTGATCCTTTGGATGGTATGGTTCTAGGAATTCAGGTTTGATGATCCTAAGGGCGGCATGGTCCTAGCAATTTGTGTTTGATTATCCAAAGGGCGGTATCGTCCTAGGAATTGGTTACTTAACCTTGGGTGGTATGGTCCATTGGTTCACTTACGGGTGGTATGGTCCATTGGTTCACTTACGGGTGGTATGATCCGTAGAGTTTAGCTATTCGGAAAGGGCGGCATGGTCCTCGAATATGCAATGTAGGCCTTGGGCGGCATGGTCCAATGAGTCTACTCACATACGGCATGGTCTGTTGTGTTTGAGCTTGTTTGACCGGAATTGCTGCATGGTTTGACTAGGGTTTGGTTTGACATCAAACTTCTTTATTTATTGCTTATGGTTTATTGTACCTCAATGTGAGTATGGTATCTTGGTAATGTGTTTCTTTGATGCCGCTTCTAATTTCTTAAATTATTATCTGTTTCTATTTGGGGTGGGAGAACTGCTAATTACTCCCCACTAATTGTGGAAGTTGTTGATTTATTATGCAGATGGTGATGCTGTTTAGGATCGTCACGGTTTGGACCGAGGTTGTGCGTTTTAACCTTGTGAGCAAGAAAGTGGTGCTAGTCATAGTGGACAAGCATTTTAAAGCAGGAATTAGGACTAGTTACTTAGTAGGACTTAAGTAGCTATCTTTCATGGTTTGTGGCATGTTTTGAACTACAGATTTTTAGTTGTCCTTTGGTTTGGATTTCTTTACTTTGAGGTTTTCTTGGGAATCATATGTTGTTTTGAGACTTTGTGGGAATGAGGGTATGGGACCTCATTTCCCTTTTATATATATGATTTCGGAAGTTGAATATTGTCTTTGAAGGATTATTCTTATTTATAGTTTTAAATTCTACTCCTTAGAGTAGCATCTTCGTCTTAGTGGTATTTCCGCTGCCACTACTTGCACTATTTTTTTACTTTAGTCTCTTTTCTTCTTTGTATTGGATGGGATGTTACAGTTGGTATAAGAGCAAAACATTCCAAAAAAACTCTCTTTGAGTTTCTACTTATTTCGAGAGAAATATGTAGACTTGTAACTAGGATTACTAGTGTCTTAGGCTTCAAGTCTAGTGCTTATTGAGAGTTACTAGGGTAGGAAAGTAAACCTTGGGAACCATTTTTGTTTACCATATTTATTGATCAAATGCTTTCTTATGTGAATTTAGTTGACCAATTTGAAAGCTTATGTTTTGTAGAATGCCTCCACAACGACAATTGGCTGCTAGAAAGGAAGCCGCTCGTCGTCACCGTGTAAGCCTTGAAAATGCATTCATATCCTTAGCTAACAGAGCTACTACTCCCGTTGTTGGGCAGTCTGCATTTGACCGATTTGACCGTCATAGGCCCCCTACTTATGACCCTGTAGCTCTGGAAAATTGGTTAAGAGAAATGGAGAAGCTCTTTACGGCAACAAACTGTCCCGTTGCTGAGATGGTACCTATTGGGACGTATTACTTGAAGAAAGAAGCTGATAACTGGTGGGGTACGGTAAAGGTTGCATGTATGGCTACTGTTGGATTTGGGTGGACTCAGTTCTCCGCCAAGCTGAAGGAGAGTTTCTACCCTGAAGAGTTGCGTTGGCAGAAGCAGGAAGAGTTCCTATCTCTGACTCAGGGGAATATGGATATCCAAAGGTATACCGACCGCTTTACCGAGCTGTCTAAGTTTGCTGGTACTGTCATTCCCACCGAAGTCGATAGAGTTAAGAGGTACATAAAGAAGATGGATCCTAGGGTAAGGACCCTTATGTTGTGTTCGGGAGTTACTACTTTCCAGGCTGCTTATGAGATGACCCTGAGTGTCCATGCTTCAATAAAGGAAGAAGAAACTGCTAAGGCTGCATCTGTGAGGAAGCCTGTCCCTTCTTTTGCTCCTGGTCCGGCTAAAAAACCGAGGTTTGAACCGAATTTCTGTGGTGGATATCAAGGTTCCAGTTCTAGGCCGAGTTTTGATCCGTCCAAGTGTCGGAGGTGTGAGAAGCCTAATCATCCGGGGAAGGATTGTGATGGATCTAGCATTATGTGCTTCCACTGTAGGGAGGCGGGTCACAAGAGTTATGAGTGTCCTAAGAATCCGAGAGCTACAACTAAACCTCCTGCTCCTCCTAGCCATTCTGCTCCACCGAAGAATCGAGTTTACAACATGACTCATTCTGACGCCGATGTTCATCCCAACATCATCATTAGTACCTTTCTTGTTAATTCTGTCCCTGCTTTCGTGTTGTTTGATTATGGTGCTACAGTGTCGTGTGTGTCTAACTCATTTGTTAAGAAAGCTAACCTGTCTTCGAGTTCTCCTCTTCGAACTCTCATATCTCTTCCTTCTGGTGAGAACTACCCTTGTCATGCCGAGTACCATGATGTGACTATTTCCTTGTTGCATACTGATCTCCCTGTCGACCTTAAGGAATTTTCCATGTCGGAGTTCGATATCATTATGGGTGTGGACTGGTTGTCTAAGTACCGTGCCCATATTCACTGCCGTGATAAAATCCGTGTGGCAAGCGCATCTCCTATAGTGGAGTGGTGTTGAAGAAAAGGGTAAAGATCGTGTCGACTCTCAAAATGCAAAAGCTTCGTCAGAAAGGGGAGCAAGTGTTTCTTTGTATGGTTAAAGACTTGACTCAAGAGGTGAAGTTTGAGGACATCCCCATTGTTCGTGAGTATCCGGACGTCTTCCCTGATGAGTTACCAGGTATTCTTCCTGAAATAGAGGCCGAGTTTAGCATTGACCTCACTCCTGATAATGCTCCTCTATCTAAGGCCCCATATTGAATGCCGCCTGCTGAGTTGCAAGAGTTGAAGACTCAGTTGCAAGAACTGATTGATAAGGGATTCATTAGGCCGAGTGTCTCACCGTGGGGTGCTCCTGTTCTGTTTGTCAAGAAGAAGGATGGGAGTATGCAGCTTTGCATCGATTACCATGAATTGAACAATGTGACTATCAAGAATAGGTATCCCTTTCCCCGCGTTGAGGATCTGTTTGACCAACTAAAGGGTGCTGGAGTTTTCTATAAGATAGATTTGAGGTCGGGTTATCACCAGATTTTGGTGAAGAAGGAGGATATTCCTAAGACCGATTTCCGTACAAGATATGGGCATTATGAGTTCGTTGTTATGCCCTTTGGTCTCACAAATGCTCCTGCTGTATTCATGGACCAGATGAACCGCTCTTTCCATGAGTTCTTGGATACGTGTGTGGTTGTCTTCATTGAAGAAGAGCATGAGAAGCATCTGAGGTTGATCTTGGGTATTTTGAGGTAACAAAAGTGGTTTGTGAAGTTCTCCAAATGTGAATTTTGGCTTAAGGAGGTGTCGTTTCTAGGCCATGTCATCAGTTAGGATGGAGTTATGGTAGATCTTTCCAAGATTAGAGTTGTGGTGGATTGGGAAGTCCTAAGAATGTTTCGGAGATCCAAAGTTTCCTAGGCCTTGCTGGTTACAATCGGAGGTTTGTTAAGGATTTCTGAAAGATAGCTCAGCCGTTGACCAAATTGATGTGAAAGGAAAGCAAGTTTCTGTGGTCCGAAGAGTGCGAAAAGGCATTCCAAGAATTGAAGAAGTGCCTCACTACTGCTCTAGTTCTGACCTTGGCTACTAAAGGGGTTGGGTTTGAAGTTTACAGTGACGCATCGAAGCACGGTTTGGGTTCTGTTCTTATGCAACAAGGAAAGGTGGTGGCTTACGCATCTAGACAGTTGAAGGTGCATGAATGGAATTACCCTACTCATGATCTAGAGTTGGCTGATGTGGTGTTGGCTCTTAAAATTTCGTGACACTATTTGTATGGGGTCTCTTGTAGAGTGTTTACCGATCACAAAAGCCTTAAGTATATCTTCACTCAGCGTGATTTGAATCTGAGACAGAGAAGATGGTTGGAATTGATCAAGGATTACAATCTGCAGCTTAATTAGCATGAGGGTAAAGCTAATGTGGTTGCGGATGCACTCAGTCGTAAGGCGAAGCATACTCTTAATGCAGTTAGAACCCCGCCGAGGGACTTGTGTGATGAATTTCAGAAGCTTGAAATCGAGGTTGTACCTCAGGGTTCGATGGAAACTCTCTGTGCTATGAGTGTTGAACCTGTCGTGTTCCAAGAATTGAGGGGGAAGCAGAGGAATAATCCTAAGTTAGAGAAGATCCGTGAAGCTAAGGCTCAGGGTCGAGCCGAATATTTCGAAGTTGATTCCGAGGGAGGTCTGAAATTTATGGGTCGTTAATGTGTGCCTAATGACTTAGAGCTTAAGAAGAAGATTCTCGAAGAAGCTCATTGTACTCCATATTCTGTTCATCCTGGGGTGATAAGCTTTACAAGGATCTCAAGGCTAATTTCTGGTGGCCTTGTATGAAGAGGGAAGTGGCGGAATTCGTGGCTAGATGTCTGGTGTGTCAAAAGGTCAAGATCGAGCATCAAAGGCCAGGTGGATTGCTACAACCATTACCTATTCCTGCATGGAAGTTTGATTCTATCTCGATGGACTTCGTTACGGGTGTTCCAAGAGCTGTTGGTGGTAAGAATGTCGTATGGATAATCGTAGACTGTTTGACAAAGGTGGCTCGGTTTCTTCCGATGAAGAATACTTGGTCTATGAAAGAGTTAGCGGAAGCTTATGCTAATGAAATCATTCGATTGCATGGTGTCCCGAAGGATATAGTCTTTGACCGTGATCCTAGGTTTTTGTCTCATTTTTGGGTTGCTCTGCAAGAGGCTTTTGGTACTGAGTTGAAGTTGAGTACCGCTTTTCATGCTGCTACTGATGGGCAAACTGAGAGGACTATTCAGACTCTCGAGGATATGCTTCGTGCTTGTGCTTTGGAAATCCAGGAGTCCTGGTTGAAGTCGTTGAATTTGGTAGAGTTCTCTTATAATAAGAGTTACCATGCTAGCATCCAGATGGCTCCTTATGAAGCCTTATATGGGCGAAAGTGTCGTAGTCCTACTTGTTAGAGCGACATAAATGACTCTTTGGTGTTGGGACCAGACTTGATCCAGGACACCGTTGAGCAAGTAAAGGTGATTCAGGCTAGGATGAAGACTGCTCAAGATAGGCAAAAGTCTTATGCAGACCTGTGTCGGAAGCCTATTTATTACGCCGTTGGAGATAGGGTGCTGTTGAAAGTGTCTCCGATGAAGGGTGTGGCGAGATTTGGGCATAAAGGCAAGTTAATCCCGAAATATATAGGTCCCTATGAAATTCTCGAGAGGATTGGGGAGGTAGCTTACAGATTGGCTATGCCACCCATTTTGTCGAGGGTGCACGATGTGTTCCATGTGTCGCAGTTGCGGAGGTATCGCAACGATCCGTCTCATGTCATTCCTATAGAGTCGATTGCTACTGAGCCGTATTTGACTTTCGAAGAGCGACCTGTACGTCCAGATCTTGGACCGTCAAAATCGTGCCTTGATAAGAAAGGTGATACCCTTGGTTAAAGTACTTTGGAGAAGCCAAAAGTACGATGAGGCTTAAGTATCTCGAGCTTTTTCTCCCAGGTATTTCCTTGTTATTTTAAGTTTCGAGGACGAAACTTTTCTTAAGGAGGGGAGATTGTAGCACCCCAAAATTTCTCTAAAATTTTCGCGCGTTAATTATTACAATTGAGTGATAAATTATATTTTACTAATATATTTTCCGTAAGTATAAACATAATATATATATATATATATATATATATATATATATATATATATATATATATATATATATATATTTACTCCTACATTTTTGTTTGATAATATTTTAATGTATCTATATTGTGTTTTTATATGTGGCATAGTTTAGTAGACGTACAATGCTCGTGTCTGCGTCAGTTATGTTATACGGGCAATGTAGTGCTTGTATTTATGCAAAGTGTAAAATGTGATAGTTAATTAAGTACGTATTTGTATTACGTTAATAATTATAATTTTCAATTATGAAAATATTTACTTATATATATTATTTTCAACGAATTTACTTGATTCCTGAATTGTGCATTCTGCTACCCTTTACACACATTGTGTTACTTGTTTTAGAGAGTCCAAATTCTGATTTTTATTCATGGTTTATGAAGAGTTTTGACGGCCATATTAATCTCTTGTAACGTTAAGTAACCAAGAGACATCTCTTCACTTACTCTCTCTTAATACCCTTTTAATCACCTTCCCTTCACATTCGTTGTTGCTGGAAATAAAATATGAAAAACTCCTCCCTTCCACTCTTCATTTCACACGCCTATTACAAATAAAAGGGGAGAGGAAAAGTTCTTGTTTTTCCTTCACATTTCTCACACAAAAATCAGTCCTGATTACTTGTTTCAAGCTATTTTGCACCGGTTTTCAAGCACGCATTGAGTTCGTTGCGTTTGTGTTCGTAGGAGACGAAGGTGGTGATAATTCACAAGGTGTTTAGACTATAATCGAAGTGTTCGACTACATTCCTCCTGAATGAAAAGGTAACTAGCGTTATTCTAGTTCGATAAAGAATAGGTTGTGAGCTTAGGTTGTTAGAATCGCGTTAGAGAACTTAGAATCATGCTAGATGGAACTTAGAGGATTGTATGTTGTAGTTAAGCGTGTTATCATGGGTGTGAGTGTTACTTTTCATATGTGGATTATGTTGTTATGATCATATTGTTAGTTCTCGATATTAGTCGTCAATTTGATGCTTTGTGGTGGTATTGGTGTAACTTGATTTTATTTATCGGAGATTGAGTATTTGGTTGTTGTTGATGATGTTTAGCCTTATGCTAGGATGTTTAGAGTTGTATTTGGTATGAATTTAGGTTGGTTTGGATGCGGAGACTAAAAGTAGAATTTATTGGAACTTCGGTTGGCGTATAAGCACAACTCACAAGCCACGAGCAGTCGCAGATCGCGACTCGCGACGACCAGAGTGTCGCGACTCGTGACATTCGTCGCACCTCGCGACGTGTGGTGTTTCCCCTGGGTTGTGTGATCTTGATTTAATTATGTATTTAGGCATGATTATTCGTTCTTGGTTGACATGTTTGTGTAAGTTTTGGTTGGTTTGAGTTATTAAATTAAGGGTATGTGCCGAATTTTGTTGGGTAGCCTATGGTTATTTGGTTTGGAGTGTGTTAAGGGCTTATGCTTTGTTGTGTATTCGCACGATTGAACCTTGTTGGTTAGTTGGATTCGATTTGCTTATATACATTGTTGTGTATACCTATGAAAGTTGGATTAGATGGATTTTGTGTATACCTTGTGCTTGTTGAGTTGAATTGATCCTTTGGACGGTATGGTTCTAGGAATTCAGGTTTGATGATCCTAAGGGCGGCATGGTCCTAGGAATTTGTGTGTGATTATCCTAAGGGCGGTATGGTCCTAGGAATTGGTTACTTAACCTTAGGTGGTATGGTCCATTGGTTCACTTACGGGTTGTATGATCCGTAGAGTTTAGCTATTCGGAAAGGGCGGCATGGTCCAATGGGTCTACTCACAGACGGCATGGTCTGTTGTGTTTAAGCTTGTTTGACTGCAATTGTTGCATGGTTTGACTAGGGTTTGGTTTGACATCAAACTTCTTTATTTATTGCTTATGGTTTATTGTACCTCGATGTGAGTATGGTATCTTGGTAATGTGTTTCTTTGACGCCGCTTCTAATTTCTTATGTTTATTATCTGTTTCTATTTGGGCTGGGAGAACTGCTAGTTACTCCCCACTCATTGTGGAAGTTGTTGATTTATTATGCAGATGGTGATGTTGTTTAGGATCGTCACGGTTTGGACCGGGGTTGTGCGTTTTAACCTTGTGAGCAAGAAAGTGGTGCTAGTCAAAGTGGACGAGCATTTTGAAGCATGAATTAGGACTAGTTACTTAGTAGGACTTAAGTAGCTATCCTTCATGTTTTGTCGCATGTTTTGAATTACGGATTTTTAGTTGTCCTTTGGTTTGGATTTCTGTACTTTGAGGTTTTCTTAGGAATCATATGTTGTTTTGAGAATTTGTGGGAATGAGGGTATCAGACCTCATTTCGCTTTTTTATATATGATTTCGGAAGTTGAATATTGCCAGAGACGGATTATTCTTATTTATAGTTTTAAATTCTACTCCTTAGAGTAGTATCTCTGTCTTAGTGGTATTTCCGCTGCCACTAGTTGCACTATTTCTTTACTTTAGTCTCTTTTCTTCTTTGTATTGGACGGGATGTTATAATACCTTTTACACTGAACGTCTGGATAAGAAATAAAAGGTGGTCCACAATTGTGGGGTTTCAATGGTTGCATCATCTCGGGAGTATGTGAGTGCAAAAGATAAAACTCTAATTGATGCTAAACAATCATATTATTATGGGATCATTCAAGAGATATAGGAGCTCGATTATTGTGACTTCACTATGCCTATTTTTCAATGCAAGTGGGTTGATAATAGACGTGGTTTGCAAACGGATGAGTGCGGTTTTACTCTGGTCGATAGAGTCGTCTGTGTGACACTGAAGAACCTTTTATCCTCGCATCGCAAGCAAAAGAGGTGTTATATGTATCTGATCCTGTAGACACTCAGTGGCCCATTGTTGTTAATGGGAAAAGGCGGATTTTAGGAGTAGGTGATGTTGGCGGCGAAGAAGAATATGATAAGTTTGATTGATATTCCCCCTTTCTCAATCCCAAATGATGATATGATGAGTGGATACTGAAAATAGTTACATGCAAATGGATCAGCAAGAAGGTATAACGGTTATCGAGCAACCTATTAACCAACTAGTGGAGAGACTTGTCTAGTGGCAGATGCATATTCTTATGCTTTTGATGAGACCACTACAGTTCATGGGTCTAGAATGATGAATGATCACCCGAAAAAGAAAATTCATCGAATTGTAGAGAAAGATAGTCATTTGCCACCTGTTCCCGTCCCTGCATGGCTGCATATGAGATCGACACTACAACTACTAATTTGGGTACTTGGGTGCAATGGCCAAAACATTTAGTGCAAATGTTAAGTGATGAGGTAATTATTCATATAGGCCTCCATTTTTGTAAAAATAATAGCTTTCAATTTAAAAATTTCATAATCTTATGTGCGTTCTCAAAAATAATTATTAGGTTACACTGACACCTAAAAAACAAAAAGGGATTTCGGGGGAGGCTGTTACATCTTCTAGCCAGCTGCTTTCAGCCAGTCCGGCTTCTCGTTTTAGTCCAGTTATCGATGATCGATCATTCTTGGACTCCCTCACTGAAGATTGCAGGGAGTTAGCAGATACGCTTGCTCTTGCCGTCGTAGATGATGATGCTGTTGGTGTTACCTTTCCGAGATCTTTGTTCCATTATTCAAAGATGATGACACCACTTTTCTGACCAAGAAGGATATTGGTCAATTTCTGAACGGGGAGATGATTAATATTCCTATTATTCAAGTGTACATGAGGTAACAATAGGAAAAATTTATAAGAGAGAGCTCAACTATTACCCATTTTCTTTTATAAGTTTCAACTATGAATTATTCCTTACAGGTCCCAAGTTTACTATCTTGTGATTTTCATAGGTCATGAATTACTTATAATCGGTTTAAAAGGTAAGATTTTTAAATGTTTATCATCTTCGAACACTTTCAGCAAGTGACAAAGTCCTATAAAATGGGGAGAACATTTAAAAATATTACCTTTTAAATTGTTTATAATTAATTCAGGACTTATAAAAATCACAATATGGTAAACTTGGGACCCACAAAGAATAATTCATAATTGGGACCTATAAAAGAAAATGGGTAATAGTTGGACCCTATCTTGTGAATTTCTCCGTAACAATAATCAAAGTTATGATTTTTTTTACATTATGGTAGTTATATTTTTAACATATTATTTACTTTTGCCAATTTTTAGGGTTATGCAGTGTGACTTGGATGGATTTGGGGATGTTATTGGACGTGTTTGCTGGATGTGTCAGGATAGTACCGCGGATGTGCGTCCATCAGAGGATGTAACGAAGTACATTGTGCATGCTATGATGGGATCCGTCGATCTAGGTGCTAGTATCATGTTCGCGCCAATCTTTCAAGAGTAATATTTTTTTTTCTTAATATATAGTTGTACAAATATTGATTGTTGCATGATATGTGATTTTTTAAGTAATTATTGTTATTCAATCTTGCAATAGTCGTAATTAGATGCTCCTTGTCATTTGTCCCTTGCTCGGGATAGTTTATACCTTCGATACTGCCAGCTTTCACAACAAGCGGAAGTTAAAGATGAAAACGCCTATGATAGCGTAAGTTAATACGTTTGATATACTTTAAATGAATTGAGACTATAACATACAATAATTAAAGACTAAATCATTTGATGTTGTGTTATCCAGTGCTTTTAGGAGGTTTTGGATGAGCAGCCACAAAGTTCGTCGGGAGAAGCTTTTGCGAAAACATGTTGAGGAATATATAATAGAATTGTTTGATTCAATTAAAAGCTCACTTTATTCTCATTATACGGTAAATTTTCTCAATTTCTTAAAACTTTTGATAAAATGTCCGCAACAACAAGGATGCACAGAGTGCGGTTTGTGATGCGATACATTTTCGACGTACTCGCTTCATATTTTGGTTCGGAGGATTTCGACGAAGTAAGTTCATATAATTATTCATTTCATATTTTATATATTTAACTATTTGATGCTAACTTTGGTAAAAAAAAAAATTCAGCTTGCTCGTACCATTACGAATGATCCTTATATGGAAGATCAAATAAATGAGGTGAAGAATAAGTGGGCAAGATACTTTATTGATGAGTGCATTGCATAGGTTAGTTAGTTAATGTTAATTTTCTTTGTTTTTGTAACTTTAGACGAATATATATAAAATATTACAACTTGTACCAACCAAAATTGTAGTGATTTGGATTTCATGATATATATATATATATATATATATATGTCGGATTCGCAAGATATTTATGTTGGATTGAATCGTATTTTTTTTTTTTTGAATGTGAGATTTGGATGGTGGATGTTGGTTGTTGGATGGAATTTTGGATGATGGATGTTGCAGATGGTGGTTGTTTGATGGAATTTTGAATTTGGATGGTGGATCTTAGATCTTGGAGATGTTGGTTAATTTACAAACGGAGCTCTACCGAAAGTTATGCAGAAAATTTAATAGCATATTGCTGCATTCTGCTTGCTGCATAGCTTCCTCAAGGTTGCATAGCTTCCCAATCATTATTAAATGCATAAAAAATATAAAAAAGGAAGCATATTGATGCGGTTTCTGGGGGAAACCACATCAATATGCTTTCTTTTTTTATTAATTAAGGCATATTGCTGCGGTTCCTTGGGAAAACCGCAGCAATACGCCTTTTTATTGATCTTTTCGGTTGATGACACATAAATATTTTGCTGCAGTTTGGGCTAGAAATCGTAGCAATATAATTATTACCTATTGTTGCCCCTTAAATTGTTGTGCGCCCAAAACCGCAGCAACAGGCCACTTAATGCCTGCAGTAATAGGCATTTATTCTACTAGTGTAAAAGGGTATTAATGTTAGGGAGCCAATGGTAAAATCCCCTTTTTTGGGTAAATGTTGTAGCCTAATTAAATCAATGGCTCTCCAGGAGACACGTGGATCTATCAGTGTTCACGTGTCCCCTCCAAAGAAGTAAAAAGAAGCGAAAATTCTAAGTTTTACTGAGAAAAGTGTAAAAGCCCACCTTTTGGCCTGTAAGAATATTCAGGGTCCAAATCCCAAAAAACGATTACATGATTGCTTGCCCTGTGTTGATGTGTGGTTGCTCGACCAATCAGGTGCCCCATTTTAAGGTGACTTGAAATAGTAGCATTGAAGACCCGAACACTATAAATAGCCCCTAAAAATCACAAGAAAGGGAACTTTTTAAACACGATACCCATACTCTGTAGAAATTCTGTCTCACTTTCTCCCTCTATCTCTACTTTTCCTATTCACTCATGATACCTGACTTAAGCTTTGGAGGGGGAACCACCACCGAAACCTCCCGTGTCAATCCCTTCTTTTTGAAGATTTGGGAATGAAGCACAAGTTCAGGTTACATGATTGGACATCACTACACAAGTCTCCATTGAAGAACAATTTGAAGGATAGGAGTTTGTCGTACAAGTAGCCCAAAACACAAGTGATACAACGTCTATGTATAACTATAATATTACAACGGTTAGCAAAATATAAATATTTATCTATAACAAATAAATACTATTAAATCACAAATGTCGAAGCATTACAGTAGATTCCCAATTGACAGAACGATGAAATAAAAACTTAACTTCTAGTCGTCCTCCCCAAACTACTTAAAATCGCCCCAACTACCATCTGAATGTACCATTTTAGCTCCTTTTTACCATTTTACTTTAGTTTAGCATTTAAAATTTTAACTTCATTTCAAATCTTTATTTTACAAATTTACAATTATCTCTAAAGTCACCGACCACCAATCGTAACCTCCAACCTAACGCAATCACCCAACGCCATCACCACCGGCAAAAATGTCGTCTTTAGGCGAAGAGGTAAATGTTTTTTTTACTATAAACAGATGCCTAACGTTTGGCGAGAACGTTGGACTCATGGATACAACGTCTGGACAGGTTGTTGTATCCATGGGGCTAAAATTTGGCTAGAACATTGGCCTCATGGAAACGTCCTGGCCAGACGTTATCCATAGGTCTAACGTTCTGGCCAAACGTTAGCCCCATGGATACAACGTCCTGCCCAAACGTTGTATCCATGGGTCCAACGTTGTGGCCAAATGTTAGACCTATGGACCCATTTCATTTTACGTAAACTTTAATTATTTTATTATATATTTATTTTATATTGTATGTGAAATTAAATTCAATCAGGTACTAGATAGTTTTAAAAAATTGAAATAATATTAATTTGGTTAAACTAATGTATGTATATTGTGATTCTTTCGTGTAATTAACAATGATTTGTTTTTTTAGAAGCTTGTTGGTGATGGGATTAATTAAAACTCGTATTTTAACAATAACCCAGGATTTGAAACTCGTGATGTTGTTGTCAAGTGGTGTAGGAGCATTGCCGTTGAGTTTGGGTTTTTCTTGATGATTAGTAGTCACAATAAGAAGTATCAACTTTTGGATTGTGCTCGTAGCAAGAAGAGCGGACCTCATGATTTAAGTTCAGTAATTAGAAGAAAAATAAAGACAAAAGCATGTGGTTGTGAATTTCGGTTGTTACTAGTCCCAAAAAACGACTACGCATATTGGGTAGTCGAGAATAAGGTTGAATATGGGTTTCATAATCACCCAATGATGTTATACCCGAAGGGCAATTGACAAATCAACGGTCTTATTCCCGCCGCCAGGAAGTTAGTTGGCGAACTAACTTCATCCCATACACCTGGCACATCATGAAAGCCATTGAAGGTCCATTTTCGTCTTTGAAGTCTAACACTAACGGCTGAATTTTACCAACCGCTCTAACATCAGTAGCTAGTATAAAAGATACCGACTGCTTACACTACAATTGGTATTTACCTACCGCCTTAAATGATTACCGACCGTTTATCGGTAGGTAATTTTTCCAAACAGACGACCACCAATAATTCCAAACCGGCCCATGAAAAACTAGTAACCCTAAATTCAACAAACTCCTCCGCTTCCCTTATTCTGATCCCATCTATTTTCTCACTCTACTTCCTGCACTGCTCCCCTTTCCAAACTCCCAGTTTCTTACTCTCAATCACTTCATCACTTTTTTTTTTTTTTAATTCTTTGAGTAAATTACTTCATCAATTTCCCTTTCGTCTTATTTTTCTTTTCATTGTTCTCTCCTATAACCCTCATAAACCCATAAGACAAAAAGATGGAAGAACTGCGCCATGAAACATGGGAAGAAAAAGGATAGTAACAACAACACCGACCAACTGACGGCGAGATATTCTCGACCACTTCCCTTAGAAGACAGCAGAATTCGAGCAATACATCCAAGCCGGAGGAGGAATGTTTTGTTGCTGAAAAATGTTGTATACAAGGTTTCATATGTTGTTTTATGATATGTTTAGATCTAGATTTTAAGAATAGTCTGAATTTTCTTTTTTCAGATTTAGGTGATATTGAAATTTGTAAATTGTTGTCTTATTTTGCTTTGATTTAATTTTTATTGGTCTTAACATCATTTGTAATAGGTTTTCCAGATATTATAACTACAAATCTATACTTTTTTGTTGTTGGATTAAAGACTTTTTTTTACCTCTTTTTACATATTCTTAACATTAAACAATTGTATAAATATTCATCTTGATTTTTTTTTACTTTGTTGGTGTAACTGCTCATGATAAGTTATGAATTATTGTAAATCTTGTTATTTTGAAAGTTAGATACGTGGAATAAACTGCAAAAATTACTCGTATTTTGTTTCAGATTTGTAATTCAAAAACATAAAAAATTTTGAATTTTGAAATAAGTTGTTGGTAATTCCATTAACTAGTTATTTTTTTAATTTTTTCTCCTGAAATTTACCGACTGCCTAGCGGTAGGTAAATTCAATATTACCTACTGTTAGATGGTAGGTGATTTTAATGACTGCTAGACAATCAGTAATCTCGAATTACCGACCAATGATATAGTAACTAAAGCTTGTCGACTGCTTAGCGGTCGATAATTTATTTACCGACCATTTTTATTCATTACCGACTATTTTGTGTTGCCGTTAAAAACACGGATTTTTGTAGTGGTTACATGAGGAACATCTACAATTGTAGAGATGTATTAAGAAGGGTGAGATTAGAAGGCAAAAATGCAACCCATCAGTTTCTTCATCAGGTTGTTCAAAGCAAGTATCTGTTTTGGCTTCATTCGGATGAGATGGGTAGTGTGATACATACATTCATTGCAAACCCGGCGTTCGTGAATTTATTGCTTACGTATCCGCACGTGATCCACATTGATGCAACGTACAAGACAAACAAGTACTTGTATCATTTGGTGGAGATTGTTGGAGTGACACCAACCAACAAGAATTTTCTTGTTGCATGGGCATTGTTGCAGCATAAGGATGCTCAGAGCTATTGATGGATGTTAGAGAGAGTGAAAAATCTCATTGGCATTGTAGCTTCGAATTCCATTGTGCCTGATCGAGATTTGGCTTTGTGCAAATATATCTTGGAGGTTTTTCCCACATCTGCTCATCTACTTTGCACGTGGCATATCAATCATGATGTGGAGGCATGGGTCGCAAAGAAATCTGGTGGGAAAAGCAGGATCGGAATCCAGTTCGGGGGAGGAAGTTGGGCTAGGGTGATGAAATCCAAAACTGAGGCTGAATATGAAATAAATGTAACCAACATGATAGATGAGTGAGGTGCAGTTGGGAATACCATATCCATTGATTTTCCTAACTACATCCACGGGACTTGCCTTGTACACAAGGAGAAGTTCATGCAATGTTGGACCAATCGAGTACGATACTTTGGTAACAATAGAGTCGAGAGTTCTCATTCGGCTTTGAAAGCGTGGATTACTACTCCAACTGAGGCAATTAAAACACTGTTTATGTAAGTTGATGCTTTTGTTGCCGGGCACTTGAAAGAGATAAGAAACTCCATTGAAGCCTCCCGTCGTACTCATGGGTTTGAATTTGATCCGCCACCATATAGCGTTGAATGGTGTTTGTTCTTAATATTGCTTGGAGTTAATTCAGAGAGAGCTTGCAAGAATAGCTGAGTTAGACTGGGACTGGAATAGATGTGAATGTGTTGTTGAGACTACGCATGGTATTCTAGTTGCTTGCCATACCTTTTTCTCCTTGTAAGTATACCATCTCCTATACTATCAGGAGGTTGATCCATTTGGGTGGAGACTCGCCATTGGTGATGGGACAGATTCGGCTGAGAAACTATCGAAGTGCGATCAAGACCGTCGGTTCTTTCGGTCATTAGTGACCGATGTATAGGCTAAGGATCCCACGGCCATGAGGTCTATTTCGCATCTACTCCATTCAGAACTCCACCCTGAACGTTATCCCTTTGAGGAGCCTCAAGTTAACGTGACAGGTAAAGGTCGCAAAAAGTTGAACCAAGGCACGCGATAGGAAAAAGAGTGGGTAGGGGCACTTTATGGGCAAGTCTTCTAAGGGTCGTGGCAAATCATCTAGGTCGGCCACTGGTAATAATATATTTATTTATATACTTTAATTGTTTGTTTCTTACAATTGGACATATTTCATTAAATTGATTTATGATAACTTCACAGGGTGGAGATTCGATATGAAAAAAAATTCATACTTTCATAAACTTTCACTAGCCATCCAAAAGCATGTAGATTGCTGGCATGATGTAATTGCTGATGATAATTGTGGTTTTCGATGCGTAGTAGATGCTTTTTGTTCTGGTCAAGAAAATTGAGACATTGTACGTCGATCAGTAGTGAGTGAATTGCATCAAAACGATCCTCTATTTCATTGGGTATATGGTCGGGATCTCAAAGAGGAATTAGGTGTATTCGATGGGAAGGTGGAGGTTGTGGGGAGGAACATTACATGAAGGCCATTGCATACTTGTACCCCATTGCAAAACTACAAATGCACAATCGTTTTTTCACTCTTAATTATCGTATTGATATGTCGGCTACAATTTTTCCACTTGATGTTGGGGGAATGCACACTCTGCCACAAAGGGAGTTAGCCATAGCTTATCTAGGGAGTTACAAACATTTCATTCGGCTTCAAGTTCGCACAGGACATCCGATCCTTAAGATTCCTCCATGGTGGTTTGGAGTTGCTTCTCAAGCTTTCCGTCCTTGGACAAGACATAATTCAACAAGGACCAGACATTGGGATTCATCTACTTAACAACCCGAACAACTACTTCTTAGTTTTTAACTCTTGCTAGTTGTACTAATTGTGTTTATTTATGAATTGATTATGTTTATTTATGAGCTAATTGTGCTATTTATGAACTTATTTTATTAATTTAATTATGAACATGTTGATTATGTAATTACTCATTACTTAACAAGCATATATAAACATTAATCCAAATAGATAAAACCATTAGGAATATATTAAAGTGTTATGAATTAAAAATCATACATAAACATTGAGTTCAAATATATAAAACCATTAGGAATAGTAAAAGTGTTAAACATAAATAAAATCCGCTAGTAATAGCTACAAGTGTTTTAACATAAATATAATCTACTACTCGTTCTCTTTATTCGTCTTGTGTAACACTTTGTTCCGATCCTCAATGAGTTGCTCAACATTCCCACATGCATAATTCGCATCATCCCATTCATATTCGACCCGATGTTGCATGAATGGACGAGTTGCATTTATCGACCTATTCATCCACTGTCGCATGATAAAATAGTGGGTCGCCAATATATTTAATTTCGATACATTAATCCAAATTCCGAAACCATTGAAGAATAATTACTTGCCCGGTCATTGTACGATCTGGTATGGGTCGAGCACTACTATTTATAAAAAAAAAAATCAATACATTACCCATACTACAACAATAAATCAATATAATCAAAATATACTATTTATAATTTTCTACAACCTACAATAATAATTATAATTAAATAAAAATATAATGAACAATATTTTATGAATTAGTTTTATAAAATATTCCAATAAAAACATCAATTACATTTCATGAATTAATAGAATATAACATTTTAAAAAATTTATAAATATGAATAACAAAAAATTAATAACCTAATAAAGTTTTAAAAAAACATTTGCGACCCTTCCTTTGAAAGAAGGAACATTTGGCTAACGTTTGGTGAGGCAATTCCTTCCATAGAAGGAATTGCATGGAAAAACGTTCGGGCTTTTTTTTTAAAAAAATAACCTGAGACGCCGCCGCCGATGTCACTGCCTCTGCTGTCGCCGCCTCCTCTATAGCTTTTTGTCGGCGCTAGGAGTGAGCAGAAATTCCGGGTACCCGGACCCAGACCCGGACCCGGCATGGACCCGCCGGGTCTGGACCCGGACTCGGTCCAACTGGGTCCGGGTCTGGGTCCAAAAAAGTGGACCCAGTTGCATCTGGTTCCAATTCTGGGTAGTATTTTTTTTGGACCCGGTACCTGGTGGTACCCGGTTTGACCGGTCCCGGCTCTGGGTACCCGGTTGGAGCGGGTATAAGTCCGGGTACCCAGTACTTAGAATTGGTTTTTTTTCATATACTCATATAGAATTGTTAATAGGATAATAGTTGTTAAGTAAAAAATTAGTATTTAGTAGGCCTTTAGGCCCATTTATTTTTTAAAAAAATTTTATAGCTCAATTAGCCCATTTTAGTATGTTGTTAAACTTACAACTGGGTACCCAGTTCGGGACCTGGTACCCACCGGTTCCGGGTCTGGGTCCAAAAATTTAGGACCCGGTTGGACCAATTCCAATTCCAATTCCAGATTTTCAATACCTAGTGGGTCCGGGTCTATGAAATTCTACCGGGTACCCGGTTGTGCTCACCCCTAGTCGGCGCCTTGCCTCAATAGCCCTGAACATTGCCTTCTCCGTTTGACGCCTGAGGAAAATCTTCTTTCGTGGCTTTGAATTATCCAACGGGTTGCCTGACAATTTTTGGGGTTTAGATGGTGGTGGTTCTTGTGTGTTAAGAATAAGAGTGATGATACTGATGAAAAGTGAATGAATGGTAAAGATGAGAGAGAAGATAACTAATGATGAGGATGGTGGGTGGGAGGGTATAATGGTACATTCATATGGTGATTGGGGTGATTTTAAGTAATTTGGGTGTGATATTTAATAATCCCCAATAAGAAGTAGGCGAAGACGGAAGAATTTCTTTGAAGGTCCGATAATCCATCTCCTTCACTTCGATTAGTGATCTGTAATAATGTTTCAACGAACCTATTAAAGATAAGGAAAAGTAAATTTTCATATTTGAATAAAAAACTATATAAAAAACAAAACCCCATCCCCCGAAATCACACAATGAAACCTAAATATTTAATTCAGAATTCGCCCTATAATTCCCTAAGAAAAAAGCCTGAGCTAATTATCTCAATTAAGATCTTAAAACAAGAAATTAGACCTTCTTAATTTTTCTAGCTAATAGTTGTCGCTTGAAAGTCGAAACGTTTCTTCAACCTCTTCCATGGTTACATCCCAAAAATTAAAGATCAAGAGCAGACATACAACACCCAAGAAAAAAAAATCATATCCTAACTGTTTACGCTAAATTTTACCTTAACGACAGAATTGAGATTAGGGATTACAACAACCAGATGTTTATATGATCAAGATAAGAAATGAATGCAAAAGGGGATTTCAAGGGAATGACATATATAGAGGAATGGTGACGCAAAAAACCCCAATGAAGGTGGGTAAAAACGCAGGTGGAGATGATTCCACCAATCCACTATTAGTGACTGTTGTCCAAGATGAACCATAATCGTTACTGCTTTAGTCAACAGATCTAAGTGCAAACAATGTATCAAAACAAAAATAATGAATGCATTTTTCTTATGTATTTTTTTCTTGTAATTCTGATGATGTTTCATATGGCTCTTTCTCTACTTAAATACTACTGCTACAAACTAAATTTGCATCAACGGACACTTGTCGGAATCTCGGAGCTCCTCTGCCCAAAGCTCGCTCAACTGTAACAGCTTCGTTACTTCGTACAACTACTGCATTCCTTTATTCCCGTTGGCAGAGCATAGTGATTAACTCAGCTCCGTCATTCTCGGATTTTTGTAGTTTGGACTTCATTCACCCAATCTTTGCGTTATCATAATGTTGTTGGTCTTGTGTCACATCGTCAAAGTCCTTACGTCATTCTGTCAATGTCAACCTAAAAATTCAGCCATAACAGTTTGCCCCCCCAATTGTTGAGATAGGGAGAGTCCAAGAACCATAAGTCAATTGTTACTTAAATACAACTTTCATCATATACAAAACACAAGGATCAATACGAACGTTATTATGCTAGACTATCTGCTAAACGATAAAGAAAAAATGAGTAATCAACTAATTTTGATAAAAATTGACAAAAGTAAACCAAGGGTTACCGTGTAAAAGATAACTACTTAAAACCATGCAGTTAATGACTAATCTGTTCTAGATCTAATGATTACCATTGTCGCTATAAAAGTCGTGCCAAATAATTCAAAATATAACGCCACCTTTTTATCTTTCTTCAAACAACCGAATTTCGTTTCTTAATTTTGAACTTTGTCGGAGTCGCTCTTCAGCATTAGGTAACTTTTCGCCACTTTCGAATTTCGTTTCTTAATTTTCTTTCCCCAATCGCACTTATAACCCCCAGTAGACGTAGCATTAGAAATTTCGTGAAAAACTAAGAAAAATCAAAGGGAAAGGAGATAGTAGAAAAAAGAACTAATTTTGAGGACGAACAATCAACTATGATTGAGGAAGAAATGATGAAATTTCTAGAATTACGGAATCTTCCGACCAACACTGTCCTTAGAATTGTAGAACCTCACAAATAGCCTGAGACGTGCCAAAGTAATTGGGTGGTTCTCTATAAATATCCTTTCAAGATAGGTTTTCACATACCCTTCTCCCCCATAGCTAGAGATCTCATGCAAATTTATCAGATTAGCCCAGGGAAAGTAATGCCCCAAGTTTGGAAAATGTTGAGCGTCATTGACATAGTGACGGCGTCATGGGAAGAACCTTCTACTCTTCACGACCTGTTACTATGCTATGGAATTAGGGTTAAAGCAAAAAAAACATAATAACCCTTCATGCCAAAGTAAGGCTAGAAACGTTGGTTGGTGAAGTCCAATAAAACGACAGAGGCTGGAAAAATAGATACATTTTTGTAAAGAGGTATTCTCTAGGAGAAGTTGGAAAGATGTTAATTGGAGGCTGGAACACATAAGGTTCGTAACGTTTAATTCGTTTATTAATATGTCGTCGTTAACGTTGTTCTTACAACGTTTCTCCTGCAAGTCTAAACCCAAAGTTGCTGACTCATCGCGACGAATCTGCGCGACTGTGCTAAAAGTTTTCGGAAGCATCAGAGGAAGAAAGACAGTTTAGGAGAATTTTATTTGCTAATCTGGACACCTGCTCATCCATGGCTTCTGGTAAGTATTCATTGAGTCACTTCTTAACTTTCATCGTTGTCGTAAACTTCGTTTACAACTTTTCTTCAATAGATTCTTCCCAATTGTGTCCTAGAGGCTCCATGGACGGCCATGCGTTGGCGAAGACGTTATGCAGGAAGAAGAGGGATAGAGATATATCTACTATGACAATGTCTACAACGACGTTAAGCAAGAAAGACACAGCTGTCATTGTCCAATTGGAGGATGACAAACCTGAAATTGCGCCCAAGGTGCGTAGAACTGACTTTGTGGCTCCCTCGGACAAGGGAGGTCCATCACACACTGTAACGGTTCCCAACGACTTTATATCGTTGGAAAGATCAATTTGGCCAGAAGTAGAGAGGTTTCTTTTCCGCTGCGCTAAGGAGAGAATAAAAGAACATACTCTCCCCCGCATGATGTCAGATCGTGTAGAACTCATTTTCCAGGTTTACTCTCTTTTGTTTTTCTTTTCTTTTACCAACGCTTGAAATGAATCACAAATGTTTACTTATCTCTAACTTGTAGTTATGCAAGCGTCATAACACTTTCGTATGGCGAAGAAGGAGATGTCGTCACTACTGAAAGGCCATCAAACGATGAAAATCAAAGCTGACAAGTTCGAGCTTGAGGTGAAAAACAAGGACGCATAGTTGAAGAAAAATTAATTAGTTATGGTGAAGATGAAGGAGACGTTGAAGAAAAACGGTGAAGAGCTGGAGGAGATAAATAAAAAGGCTGGCGATCTGGAGAAAGAGTCACGTCTGGAGATCGAGGCGCTTCAAGCTCAGGTCAACACTCAGAAGAATGAGCTACGCCTGCTTGAACCTGAGGTGACCACAAGGGTGAAGGGAAAGCTGATGTAGCAATACTTGATGAAGAAGACTACGTCATGGGAACCGCAAAAGGACATAGATCTTTACCTTGAATGCGTAGGGGGCATACAAGTTCTGATGGACCCAGACGAGCTGACAGCTACAGCAGATTCTCCTCTAAGCGTTGATCATCTTAACAATGGAAAGACTACGTCTTGTGCTGCCTTTACAACGTCAGACATACCTCCTGATCAAGACGTAGAGAAGGAGTTGGCACCTGACGTTCCATCGTCTCTCGCGTCGACAGAAAAGGAGTGTGGCGAGATCCCAAATGCTTAGTCTTTAAGTTTTTTCATCTGCTTGGCTTTTGAACTTATAATATTTTGATATACTCTGTTTTGGGTCACTCATAGGGGTGACCTATGCTTATGTCTTTATGGACCACTCATGGGAGTGGTCATAACTTTTCCACTATGGTTTGGTCGTTCAGACGACAATTTACTTTGATAATTTAAATAGTTATGCCTTTATTTTCTGTCGTGTTTCTGATGCTTAAATGGCAAACTCGAGCGCTTAGTGAGCCTATCATTAATATTGCAAAAGTGGTTAACTAGTCATATGAATAATGCATATACTTACTTGCAATGAGCATGACAGGTTCGTAGAACACTATGATTGACAACACGTATTATCTTTGAGGGAGTCATCATAATAGACTTATTGAAAAAGGAAGGAATCTTCGATGGTGTCATCCATGATCCTTTGTTATTGAACTAGGAAAAGTAAATAATCATCCGTTGCGTCGTTAGAATGTTGCAATGTTATTTTACAATGACATATGAAACATCCTGAAAAAATAACAAACAGTGAAATAATGTCGCTGAACATCAACGACACTGCGATGATAACTTCATCGTTTATTATCTATAAAAAAATAAAATGAAATATCACAGACTACTTAGCTAGAAGAAGTATCTTTTAAGGTGGATGGCATTCCAGCTACGTGGTACCATACTTCCATCGCGTCGGGTCAATTGGTAAGCGTCGTTGCCAACTACTTTACTAATATGATAGGGACCTTCCCATTTTGGACCCAACTTGCCAGCATTGAGCTCTTGCATATTTTGAAATACCTTTCTTAGTACCCAGTCGCGTTCGACAAAAGACTTGGCTTGGATTTTTTTATTGAAGCTTCTTGCCACGACTTGTTGTTGAGCTGCCATGCGTACCAGCCTGCGTCTCGCAGTTCTTCTATAGTATCCAGATCGCTGAACAGTTCGTCGCAATTCTGCTGCTCTGTTATTAGACCATACCTAGTAGTTGGAACACTTACCTCGGCTGGCAAGACAGCTTCACATCCGTAGACCAGCGAAAATGGTGTTTGTCCTATCGCGGTGCGTGGCGTTGTGCATTTTGCCCATAAGATAGCTGGTAATCCTTCTGCCCACTTTCCTTTTTTTGCAGTGAGACTCTTCTTTAGAGTATCAATGACTTGCTGGATTTAGCTTGTCCATTAGCTTGCGGGTATCTGGGCGTTGACGACAACAATGTAATGTTTTATTTGTCACAGAGGTGTTTTCGTCTTGTCGCTAATAAACTGCGACCCATTGTCGCATATTATTTCGGACGGGACGCCAAACCTGCAAATAATGTTAGTATAGATAAAAGAAATAACTTCTTTATCTTGTACTTGCTCAAAGAATTCTGCTTCTATCCATTTAGAAAAATAATCAGTTAGTGCTAACATGGAGAACCTATGTCCTAGGGTTGGAGGTAATTTACCAAATATATTCATTCCTCATTTCATGAAAGGCCATGGAGTTTAATAAGGATGCAAAACTTCACAGGGTTTATGTGTCATACATGCGTGTCGCTGACAACTGTTGCACTACGTAACATACCTAGCTGATCACGTCTTGCTTCATTGTTGGCCGATAATAACCCATTCATAATGCTCTGTTGGATAGGATGCGTCCTCTTGAGTGGTTTCCACATGTCCCTTTGTGTAGATATTCCAGGATTTTGTCCCACTGGTTCTTTTCTAAGCAACGTAGGTACGGACATGCGGCTGATTTTTTTAACAACACCCCTTGGATGATGACGTATCTTAACGCCTTCAAGCGAATTCTGCGCGCATCCGCTTTATCTACTAGGAGTATGTCGTTAGTAAGGTAATCGTTGTCCATCTAAAACTTACCTCCTTAGCAATAGGAATTCCAGTTGTTGCGTCATCATCAACAGGATTTGAGTCGTTGTCGCAAGTTGCTAAGTTGTCCTCTTTGTCAGTTTGGACGCACTCTGCCAGCATTGCGACGAGATCAGTAACATCTTTGGCTTTGCTAATTGCTGGTGTCGTTAGGTGGACGATCGGAATGGAAGTGAAGGATATATCTCTTAAAAATGAGCCGAGATTAGCCAATGCGTCTGCCTAGGTATTCTGGTCTCGTGGGATCTGCAAAATATCGAAAGGATTAAACATCTTACACTTTTCGTGAGCGACTTATAGGTACAACGTCATCTTGTCGTCCTTCGCAGCAAATTCACCCTTGATCTGACTGACTATCAATAACGAATCGATGTATAGTTTTATTGCTTTTACCTCCCAAGTCGCTTGCGAGGATCAACCCTGCTATCAATGCTTCATATTCGGCCTCATTGTTTGTCGCTTTAAACTCCGAGCAAATAGAGCGTACTATCTTGTCCCCTTGTGGGGACTTTAGCACAACACCTTGACCTGCACCACAAAAATCAGACGATCCGTCAACAAATAAAGTCCATATGTCATGGTTAATATGATTAATCAGGGTGACTTCGTCTTTTGCGAGTTTCTCTACCTATGGGCTAAAGTCATCCACAAAATCGGGCTAAGGCTTGCGATTTGATTGCTGTTGAAAGGTACCGAATGTCGTAGCCACTTAGCGCAATAGCCCACTTGCTCATGCGACCTATTAATTTGGGTCGTCGCAAGACAGACTTTATCGGATAATTAGTCATGACAATAATAGCGTGAGTTTCAAAATAATGTCTTAATTTTTTGACAGCAGTGACTAACGCTAAAATGAGTTTTTCTAAAGACGAATACCTGGCCTCTGCGTATAACAGAGACTTACTGAAATAATAAATTGGAAGCTGCTGACTTTCTGCCTCTCGAGTCAGGACGACGCTGACAGATATGTTGCTGACTACTAAATAGAGCTGGAGCATTTCACCATCGCAGGGCTTCGACAACAACGGAGGGGAAGCAAGATATTGTTTGAGTGCTTGCAGTGCATCTTCGTGCTTTTGAGTTCAGTCAAAACCCTTATTCTTGCGTAACACATCGTAGAATAAATGACATTTTTCTGATGACCTAGATATGAAATGATTTAGGGCAACGACGCGTCTAGTTAACTTCTGCACTACCTTAATATTTCTTGGAGATTGAATGTTGACCAGTGCTTTAATTTGATCAGGACTGGCTTCAATTCCCCGTAAGTTTCATACTATATTTGCGAAGGATGTAAAAGGCTTTTGAAAGGTGTTGGATATGATCCTTCGCGTGCTTTGATTTCACCAACTTATCGTGAATGTACACTTCTATAGTATCGCCTAATTGGTCTTTAAACATTTGATTAACCAAATGCTGGTACATTGCACCTGCATTTTTTATTCCAAACGACATAACTTTGTAACAATAGATACCTATCAGTGACGAATGCCGTTTTTTCTTGATCATCAGGGTGCATCAGGATTTGGTTGTAACTAGAGTATGCATTCATAAACCTCAGAAGCTCATAACCAGTCGTGGCATCATCCATTGCGTTTATATGCGGATGGGGAAATGGGTCCTTAGGATAGGCCTTGTTGCGGTCCGTGAAATCGATGCAGGCCCTCCATTTTTTGTTCTTCTTACTTACCACCATAATGTTAGCTAGCCAATCAGGATCCTTAACCTCACGCACCTTACCTACGTCAATCAGTTACTGCACTTCATCGTAAATTTTGATCGCGATCTGGTGCAAATTTTCGTCGCTTCTACTTGAACGGCTTGTGTTCTAGGTTAACATTGAGTTTATGTGTGATGACGTAGGGACTGATACCTGTCATGTCTTTGTGGGACCAGGCAAAGCCATTACCTGGTTGCGCATTTCTTACGACGAAGTCCCTCCTATTCGGATGACATGGTCTGGAAAGGTCGGATCGAGCACCACTTTGTCTATATCTTGTTCGTCGGGACGTCGGGCGTTGATCCGTCTGTTAATTACTAGATGGATGCTTTTGGTGGCTTGAGTGATAAGTTGTACCATTTTCGAGCAGCTTTATGTTCGCTTTTAATCTTTTGGACACCCCATTTGGTGAGGAACTTTAGCGTTTGATGATATGTTGATGGGACTGCCTTCATCTTGTGAATCCATGACCACCCGAGGATGATATTATAGGCGGACGGTTAGTCTACGACATTGAACCTGGTTGGCAGGTTGACGCCTTTGGCCAGGGTTGGCAGCGTGATTTCCCCGACAGTATGTTGGGCTTCTCCACTGAAATCAACTAAGACATTAGACTTTTTTGTTATATCTTTGTCACATAAACCCATAGCTTCAAGAGCGCTCTTTAAGATAATGTTGGTTGAGCTACTTCCATCCACCAGCACGCGTCGCAGTAGGCAGTTGCTGACGATCAAAGAGATAACTTGGCCGTCGTGATGTTCCTCGTCGCATACATCATCATCGTCAAATCTGATCGACATCGCCTCTAGCCCACGCTCTTCTTCAGACCTACAAGACTCCGGGACAATGAACGAGGGGGATCCCTCTCTTGCTAGCCTTTTGGCTATAGAGTATGTTAGGCCACATACATTAGATCCACCTGAAATCACGTTAATTACTTATGTGTCCAAGTTATCCGCCAATCTTAGGCGGATTTCGGGTCGTTTTTGGTGTCGGTTCGAGCTGAGTATCGGGATTTAGGAGAGATTTGACGTTAGGAGGTGTTGTCGAAGGATGTTGTGATTTGAGGAGTCTAGGGAGTGGTTTGCATGGTGCCATAGTCGTGGGCCGATCTTATCCCTCCGATCACTTTTTGTACCCCGGGGTCCTTGTTCGTGGTTCCTTTATGGCGCATCTTCCGAGGTTTTCGAGCTTTGTTCGAGTTTATAGTTTCGAGTTATGAGGTCCTTGGTTCAAGCTTCGTAGTTTGTTCGTCGTCTGAGGATCGTCTTCACTCTAGTTCTACAGCTTCATGGCTTACTTAAAAGCCAAGTTATTTCTCGTTTTTCTCTTTATAATTTGTTTTGGTAGTTTTTAAGGCAGACTACACGTCGCGACCCGCGATCAGTGTCGCAAGTCGTGACCTACCCTTGGTCGCGAGGGTTCTCGCGAGTCGCGACCCCTGCGTCAGCGCCTTTATGTTTTATTTTCCTCCCTTGGAGGGTTAGGTTGTTATGTTAGTTTTAGTTTTTGTTCTAACTACGAGAAAGGGGCGAAAAAAAATAGTGTTCTATAGGGTTTCTTCTTCTCTTCTTTGGTAGATTTGTAATGAACTCTATGGCTTTGCTAGCTTAAACTTCTATCTTGGATTTGGTTGTTGAAGCTCTAATCTATTTGTGAGAACTTCTTACTCTTTATTTTCTCTATGGTCATTGTGATGCTTCTTGTACGTAATTTCATGCTCTTTGCATAATCTTTGCTAGGAACGTTACTAGTACTGTTGTGTGAATCATCTAATGCAAATTCTAGGTGCATAATCGGATTGTTGTGTTCCTAGCTCCATGTAGCATACTAGTTGTTTGATTAAATGCTGAGCATTAATCTTGTGCACTTAGAGAAGCATTGCTTATTACTTGAATGTTATTGCTTTGATAGCATTAGTAATCCTATCGTGTTCCTTGACTTTAATGCTACTTTGGTTTGGACTTAAGTGCGATTCATTTGACTTAAGTCATAGTAAGAGTGGTTTAAACCACGCGGATCGTGTGTTTAACCACGATCTAGGAGGATAGAGGTCTAAACTTCTCGATAGGTGACCATAAGAACTATTGAGGGTTATGGTTTTGTGATCACAAACTAAGTTAGGGTGGATGATAATCAAGTCCAAGACCTTTTTATATTGTAATCTCTTCGTGTGTTAATACCGTGCGTAATATAGCTTACTGAAATTGTTCCAAATCCCCCAATTCGGTTACTTTGGCCTTACACTACTACAAATATGTGCAAAATATAAAGTATCACCTATGAGAGACCTCCTTAATGACATGAGTGATTATTCAACAAAAAAAACCTGATTTGTTCCACAGGTGGTCTGTTATGACATGATAAATTAGACCTCTTCTTTAAAAAGGTGGTCTTTTTGAACCTTAACAAAAGTTTTCAATATTAAAGAAACCACTTATGACTATTAAGTGGTGATTTTGATTTTATATTTATTAAATTTTTTTTTCATATATTCATGTACGTGTTTTCAGGTATATAAGAACTATATTACTAATTAAAAAAAATCAACACACACATCTATATCCACTAAAAATTAATTACCTATTATATCTCTATTTTTAAAAAAGTAAAACCCTAAATATACTCTTCTTTAATTACTTAATTTACCTTTAATTACTCCATCATTAACAAATTATAGCCCATTGCAATTTTGAAAGCCAATAAAACAAAAAAAAAAAGCCAAAAGCGTCATCTTCCTCAAACACTACCGATAGAACAGTACTCCACCACCCGCCTGAAATTTGCGCCAAAATTCAGTCGCCGGAAACCGTCGAGTTACCTTGCCGACCAATTCGTCTGCTAGTGGAGTCGGGTTTGTCGTCCAATTATGTCTTCGCCGGTCTCTTAATTTCATCTGCCAGTGGAGTCTTGTTCGATTACCACCACCACGCCCCAGCGACGCCACCACGCCATAGCAACGTAATTCGTCCGCTAGTATCCAGGTATTAAACTAGTTGAACCCAATTCATCTCGCCCTCCAATTTGTTTTGTAAGGGTAATTGAAATATATATATTTTAATCGAAAGTCTTTAGGGTTATTTTGTGGGAAGTAGTCTTTATGATATTAATAATCGTGTTTCTTTCTCATTCATGTGTGGAGATTATATATGGAGTTCCAGTGATTTTCATGACTGTGATTCTCTATGTTATTAGTGTGCAACACGTCTTGGTCTGCAGTAGATTTTACAGTAATAGTTAGTTTTTTGTGTTGCAGTTTTTTTGTCTGTCCTTTTTCATGACCAATCTAGGCAATTATCACAAAACTGGGTACCAAGCTTTGGTGCTCACAGGAATTTCATCATATCCTCAATAGATTATTTAATACTAGCTTGCTTATTTTGACTGGAGTTTCATCTATCTCTTTGCCTAATTATGTTAAATGAAGATCCTTCATTACCTATAGTATGAGGTGAATGTGTGATTTTTAAGTAGAAGAAAATATAATGCATATCTACTACTTTACTAGATTTGAGAGGTAATCAATTGCATCAGAGGCAAATGTTGTTTTGTGAGATAAGCTATATGAAAATTATGCAATACCAAAAGTACCCCTCTATCTAGGTTGGTTCATTACAATCTTGGATGTGTAATCATTGTATCAGAGGCAAATGTTGTTTTGTGAGATAAGCTATATGAAAATTGTGCGGTACTGGTGAATTTTTGTTGATATTTTATCAATGAAATTTAAAGATCCAAACTTTTTTCTAGTGTTGGCAATAGTTGGCATTTGGACGTATATGCATTGGTTGGCAGCCTGATGCAACTCAGTAAACAACATGCTGTTAGTTGTGCTCTATTGACCTGTATTTTGTATACTCGGCTTAGAATGATGGTGCAGCTGTAAAATCTAAATTGATATTAGCAGGTAGATGTGCTTGGATCTACATATAAACTTTTTTAACACTGTTTTGTCTGACGAGTTCCCTGGTTAGATAATTGTAGAAACAAACGGTCGAGATGGCGACAAGTTTCAGCTTGCGTCCTCTGGGATCCAGCCATCCAGGTATCCAGATCCCACTAGTTCTATAAGATGCTTGTGTTATTTCTGATGTCATTCGTCCCTTCAACTCTTTGGATTGAATACTTCAGTTCCTGTTGCACATTTAACCTTGAAGGTGATGATACTATGTCATTCCATATAGAGCCCTCTTGGCATGCTGGGTTTGGTCTCTTGTATGATCGCTCAAAATATCAATGTACTAATTGTTTACTGCTTTTGGTATTCTCCTTCATTAAAAAATCTATGAATTAGTGTCCTCGTCAACACCAAGAATCTCATGACTGTGGACATAATGTGTGCAGATATATGCTCGAGACTGTAGAGAAAAGGCGACAAGCAATTCCTTATAAGGTATCATTCTTAAGAGCACTGATATTATATTTATGAATGTATTTGTTAGTGTGATATATTGGTTTTTTATAGCACATTCAGCTTGTATGTTTATCTTTTTAATGTTTTATATTTTGCAGTACTTTGGCGAAGTTACAACTGAATTTTCTCAAAATAAGCTTGATGAGCTCTGAGACTTGTGGATCAAATATGTGGATGAATATAAACAAGTGGATGAAGAAGAATTGGAAGACAATGACCATTTTAATTAGGGTGTGTGTATTTTCCTTTTGCGCGTGATTAGGGAGGTGCTTCTATTTTGTGCACATGAATTGGAAGAAACAACAGGCCTAGGTGTTCTATTATTTTTTTATAACTTAGTTGAATTTTTGGAATCTTTTAAACATTATATGTGATTTTGTAGTGAATGATATTAAATGAATGAAAAAGTATTCCAATTTTAAAGTCATTTGAATTATTTCAATACAAGTGCTAAATGTTCTATATATATGTAAATTAGGAGCAAGTGAAACAGATTGGAGAAGCGTGCGCGTATAATAATATTAAAATATTTTTATTGTCGTTTTTTTTAAAAGAAAAAACAGGTTAAAGAGACCACCTTTTTCTTTCAGGTGGTGTTTTAAGGAATGACGAAAAAGACCACCTACATATTAAAAATGATTTCTTTGTAAGATAAAAGAGACCACCTATCTGTAAAATGTGGCGTCTTATCCTTTTTTTCATATTTAAATTCCTAAATAACCACTTATTTTAAGGAAGTGGTCTCTTTTATCAAATTAAGAAACCACCCGCAATAAGTGGTTATTTATCCTGAGAGACCTGTGAGCTGAAGACCACCTCTCATGTGGTCTCTAAAAGAGATTTTATGGGGTCTCTTTAGGCTTTATTGTAGTAGTGTTAGCACATACTAGGGTTCTTAATTCACTAATTTCCAATCAAGTTCCTTTGCTCCATATGGATACGATCCCTATTTCCATTATACTTCCTTAGTGTGCATGAGAGTAGGTTTATTCTATTTAGTTAGGAGTACACGACAAACACCTACCAAATTTTGGCGCCGTTGCCGGGGAGCAACGCGTTACTTGTTTGTAAGTAGTGAATTTTTATTCTTTAGGTTGTATTGCTTTGTAGTTTATGGTTAATACTCATGCTACTAAGCAACATCCTTTGCAGTACGATCCAGATTTGGAATTTTACTCTTTTTAGGTTGAGAAGAGGATGGCGTGAAAACTTCAAGGAGCTTCCTTTCGCTATTGAAATAGAAGAAGAAATGCCTCCGAGGGTCGAGCCACGCACATTGAAGGAGCTCACAGCTCCTAACCTTGATCAGCACCCCTTATGGATTACATTCCCACAAGAAAATGAAGGGGAGACTTTTGAGTTGAAATCGGGGTTAATACATTTGCTTCCGACATTCTATGGGCTAAATGGTGAGGATCCGAATAAGCATCTTTCGGACTTCCATGTGGTGTGTTGTAGCATGAAACCAAGTGGAGTGTCGGAAGAGAAGGTGAAACTCAAGGCATTCACGTTCTCATAAAAAGGTGCGGCAAATGATTGGTTGTATTACCTTCCACCATGTAGCATTTCCACATGGGCTAATTTGAAAAAGGCTTTTCTCGAGCAAATTTTCCCGACTTCAATGTCTTCGGTGTTGAAAAAGGAGATAAACAACATCGAGCAAAAGAGTGATGAAACCTTTTATGAGTATTGGGCCAGATTCAAGAAGTTATGTGTGATTGTCCTTATCATGGCTATGCAGATAAAGACTAAGTGCTCTACTTCTATAATGGATTATGTGGTGAAGATGCACGAATGGTGAATGCTGCTAATGGAGGTTCAATTGTAAATAAAACCGCACAAGCTGATAAAGACTTAATAAGCGTGCTGGCTGAGGGCTCGAGACAATTCACTAGAAGATCAGGAGCTTGTCGAGTGGCTGCCGAGAGTCCTGGAACTTCTAAGTTAGAAGATCAAGTGCAAGCTTTGACATCTATGGTGCGGGAATTCATGACAAAGGAAAAGAATACTCAACATGTGAAAGCTTGTGGCATTTGTTCTTCGAACCATTCCACAGATTTTTGTCCTCATTTACAGGAGGAAGCGAGTGAAGAGGTAAAGGGGGCCGGGTTTCAAGACCAAGGTTTTCAAAAGCGATATGACCCGTATTCGAGCACATAAAATCCTGGGCGGCGAGATCATCCTAATTTGAGATACGATAATGCCCCGGGAAACCAGCAGGGACCATAACAGTATAACCGTCCTTCACCTCCTTACCCGAGACACCAGGAGCAAGGAGCTCCTTATTTTAGGCCACAAGGTCATGTATAGGGACCGAGTACCAGCATGTCTACTTAAGAAATGATTAATGCTTTAACTAAAAATGTGACTAACATGCAGGGAAATATGGTTCAGTTTCAGGAGGAGACCCGATCGAGCATCAAGAATTTGGAGCAACAAATGAGTCAGGTCTCTGGAGCAGTGAGCCAGTTAGAGGCTCGAGATTCGGGAAAGCTACCGTCTCAAACAGGCTTAATCCAAAACAGAATGCAAGTGCAATCACTTTGAGGGGCGGAAAAGAGATAAAAGGAGGAGATAAAGAGGTCGGGGAGGAGATTGTTGTTTATGAGCCAGATTCAGAACTGGAGCCTTCCACATCTCGTAAGAAGCCCAAGCAATCACCACCTCCACCACTTTACGAGCCCGCTCCTCCTTTCCCAGAAGCACTGCGAGATACTCCGAAAAAGGAATGTGATCGTGACATTTACGAGACTTTCCGTAATTGTGAGGTAAATATTCCCCTTTTGGATGCTTTAAAGCAAATTCCTAAGTAGGCGAAATTTCTTAAGGAAATGTGTACTACAAAAAGGAAACAAAGGTTAAGGGGATCCCAAAAGGTAAAGGTTAGCGAGCATGTCTCTGCCATGTTCCAAAAGGCACTTCCTCCGAAGTGCAGTGATCCAGGCATGTTCGCTATCCCTTGCGTGATTGGGAACACCACATTTCCTAGGGCTATGCTAGATTTAGGGGCTTCTATTAATGTCATTCCATATTCTTTGTATGAGTCCCTAAAACTAGGTACCCTGCATGAAACTGGTGTTGTTATTTTAGTTAGCCGACCGCTCTAATGCTTACCCGAAAGGGATAAAGGAAGACGTGTGGGTTAAGGTCAATAAGTTAATCTTTCCTGCTGATTTTTATGTTTTAGATATGAAGCATGACAAGCACGCCACTCCTATTTTATTAGGAAGGCCATTTCTAAAAACTGCCTAGAACAAAAATTGATGTGCATAGGTTGTCTTACTATGGAATTTGATGGAAGCCTTTGTAGAGTTTAACATCTAGATTCCATGAAATTCCCGAGAGATGACCACTCTTGTTACTCCATAGATTCATTGATTCATACTCGCAGGATGTTTTCGATATAGTGGAGAAGATTCTTTGCAGGTAGCTCTTGAACATAGCTTGGAAGGAAATAATGTTGAGTATGTTTTAAGTGCTAACTTGCAGGAAACAGTCCAGGCTTTGGAGCAACATGTGACTCTTCCACTTGTCCCTCCTTGTGGGTCCTTTGCCTTTGATATCCCTCGGGAAGCTTTTACCTCTATTTTGCAGGCACCCATAGTCGAGCTGAAATCATTGCCTGAGCATTTGAAATATGCATTCCTTGGAGATGGAGATACACTACCGGTGATTATATCAAGTAAGCTCTCCGAGGAACAGGAAAAAAACTCATCGAGGTGCTAAAAGAGCATAAGGAGGCAATCGGTGGACTATAGCAGATATCAAGGGAATTAGCCCAACCACTTGCATGCACCGGATTTTGTTGGAGGATGATGCAAAGCCCGTGCGACAGCCTCAAAGGCGGCTTAACCCACCTATGATGGAGGTGGTGAAAGCCGAGATTCTGAAACTTCTCCAATCTGGTATGATTTTTCCAATTTCTGATAGCAAATGGGTTAGTCCGACCCAAGTTGTTCCAAAGAAGTCTGGAGTCACAGTTGTGATGAACCAAGATGGTGTTTTAGTGCCCACCCGTGTCCAAAACGGGTGGCGAGTCTGCACTGATTATCGTAGGCTTAACGCCGTAACTAGGAAGGATCATTTTCCATTGCCTTTCTTTGACCAGATGCTCGAAGATTAGCTTTCATGCTTATTATTGCTTCCTAGATGGATATTCTGAATATTTTCAGGTGGTCATAGTGCCGGAAGATCAGGAGAAAACAACCTTCACGTGTCCCTTTGGCACGTTTGCTTATCGGAGGCAATGCCCCTGCGACTTTTCAGAGGTGTGTGGTAAGTATCTTTTTAGAATATATGGAGCGATTTATAGAAGTTTTCATAAACGATTTTACTGTGCATGGAAACTCCTTTGAAAATTGTTTGGACCACTTGACTATGGTTTTGAAACGATGCATTGAAACTAACCTTGTGCTTAATTCTGAAAAGTGTCATTTCATGGTTGAGCAGGGAATTGTGTTAGGCCATGTGGTCTATGTGAAGGGTATAGGAGTGGATAAGGCAAAAATTGATACTATTCAATCCTTACCTTACCCGACTAATGTGCGAGAAATCTGTTCTTTTCTTGGTCATGCAGGTTTTTACCGCAGGTTTATAAAAGATTTCTCGAAGATTTCATCTCCTCTTTGCAGGTTGTTGCAGACAGATGTAGAGTTCGTGATGGATGAAGCATGTAAGAAGGCATTCGAGGATTTGAAGGGGAGGCTAGTCTCAGCTTCTATCATTCAACCTCCAGATTGGTCTCTTCCATTTGAGATTATATGTCATGCAAGCGACTACGTTGTAGGTGCGGTGATAGGACAAAGAGTTGGAAGGGTGCCACATGCCATCTATTATGCTTCTATGACACTAAATGAGGCACAGCGTAACTACTCCACAACAGAGAAGGAGTTGTTAGCTGTGGTGTTTTCACTGGAGAAATTCTGATCCTACTTGCTCAGGTCAAAAGTAATTGTTTTCACTAACCATGCAGCTCTCCGCCATTTAATGGAGAAGAAAGAACCCAAACTTAGGCAAATTCGGTGGATTCTCATATTAAGCGACTTTGATTTGGAAGTGCGAGAGAAGAAGGGAACTGAGAACTTGGTCACGGACCATTTGACTCGATTAATATCCTCTTATGATCTAGAACCAATTTCGGAGAAGCCATGGCAAGAGCCTATTCGAGAAGAGTTCCCGGACAAGCAATTGATGGCCATAGGATGCCTACACCCATGGTATGCCGATATAGTCAATTTTCTTCTTTCTCACTATTTTCCTCCTCCTTTTCCAAGGCACAGAAGGATAAGCTCAAGACCGATGCCAAACACTATGTATGGGACGAACCTTATCTCTGGAAGCACTGCGCAGATCAAATAGTAAGCAGATGTATCTTGATGAAGAGGTAGCTTCTATCCTTACCTTTTGTCATTCCCATGCATGTGGGGGTCATTTCGGAGCAAAAAGGACGGCACGAAAGGTATTGGAATGTGATTTTTATTGGCCGAGTCTTCATAGGGATGCATTTAATTTCAGTAAATCTTGCGATAATTGTCAAAGGGTCGGGAATATTTCCCAAAGGAATGAAATGCCTCAAAGTGCGGTTTTGTATTGTAAAATCTTTGATGTGTGGGGCATTGACTTTATGGGACCTTCGGCAACCTCTTTTGGTTTCATGTATATTCTTTTAGCAGTGGATTATGTATCAAAATGGGTGGAGGCTAAGGCCACTCGTATTGACGATGCTAAGGTGGTTGCAGATTTCGTGAAATCTCACATATTTTGCAGGTTTGGAATTCGAAGGGAATTGATTAGTGACAAGGGAATCCATTTTTGCAATCGAACCATTGGTGCGCTGGTGAAAAAGTATCATGTGACTCACAAGACCTCAACAGCCTACCATCCACAAAAAAAATGGCCAAGCGGAGGTATCTAATCGCGAGATCAAATCAATCTTGGAGAAAACGGTCAATCCAAGTAAGAAGGATTGGAGCTTGCGATTGGAAGATGCACTATGGGCATAAAACCCCCATCGATATGTCACCATACCGATTGGTGTTTGGAAAGCCGTGTCACCTTCCAGTATAGCTTGAGCACAAAGCATATTGGGCGTCAAAAACTTTCTATGGAAGAGGGCCCGAACTTATGAGTGGTACACCCTCGATTTCCTTTTGACCCTACAAAAGCATGCTGAAACCGATGATGAATCTGGACACATCACTTTTTCTCTTAATGATAACTAATACAAGATAAATTTCCTTGAGATAGAGAGTGCTTTTGCTTGAGACTTTATGGCCGAGGATGACTTTTTGGAGACTGAGAACTACAATCCTGCTGTATTTTGGTATAGAATCACTGGTGGTCGCACGTGGCATAGCCACTGCAAGAGTAGCGCTATTCCCTATCCCGTCTTAGGCTATGTGCACCGTCTTTTGTTTATGACGGTCTTTTGTGCAGGAGAGCCCACTAATTTGCCAGAATTAGATCTTAAATGTCTTTGAGCCGTGACACCCCAAGGGGAGGGGTGTCCAGATTGGGTGAAAATCTGGGTGGATAAGTGCTTGGCTCAGTCGGCTAAGGGGGAAACCTCGAGGAAGTTGAGTATGGGGGGCATGATTAGCCTTTTAGCCTCCCAACTAGGTGTGCATGTGCCAGTGGACAAGAAGGGCACCCCCATATTGACCCCTTTAGGGACAACTAGTGGTCGGTATTCCCGTGATTCTAACTGTTATGATACCATTGCCTTGAGGAGTATTACCATGCTTCAATTTAAAACCATATGCAATGATACAAGATATATGTGGCTTTTCCGGGCGAGAAATGTCAGGTATATGGCTTTACCACAGGAGCGGGTGGCCATTACGGAGCAGACTACCCATGAGGAGCTCTTCCTTGCCCCTGATGCGAGGTATGCCCAGGGGGGTGGCAGACGAATTAGGTCAGAGGGGCCCTGAAGAGGTCCAACCCGTGCCTCAGCCACGGCAGTTCCAATACAAGCAGTTTCAGCACTACCAGCAGGAGCAGGGTTACCTCCCTCACGCCCAGTTTCAGGCTCAGGTAACTAAGCAACTATCCAGTGTTACGGGCAATTTGGGAGAGATGCGGGATAGGATGTACGGGATGGAGGACCAGATCTATTCAGTTGGTTCCATGGTTTTGGCCATGAAGAACTTCTTTGTGACCCGTTATCCACCTCAGTGATCGGAGAACTAGGACTCCTGGTACTCCGATCCCACATCCGAGATTGACCCGTAGGGCAGCCCGTAGGTTTGAGCGCGCGCGGGGGCCCTCGAGATCTTAGAGCTTTTCCCTTTCCCTCTTATTTGTATTTCTCCTTTCCACATTGAGGACAATGTGCATAATCAACGCGGAGAGAGATTGATTAAATGTGGTGATAATTTAACTTATTTTAGTTTGTTCTATTTTGGTTTGTTTTGTATATATTGTGGTAATTTGATGAAAATTTGAAAAAAAAAATGAATGAATATGAAAAAAAAAAAAAGAAAAAAAAAGTGACAAAAAGAAGAATCCCGCAGAGTTGAAAACCCGCAAGAAAGAACCTGAAAGAACGGCCTATGCAAAAAAGAGCTAGTTAAGCGGGTGAGTTTTGTGAGCCGAAAAAAGAAGAAAGTTGAAAAAAAAATGAAAATGAGAAGTTAGGATGAAAACCCGAAAGGGCTCGTAGGCAAAATGAGAGAAAAAAGAAAAGAGAGAAAAGAAAATTTGCTTTGATCCTCAGTTGTCGGCGTCGGTGTTATAAGGTGGCGGCATTGGAGTCGTTGTTTTCAGGTTAGATTAGGTCCTTGTTTTGTGTCCTTTGAGGGCGGGGTGTATATCTCTTTTTGGTTTGTTGTTCTTTTGTTCTTGTGGTATGATTTGGTCGGAGCAAGAAGCTAAGCGTCGGGGGAATCACTCACCCTCATGCCTTAGTTTTCTTGCATTTTGGGTAGGTTGGAGATGGGAGATCATTGTTGATGATCGTGTCCCGAGACCTTTCGAAATTCGAGGTTCATTTGTATAGAAGAATTCTTTTGGGGTAGATTTTGTCGATTGGCTTTTATGTTTTGTGGATGGCGATTCCGGAGGTTGGCGTGGTATGGCGTATTTTGGGGCTTGGGTGTGTCGAGTTCTCTTTTTCTTTTACTCGAGGTTAAGTAAGGTTTAAGCATGGGGGAATTTGATGTGTCCAAGTTATCCGCTAATCTTAGGCGGATTTCGGGTCGTTTTTGGTGTCGGTTCGAGCTTAGTATCGGGATGTAGGAGAGATTTGACGTTAAGAGGTGTTGTTGGAGGATGTATTGATTTGTGGAGTCTAGGGAGTGGTTTGAATGGTGGCATAGTTGAGGGCCGATCTTAGCCCTCCGATCATTTTTTGTACCCTGGAGTCCTTGTCTGTGGTTCCTTTATGGCGCATCTTCCGAGGTTTCCGAGCTTTGTTCGAGTTCCAAGTTCTAAGGTCCGTGGTTCAAGCTTCGTAGTTTCTTCGTCGTTCGAGGATCATCTTCACTCTAGTTCTACAGCTTCATGGCTTACTCCAAAGCCAAGTTATTTCTCTTTTTCCTCTTTGTAATTTGTCTTGGTGGTTTTTGAGGCAGACTACACGTCGCGACCCGCGATCAGTGTCGCAAGTCGTGACCAGCCCTTGGTCGCGAGTCGCGAGGGTTGTCGCGAGTCGCGACCCCTGCGTCAGCGCCTTTATGTTTTCTTTTCCTCCCTTGGAGGGTTAGGTTGTTATGTTGGTTTTAGTTTTTGTTTTAACTACGAGAGAGGGGCGAAAAAGAATAGTGTTCTAAAGGGTTTCTTCTTCTCTTCTTTGGTAGATTTGTAATGAACTCTATGGCTTTGCTAGCTTAAACCTCTATCTTGGATTTGGTTGTTGAAGCTCTAATTTATTTGTGAGAACTTCTTACTCTCTATTTTCTCTATGGTCATTGTGATGCTTCTTGTACTTAATTCCATGCTCTTTGCATAATCTTTGCTAGGAACGTTACTAGTACTGTTGTGTGAATCATCTAATGCTAATTCTAGGTGCATAATCGGATTGTTGTGTTCCTAGCTCCATGTAGCATACTAGGTGTTTGATTAAATGCTGAACATTAATCTTGTGCACTTGGAGAAGCATTGCTTATTACTTGAATGTTAATGCTTTGATAGCATTAGTAATCCTATCGTGTTCCTCGACTTTGATGCTACTTTGGTTTGGACTTAAGTGCGATTCATTTGAGTTAAGTTATAGTAAGAGTGCGTTCTGCTCAACTTAAAAAATTAAGTTTCAGGTCCAATAAGTTCAGATAAGTACCACAATGATTATATAGTATTATACTTGTATTAGTGTATTATTTTATTATTTATTTGTATTATGTCTATAATTTTATTATTTATTTGTATTATGTCTATTATTTTATTATTCATATTACAATTAGCTGATTATGTTATTATTAGAATTTTTTATTAAAGTACCACAATGTATAGTATTATACTTGTATTATTGTCTATTACTCCCTCCGTTTTTTTATCATTCTCACTTTCCTGTGCGCATTTTCCAATGCACGTCTTTACACTTAAATATCTTTCATTATATATTAGTAAAAATTATAACGATTGAATATTAATAATGTACTAATTGAGACGAATCAAACAAGACCCCACATGACTATATTTTTTCTTATAACTTGAGAGCATTTGAGAAGATTCTTTCTAAACATGAATAGTGTCAAGATTCCAAGTGAGAAAGATAAAAAAAAAAACTGAGGGAGTATTTGATTATTCATATTACTATTAAATAATATTATAATCATGGTCAAATAATTAAGGTTAACAATATAAAAATAATTCTAATTACAATATTTTGCAATTCGTCTTTAAATAACTAGATATAACATGTTTCCGTTACTAATAACAATGAAAGATATAAATTTTTGATTTTCTACTAGTGTTTTATAAAATCAAAACAAGACTATTAGATATATTAGTGGTGAAAGTTATGTATAGGCAAATATATAATAGTAAATTTTTTTGTTAAATTAATTATCTTAAGAGATAATTAATAATCATTATTTTTCAAAGGAGGAATTATAATAATTATCACTCCATAAAAAATTTTGAGGGGTAGTATTTACGTTAGTGGTAATATTTATGTTATTCATGGTCAATGTTTTTGTCTAATAAGGTCAAATAAGTTTCAATCAGGTCCAATAAGGTATAATAAGTTTCAATCAGGTCCAATAAGGTCTAATAAGTTTCAATCAGGGCCAATGAGGTCTAATAAGTTTCAATAAGGTCAATAAGTTCTAATGAGGTCCAATAAGTTCCAATCAGGTTCAATCAGGGCCAATAAGTTGAATCAGGCCCAATCAGGTTTAATAAGTTCCAATAAGTTCAGTTCAGGTTCAATAAGTTCAGTTCAGATAAGGTCCAATAAGTTCAGGGCCAATAAGTTGAATAGAACGCACCCTAAGAGCAGTTCAAACCACGCGGATCGTGTGTTTAACCACGATCTAAGAGGATAGAGGTCTAGACTTCTCGATAAGTGACCATAGGAAGTATTGGGGGTTAAGGTTTTGTGATCACAAACTAGGTTAGGGTGGATGCTAATCGAGTCCAAGGCCTTTTTATATTGTAATCTCTTTGTGTTTTGATACCGTGCGTAATTTAGCTTACTTACATTGTTCCGAATCCCCCCAATTCGGTTACTTTGGCCTTAGCACATACTAGGGTTCTTAATTCACTAATTACCGATCAAGTTCCTTTGCTCCCTGTGGATACGATCCCTACTTCCATTATACTTGCTTAGTGTGCATGACAGTAGGTTAATTATATTTGGTAAGGAGTACACGGCAAACACCTACCAATTACCTTGACATGTGTTGGGGATGCAGGCGGAATAGGTTTGGCTGGATTTTGTTCAAAGGATACTTTTCCTTTGTCGCTCAGCAGATCTTGGAGGTGGCCTTTGTTGAGCATGAACGCGACTTCCCGTCGCAACGCAGTGCATTCTTCTGTCTTGTGACCGTGATCGTGATGGAATTGGCACCATTTTGTTTGATCTTTCTGTGCGTCTGGACGATCACTCTTTCTCGGCCAACGGACGGGCACTCCGATATTCATCAACGCGTTCACCACGCCTCTGACATCGACAGAGAATCCATAAGATTCAAGATCGGGATAGGATGATTGTTTTGTCTTTGCGTCGGTTCCTGCATTATCAAAAATATCAGTAACGTTATGTACCTGACTGGTACGGTTGTAAAGATGGCTTCGCCAATTGTTCTTCTTTGGGACTTAAGATTTGCGATCGTAGCTTTGTGGTGTGTGGCGGGTAGAGATAGTGTTAAGGATAGCATCATCTTCTTCCAGACGCATCTGTGCCAATGCTCATGACTTGACTTCTTCAATTGTCTGGCATGGATATTTCGTCAGGCGATTGTACAGCTTCGACCTAAGAATCAATCCTTTCCTGAAACATTCGATAGCAGTTTTAGTATCAAGGTCTTTAATACTAATTATTTCGTTGTTGAAGCGATTATAATAATCGCGGATGGATTCTCTTGGTCCTTGCCCGACGCCATATAGATCACTGGTCTGCTTGTCCAAGCTGCGGCCGCCTTCGAACTTATCGTAGAACTTGCTGACCAATGTGGAGAAGTTGCTAATGCTTTCCGGTTTGAGGGACCCGAGCCATTTGAGAGTGGGGCCAGTTAGCGTAGCTCCAAAATATTTGCACATACAGGCCTCCACAAGATGCCACGGGATAGACGCTTGCCACGTTCGCAGCTTATATTGAGCGACATGCTCGGCAGGATCGGTCGAACCATTATATGTGGCAGTGAGGACGGGCAGATTGAGCTTCTTCGGGAGTGCCGCCTTTGAAATTGTAATATCCCGAAAATTTAAACTTCCTTAAATTATATAATAATAATTGGTGGCCAAATTTTTCAGTTAATATTAAGTTATAATCAAAATTTTGTTATTTTATGTCCAAGTAATGGATAATTAGTTCATTAAATGTATATATATTATGTATGGTTAAGAGTTACAAATATAATAACAAGTTATGTTAGATTAAGTAATAACATTACATCCTTTCAAAAAAAAAAAAAAGTAATAACATTACATTAGTAAGAAAACAAAATAATTACTTGAACTTTACAGAATTGGGTCAAATTGGTGTTGTTAGTAAAAAGGAAAAGAAAAGAAAAGAAAAGAAAAGGAAAAAGAAATAAAGATTAATGGAAATAAAATAAAGAAAAAACAAAATAAAAATGAAAATGGAAACAGTAAGTTTCCTCCTCCTTGCTCCATGTCGGTTGTATTCTTCAAAAAAAATAACCCACCCATGGATTTCTAAATCAAAACGAATTCTGGCACACAATTAAACTCATTTTCAAATAAAAAATCATACTCAACCCAAATCACTCAATAACCCATTTTTTTTCTCATTCAATTTCATTTTATCAATTGGGTAAAATTGGAGCTCAACCATGGCTATAAAAAGCCATGTTCATTCCCTCAACCCACCACTCACCATTCACTACTTCACTTGCCGGAAATCGTCCCCATTTCTGCCGGAAAACGCCACCCTCAATCCCCTGTTTTTTTTTCGCATTCTCTCTCTCCCCTCTGTCTTCGTTTAGACACCGCAGCACCACCACCCTCCACCGGAAACCACCGTCGGCCATCACCACTATCACCTGGTACCTCCGTCTGCCTATGTGCGAACCGACAACCACCTCAACACCTCACCGCCGCCTTCTCTCTCCTCTCGCCTACACTCTCTCTCGCTCGCCTCTTCTTCTTCTCTCTCTCGCCCCACCTTCTGTTTCAAGCCACAGCCACTGTTGCACGTACCTCCGCCGCTCAACGAATCCGACGAACCACCCCCGTGACGCCACCTGCTGCCGGAGCTCCGCCACGTCGCCAGCCTCCTTTTTCCTCCCTCCCCTGTTTTCGTGATTTCTCAGTTGAGCAGGAGGTATGAAAATACCTCTCTGAACTTTGTTTTCATTTCATTCTTTTGTTTAAATGAGTTAAAGCCCAACATCATGTTACTCACTCAATTTAATGGGCCAACAAGCTGATTTTCTTTCTATTAAAACTAATTCACAAAATTCATCAACTTATTAAGTTTAATGGACTAATGTTTAATTAATTATGTTGATTGATTTCATTAGCTTAGTATCTAAAATATGATAAAAGCTCACTATAAAGTATAATCCGTGTAATTTAAATATTATGAACTTAACTATGGGTAATGGATGATTGAATAATGATATACCATGTGATAATCTTAAGATTATAGTTCAAACTTATTTATAACTCTAATATATCAACTAAATAATAATGAAAGTTAAGGATAGGTTACTTGTCAGATTTACGCAGGTACTTATATATATTACACGAATAAAATAGTTATATTACGAGGTCTATAATTACAAGTTATTAAGGTGGATTCACGAATCATGGGATTAATGGCTATTGTGTTGATTAAATAACGAATATGTTTAAAGGGGATCTTATGACTAATAAATGAATATTAGTAATTTATGATTAGTTAGGCTACGATAACTTAAATCATTATAAAACTTGTTGAAGCTAATTTACTTATTAAATTGAATAAGGTACCTAGTAGTATAAACAAATGATAAGTTAAATTATAAATCTATTAGTAACGTAAGTAAAGTTAATTATAAAAGTTTAAATAATGAACCTTTGTAACGTCGCCAACGATAGTCCGTAATAAAAGTAACACTAATAACTAAAGGTCAATTTTTTAAATAAATCGAATACTTATATATTTTGTTGCGTCATTTCATAATTAGATTAAATGGAAAGGATATTACAGCCTCCCCCGGCTTTCAAGGTTATTAATCAGGAATCCAGGTAACATCTATTGCTAACACCCACGATCCCTTTCGAAATGTGTTTATGAAATGATGTTTATAATTATGTTAAGGATTTTGCTATGTGATTTTTATATGGATTGTGGGATTAAAGTGCCTTTGAATGATTTTCATAAATGATGATCTTATGAGTTATTGATGTTCAAGTATGATTGATGAAATATTTATGGCTTATGTCGATGAATGCTAAACGAACGAAACATGATAAATAAAAGTGAAAGAGGTTCTGGTAGTATAATATTACGCTTATCTACTTTATGGTCGTGCACGTACCTTCGCACACGCCGTACACCCGAAAAGGGAGCTGGGATCCTTGAGGGGTACCGCATGCTATTTTGGTGCGAGCGGTGTATCCAAAAAGGGAGCGGGGCTCCTTGAGGATCATCGCATGGTGGTGTATCCAAAAAGGGAGTTGGGCTCCTTGAGGATCATCACATGGTGGTGTACCCAAAAAGGGAGTTGGGCTCCTTGAGGGTCATCACATGTTTATACTCGCCAGTTACCAAGCTAAAAGATGAAAAGATAATGGGAACTTATGAAGTATCGAGATGTTATTCATAAATGTTTACTTTGCTATTATTTCATTACGAATTTGAAATATGTTTTACTATATTCTCTTCTCCGTGTTTGCAAATAAAATGAATTGAAATGAATTTACGTTGTTAGGGTAGAATGTTACTGAGCTTCGGCTCATGATGTTTTGTTTTCTGTTTTAGGTATGAGCATAGCCATTGCAAGTGCGCTGTTAATAAGGAACGTGTTCAAGGGAAAGTGTGCGGTATATTGTGTTAGAGAAATTAGTATTATTATTTGAGTCGGGCATTTATGTATAATTATCAAGGACTATTTAAGGTTGCATTGTATTAGTGAGCCATATCCCACAGGCTTAAGTTCCGTTTCCACTGCTAAGTATGAGCAATTGTGTTTTATTAAGGGTATGAATTTTCGGGGCTTTACAGAAATCCTTTCCACGAACGGCGACGCTGCATAACCATCTGGATGCTCGACAATGCTGAGCGTTGGTGCCCCCAGAAGTTGGGGCATAAGCTTCGTCCGGCGTCGATTTTGCTTTTCAATTAAGACCATTCGCTTTGCCATAGGGTCTCCATCTTCTTTTTCAAGAATCTTCTCAGGATCGTTCAAGGAGTCATCATTCGTGAACTCTTCGTCGCCATCTGAGTTGACACCATCAAAATCAGTGAAGGATTGCATGAAAGGATATCCTCGATACTGACACAACGTTTAGCTTTGGACGTCTTCGTTAAGGCTAACTCTTCTTGCAGCTTTTGAATTTTCTCTTGAGACGACAACAAGTGAGAGGACAAACGTTCATTAACTTTTTTCATTTCTAACATATTTGCCTTCATTTGATCATAGAGCTTTTGCATCTCGTCAAGATTCATCACTTCAGACATTTCGGTGGAATTTAAGAGAAAGTGATTGATCTGGCTGTGGCCCAACGGTGGGCGTCAAATTGTTTATGCTAAATTTTTCCTTAATGACATTATTGAGATTAGGGACCACAACAACCAGATGTTTATATGATCAAGATAAGAAATGAATGCAAAAGGGGATTTTAAGGGAATGACACAGAGGAATAGTGACGCGGAAATCCCGATTAAGGTGGGTAAAAATCGCGGGTGGAGATGATTCCACCAATCCACTATCAGTGACTATCGTCCAAGATAAACTACAGTCGTTACAGCCTTAGTTATTAGATCTAAGTATGAACAATGTATCAAAACAAGAATAATGAATGCCTTTTTCTTATGTATTTTTGTCTTATAATTCAGATGATCTTTCATATGGCTCTTTCTCTACTTAAATACTATTGCTACAAACTAAATTTGCATCAATGGACACTTGCCGAAACTCGGAGTTCCTTCGCCAAAAGCTCGCTCAACTGTAACAGCTTTCTTTCTTCTTGCAACAACTGAATTCCTTTATTCCCGTTGGTAGAGCATAGTGGCTAACTCAGCTCCGTCATTCTCGGACAAGTAGTTTGGACTTCATTGACCCAGTCTTGGCGTTATCATAATGTTGTTGGTCTTGTGTAACAACGTCAAAGTCCTTACATCATTCAATGTCAACCTAAAAATTCAGCCATAACATTAAAATTTCCCAAAAGCAAACATGAAATTAAAAAATGTAGATATTTATAATTTTTTTTACCATATAATTGAAAGTACTGCTTAAAGCAACGAGGACGAAATTCTAGCGCAAAAAATAGCAGCAACATTTCATTTTCTTCACGCATCATCTTCTTCGTCCTTGTTGGAATCTATAAGTACTATAAGCGGAATTTCATGAATCTAATTCATAAGCACTTAAATCAGGATCACATGCATATACAATTAAGGATCACATATAAGTTTAGAAATAACCTTTGTAGCGTGAATTCCACGAAGCTTGAATAACCCGGATTGAGAATCTCATATGTGATTCCTCTACTTAGTCCAACAACCCGAATCAACACTCCACCAATGCTAGTTGGAAAGGAAGAAAACTTCTTCTTTATTTCTTGGAGTATCACGTAGCTTTTAGAGAGAGAGAATAGGAGAGAGAAAATAATAAGAGACATCTAATGTATTTTCTTTTCAGCCTAACCCAATATATAAATATATTTTCGGTCAGACTTTTCTCCCCTTTTCCTATCAATATTCCATTCATAAACTGCAGTTCCATCATGTTGCGGGTCTCTGAATTCATGTCATCCTTAATATTGAATATCTGGTGGAGTAGGTCTAGTATAATAATTTCTACTAGAGATATTTTTCCAACAACTATTGTTTATTTTATTAATTTCATTTCCTTCATCGTCAGAATTGATTATTTTGATTGAATTGTATTTATCTAAAACATTAATATTATTAATTCATTTAGAAGTACTTAGGTTAGATAATTTTTCTTCAATCTTACTAATTAAAGGAGTTGTTTTTTCAGGTAAATTAAGAGATTTTTGATGATATATAGGAATACTTGAAGTATTAATATGTGGGGTAGATATATCTATGAGAAATTTTGTTTCCCTGTTATTTATAGATAATGTTCCTAGTTTTGATGTAATATCTTCAATATCTAGAGATTTTTTGGACTCTAGTTGTGTAGATAACATTTCTATTTGTTTGAAATGGTAGTGAGAAGCTGAATTGAATAATTATTTTGGTGATATATTTTTTAAATGTCACCTAAATTAGAAAAGGAGGAGTTATCATCTTCTCTACCTCTTTTAAAAGGAGCCATAACAAAAGATAAGTTATTGTGGTTAGAAGCCTTATAGAGAGAAAAAATGAGCGACAAAGAGCGAACTGAGAAACCCCTAGTTTCTCCAAAAGAGCACAATCAACTTGTTCGCTCGAACAAGAAGATCAAACGGAAAATCACGAATTGGATTTTCGATCCAAATCCAGAGGGAAATGCGCAAATGATTGATGCGAACTTAGGTGAAACTCAAATACCTGAGTTAACCAAGTGTTCCGCCAAATAATCCACCATCCTTCAAAGAGATGTTGAATCAGAAAAATTTCCTTTCTCAGCTGGGGTTGACTAATTCCTTTGACCAAGAGGATGACGATGTATCTAATGATGATATACCGCCGGAGGGAATACAGGATAGCGCGCATTGCCTAATCATACTCCTCTCAAAAGAGGAGAAAATCCAGATGAGGAAACCTTCGCGTCATTCCATGATAATAAAGATGTTTAATGGTAAGGTGGGCTATATGGGTCTGATGCGTAAACTGAAGAAAAAGTGGAGTCTAAAGGGGGACTTGGTGTTAACAGATATTGGCTGCAATTTCTTTATTGCTAGATTCACTAATGCTATAGATTATCACCATGTGCTTACCCGAGGGCCGTGGATGATAGATGACAACTATTTGACAATCCGCAAATGGACCCCCAATTTCGTTGCGGAAGCTCCGATCAAAGTTCTTACTGCCTGGGTGCGAATTCTGAATCTTTCCGTGGAGTATTTTGATAGGAATTTTCTCCATAAGGTTGGCTCCAAAATTAGTAAAGTTCTACGCATTGACAAGACCACAGCGCAGGCTGAACGAGGCCAATTTACAAGGCTGAGCATCGAAATTGATCTCACCAAACCATTACTCTCAAAATTCTGGCTGAAAGGGAGAGTTTGGAAAATTCAATATGAAGGGCTTCATGCCATCTGCTTTAATTGTGGGTGCTGGGGACATAATGCGAAAGACTGCGCACAATCCTTAGAGGCGCATTAAATGGATGTCGTCCAATTGGATCAAGATCGAATGGAGTGCAATGAGAATCAGTCCTCTGGTTTGGCTAGAATCCCCCCCGTGGAGAATGCGAAGTATGGGGACTGGATGTTGGTCAAGAAACCAGGTAGAAGACGTGTGTCGAAAGGCGAGAAGGCTCAACCGGCCGTTGAAAAGGTGGCTGGCGATGCTCAGGCATTCAGACAGTGACAAACTGAAAACTCTGCCATTCAAAATTCAAATTCTCTCCCCCAGCCACCAAAAGAGAATGAGGTACCAAAGCTAGGATCTCGGTGATCTGTTTTAGGGGCGGATTCTCAGGAGAATACCAAGGAGGATAACAAATTGTTTATAGATGAAGATTCTGAAAAAGAGTTATTAAGCTTTAGGATTGTGGACCTTGCAGAGGTTACGCAAAAACAGCAAGATATTAATTCTAATCTACAAGAATTTACTGTTGGATTAGATTGTCCCAATGATTCCATCAGAAAGGGAGTTATCGAGAAATCTAAAGCCAAGTTCAATAAGCCCAACAAGAAGAAGAAGCAACAAAGGAATTGAGTTTTAGTTGAAGTTGACCCTAACTCAAACTCTCACGCCAACCCTAAGTCTCTATTAAATCATACAGAAGGCAAAGAGAACTCGAGTTATTAATTCTACGCCACCAAAATGCTCTCTTCCCTCGCCCCATCTCAGGATGAACGAACACCAATGCATACTATCTCAGGCCACCTTTCCGATGGACATGCACCCTCCGAATGTGATTTGCCTTCTAATCCCCCCGGAGAGAACTATATTTGTAGGCCAACCCATGAGCAATCCCTACTTAATGATAGCGAACCACCTAACCCACACACTGGAGGTAGTAATCCAATCGTGGATCGAGTCCCCGCCAGCCCTCCCGGAGTTGGTAATGATGCTTTCAATTCCCAGTGAGATTAATCGTCTCATGACTTTATTACCCCGAATTCCCTTGTTAATGGAAGATCGATTTCCACCAAATAATGGTACCACTTCGCCTATTTCATGTTTAGTATGGAATGTTCAAGGGGTAGGAAGTAGAGCCTTCATGGCTGTTTTAAAAGATATGATCAAGCAACATAACCAAATGTGCTTACACTTGTGGAAATACATATGGGAGGTCCTCAAGCGGAGAAAATAGCATCAATGTTGGGATTTTCTGGACACACTAGAGTGGATGCCTAAGGATTTTCTGGTGGTATTTGGGGATAGGAACACGACTTTCTTCCACCTTAGTACCATAGTACGTAGATGGAAAAATAACATTCTCGCGATTAAAGACAATGATGGTAATTGGTTACAGGATAAGCAGAGGGTGAACGAGCATATTGTTCAATACTTTGCGCATCTGTTTATGGACGACGGAGAGGGAAACATCCTTGTGGTCCCGCAAGATGTCTTTCCAGAACTTCCGCCACGGGACTGGGACAGTTTGTCAAGAGCCTTCTCGAAAGTGGAAATTGACATGGTGGTTAATGATATGAGTGACCTTAAAGCTCCTGGTTCGGATGGTTAGTCCCTGTTTTATCAAAAAATATTGGGAACCGGTGGCTCCCAAGGTTTATGGCCTTGTGTTAGAGGTTTTGGAAGGGAGAGGTATGCCAGAAAAAATTAATGACACTTTCATAACTCTTATTCCAAAAGTTGAGCATCCTGAACTCGCGTCGTAATTACGACCTATTGGTCTTTGTATCGTTATTTATAAAATAATTTCTAAAGTGATTGCGAACAGACTTAAGCCGATTCTACCAGGGCTCATATCTAACACACAAGCAAGTTTTGTGCCATGGCATCAAATTAAATTACGGACAATATTGTGATTATGCAAGAAGTGCTACATACCATGAGAAGAAACAAGGGATGAAGGGTCATATGGCTATAAAAATCGACTTTGAAAAGGCTTATGATCGAGTGCGATGGAGTTTTATTCGGGATACTCTCTAACAAATGAATTTGCCAATTCTCCCAGTAATTGTCATAATGGAATGCATAACAACTGCATCATTGCAAGTTCTTTGGAACGGGTGAACCTACTCAGGCTTTTAAACCAAGCAAAGGCATTAGGCAGGGTGATTCCCTTTCACCCTACCTTTTTGTTATGTGTATGGAATGACTCTACCAAACGATTGAAGAAGTGATTGTGGACAAACGTTGGAAACCGATTTATGCGAGCCGCAATGGACCCATGTTATCGAACCTATTTTTTGCAGATGATATTGTACTATTTGCGGAGGCAATTGTTGATCAGGCCCAAGTAATTCAGGATTGTCTTAGCCGGTTTTGCATTACGTCCGAACAGAAGATTAGTCTTCCGAAGTCTCGCGTTTATTTCTCAAAAAATATTTCGTTGCACCCACAGGAGATGATTAGTGGAGCGCTCCAAATTCAAGCTACAGGTGACTTGGCATGTACCTTGGGATGCCTACCCTCATAAGTCGCATAACTAAAGAAACATTCAAGCATATTAGTGAAAAAATTGACCGCCGGTTAAGTGGTTGGAAAACAAAGTACTTATCACTTGCAGCTCGTATTACTTTGGCGAAATCTTCTCTCTCGACTATTGCAAATTATTCGATGCAGACTACCAAGTTACCAAGATCACTATGCGATGATGTTGACAAACGGGTTAGACGATTTATTTGGGGGGGCTCGGAGGAACACCGAGTTGTCCACCTTCTCTCTTTGGATGTGCTCCAAAAATCACCACAACAAGGTGATATTGCGGTGCCTGCGGCTCGTCTAGCCAATGATGTGTTCCTAACCAAGCTTGGCTGGCGCACCCTCGCTGAGCCTAACGCGCTTTGGGCTCGAGTGCTTCGTGCGAAATATTGTAAGAGACGTTGTGATTTGGATATGTTTAATCCTAAACCTTGCATGTCGAACGTTTGGAAGGGTATTACTGACAATGCGAAAGTCCTTTCTGAAGACGTGCGGGTGTCTGTCGATAATGGGCTCAAGACACTATTCTTGGACCATAAGTGGGCTTCTCACACCGCTCTCTCTAATCTCACAATGCATCCTATTCCCATTGAGCTAGCAGCGGCCACGGTGAATGACATGTATGTGGGATCCTTTGACAGGTTGGAAATGGGAAAGCTTTGCACCATATCCGCATCAGGATACGCTGAGGTTAATACAAGCCTATGAACTCAAAGAAGATGTTGATATGGGGGACTTAGTCTATTGGAGCTCAGGTAATAAAGGCAAGTTTTCTATTAGATCGGCCATAAGTATAATGCGGAATGTGAGTGACAATCTAGATGAGAACTCTTGGGATTTAATTTGGAGTGCTCCTATCCAACAGCGAATCAGGGCATTTTTATGGGTGGCTTGCCACGAGAGAATTATGAGTAATGCTATGCGTTTCAAATGCAAGCTCACCAACGATCCGCGCTGCTTCTTATGCGAAGCTGGGGATGAAACGATGCTGCACATACTACGCGACTGCCCTTTTGCTCGTATGCTGTGGAAAAGCTTGGGTGGACCCGTAAACAACCCAGAATTTTTCCAAGGACCCTTAAAACATTGGTTCAGCAGCAACTTGCTGCATCAGGATGACAAGGGATTCCCTATTTGGGCCACTCTTTTCTATCTCTCTGCTTGGTGGTTTGGAGGTGGTGAAATTATATTACGTTTGGAAGAAGTCAAGAGGTTCCCTAGGATGTTGGGGCTTTTATTCAAGTGCGGTACAATGAAACTCGCAGGAGCTTTGAAAGACAATTCAACTGCAAAACCGGATGCATGAGCAAGGAAAAAGAGAAGAGATTGGTGTACATTGGAAGCATCCCCCCATGAAGTGGTATGTACTAAACTTTGACGGTGTTGTGAGGTTTGCCCAGGCCAGTGGGGGGAGGTGTGATAATCCGGGATCACTGCGGTGGTTTAATCTCAACACTTTCGATTAACATTGGCCATAGCCATGCTTTCAAAGCGGAGGTGATAGCTTTGACGAAAGGTTTGTAGCTGGCGAAAGAATGGCAAATCAAGAAATTAATGGTCCAGTTGGATAACTTGGCATGTGTGACAATGATCAAGAAGCAAGACTAGGGGCAAAATGAATGTTCACATATGCTTAAAAGATGTATTAATTTGATCCATCAAGATGACTGGGAAGTCCGCATTTCACACATCTATCGCGAGGGTAATCAAGTAGCGGATCGGCTTGCCAATCATGGAGTCACTCAACTCCTCCCTATTTCTTTCTTCTCTTCAGCTCCAGTAGGTCTAAGTGCTATTCTTAATGAGGATGTCAGGGGTGTGGTTATGCCCCGTTTGATTCCTCCTTTGTTAAGTTTCTTTCATGTGGTGTTTAAGTAGGTGTTGGTTTTTGCTTTGTAGTTCCTAGTTTTTTTCTTTTCTTGGTGTCTGTACCTCTCCCGGATCAAAAAAACAACAAAAGATCCTTCATTATTATTAACTTAAATTTCAGTTAAAGGAGGGTGAATAGATTTAACTATACTTCCATCTTTTAAAGTCCAACTTTCGATTAAACTACTTGTCATGTTTATTTGATTTTTGTTGAAAGATAGAATATATTATTTTTTATGGTATATGTGGAGAACCATGTGAAAAAAGAAATGTCAATTTCTAAGTTTTTGATATCAAAAATCCATTCTAGTAAGACATGGTTTTTAGGAATTTGATCAAAACATCCGAAGAACCAGTCTTTTTTATCATTATTTCTTTTGATCAAAACAACCAAAGAACCAGTCTTTTTATCATTATTTTCTTTTGAATAAAAGTCATTATGAATATATTCTAAATCTATTTGAGATTCTTTTTTAATAACATTAATAGAGGAAAAGGTAAGTGGTTTCATGGTTGAAGAAGTAGGTGAATTTGAATTAGTAGAAGATTCTCCTACTGATTCAGGTATTGGGTTTTTATAGCGGAATTTTGAAGATTCTTTGGAATGAAACACTAGTAGAATAAATGCTATTTGCTGCGGTTAAAAAGTACCCTATTGTTGCGGTTTTGGACGCGCAGCAATTAAGAGGGCAGCAATAGGTATTAATAATATTGCACCAGAACTTGAATTGTGAAGGTGAGGTTTGTGGTTGTGGACTGAGAGTTCCCATGGATTGATGTTTTTTTTTGGTGGAACGAAGGTGAGAGGAAACGAAGGTGAGAGGAAGGAGAGGGTGAGAAATGAAACGGCCGAGGAAGCAAGTGAGAGAAAGTGAAAGTGAACTGAGGGGGAAACGCGCCTTAGGTTTATTAAACCCTAATGACAATATTGTTGCGGTTATCATAAGGAACCGCAGTAATATATTAAAATAATAATTTTTAAAATTATTTTAATATATTGTTGCAGTCCTACGTGGAAACCGCAGCAATATTTGTTGTTCAAGGCCCCACTTTATTTTAAAAAGTATCCGTTAGACAATATTGCTGCGGTTTTTGGCGGGAACCGCAGCAACATTGTCAATTTCTATTTTTTATTTTCTTTTTGCGTGTTATATTGCTGCGTATAGGTAAAACCGCAGCAATATTACCGCAGCAAATAGCATTTATTCTACTAGTGAAATTTTTTTAGAAGTAGACGTTCGAGGATTATCAGATGAGTTTTCTTCGTAAGAAGGTCGAGCACTTTCATAAGAAGTTGATGGTCTAGCTTTTTCAAAATTAGTATATAAGGGTCTGCTCTCTTCGGCATAAAACAACTGAACTGAACTGATTGCAACTGAACAAAATTGAACTTAATTGAGCTGAACTAAACTGAACTGAATTGAGCTGAACTGAACGGAACTAAATTATAACTAATAGTAGTGATAATTATATAATATAATATTATTTAATTAATAATAAATTCATAATAATGATTTATTAATAATAATAAGTTATTAAATAAAATAATAATTAACCAATTATGAAAACTATTTAATGTTTGATAGTACTATTATTTTTCCTAGTAATCAACTATCAAAACGTGTATATTTTTGTATTTCAACAATGACAAGTATTATTGTTGTTATTTTTAATATTATTATTATTGTCATCTATTAAAAAGTTTGTACTTTGAACAATGACAAATATTATTGCAATTTTCAATATAATTAGGCGAATCATATAGAAAAAAAGTATTAGCAAAACAATAATTAGCAATGTTAAAATAATAATATTATTATTAAACGCAATAGTAATATGAGTAATAAAAACAATAATAATATAATAATAATTATTATTATAATCATTATATTAATATTTATAATAGTAATAGTAATAGTAATAGTAATATTAGTAGTAATAATAATTATTATTATCATTGTTTTATTATCAGAGAATTAAATGACTGAACTGAACTGAATTGATTGCAACCATTGTTGTTAAAATCCCGATATGGATCTTACGATCTTACGATTTTACGATCCTGGAGAACCTCACCGATCCCGATCCTACGTAGAATCTTAATTTTGTAGGATTTTTCGATCCTACCCAACCACAAAAAATCACATAGTAGGATCTTAACACGATTCTACGATCATACGACTCTACAATCCGATCTTATTAAATAAAAATTATAAAGTAATTTCACATATTAGATTTTGGTCGCATGTTACTTCAATCTTATAGTATTGAAAAACTATCACCATTTACTAATTAAAAAAATCATTATTAATATATGTAGATTTTAACATGAGGTTCTCACTATATTCTAGTATAATTATCTCTAATTTCACTAAATTGTAGGATCTTACGATCCTACGATCCGATCCCACCGATTCGATTCTACCAACTCCTACGATCCAAAGTAGGATCCTGATCCTGATAACATTTATTGCAACTGAACTGAACTGATTATAATTGAACTGAACTGAAAATAAGATGAGGAGAACAAGCCCTAACTTTATTATTACTTGACCATCAGGTTCTTTTATAATTTGATCAAGGTTCTTTTGGGCAATATTTCTAGGAGGAGAATTATAATGAATTAAAAATTATTTAGGAATAGTAATTTCGTCCTATTTTAATTTTTTAGCTGTAAAAGTAGCTGCACTTTCAGTTTCGACTTTTAATAAAAAAAAAATAGTTTCATCTATAGTGGGATGAAGTAAACAGAGTCTGGTGAATCTCTTGGATTCAACAAGAAAATGGAGAGTGTTATTCATAGAGTAACCAATATAAATTCCTATTTTGAAACTATAGATAACACTAAAATGAAGGGGAAACTTCCAGCGTTAAAAAGGGACAAATTTTAGCAGATGGTGCTGCTACAGGTGGTGGTGAACTAGCTTCAGAAACATTCTTCTCGACTGACATCCCTAAATTCAAACCAATTGATAGCCCAAAGTATCATTAAAGAGACCTTCGTGAAACCATGATCATCAAATCGGTTGACCCTGAACTTTACCCAATTGTATTCCCAATGTCGTTTGACCCAATCTGCCAAAATTAGTTCTACTACCTACACCCTAAGCAAACTGAAACTTAGGAGGCATCACTATTGCTTTCATGAAATAATATGAGTCGAACGCACGACTAGAAACCTCTCTTAGAGAACTCAAGGATTTTAAACAAAGTGAAAACGAAGGCTTTACCCCCTACCTGAGTAGATGGAGGGAGAAATCAACCCATATGATATTAAGGCCTACAGAAAAAGACTTGGTATGAATATTCGTTTCTAATCTCCTTCCTAGATACAAAAACCACCTCAAATACTTGGGTCTAGATAGCTTTACAAGACTATATGATGTGGGTATCCAGACTGAGAATAATTTGCTGAAAAATGCCAAATACTATATATGGGAACGGGTAGGATCCAGATCAACATCCCTTTTATACAAGGATCCAGATCCAACCCGAATCTATTGGGTAATAAAATTAAGGATGCTAATCATAATATGTGGGATCCTAACTTATTTTTTTTTTCCAAGAACCCTACTTTTCAAAATACTTAAAGATTTTAAAGAAAAAGACAACGCCATTGGTTCGAACAAACCATTCTAACCAATTCGAGCAAACAAACCTAGCCAATTTTAAAGAAGAAAAAAATGCCATTTGTTCAAACTAACAAATCTAACCAATGTAAGCAAAAAAACCTAGCCAATTCGAGCAAACAAACCAAAAGAAAAGGGAAAAACAGATGTTTAATTTTCCATTGATTTACATGCTTCGAGCAAACAAACCAATTCGAGTAAACAACTAACCATCGAACAAACAAACCAAAAGAAAAGGGAAAAATGAAAACGAAAAAGAGAGAGAAAGGATTTTACTCAATCTTTGACTTTTCTAGCGATGGTGGCCTTCGATCGCTCGGTGGTTCTAGTCAGGCCTTCCACTGTTCGATGATTCTCCTAAGGCCTTTGACTTCTCGGTGGTTCTGCTTGGTGGTCCAACTGCCGGTAGGGATGGCAATGGGTAGGATCCGGGTAGGATCCTCTAGGATCCATATCCGTTTTTTAACTAAGGATCCAGATCCTACCCGGATCCGATGGGTAATAAATTTGAGGATCCAGATCCGACGGATCCTACGGATCCGCGTCCAAAACGGATCCTAACTTATTTTTCTTAAAACTAACATAATTTTCATCCTAACGTTAAAATAGTTTAACGTTACTTCAATAACAACCACATTTGTCAATACAAGTGTTTCTATCTAGAAATTAAGGTTAACGGTCTGTGCTGAGCAAGTCCTTAAGTCTGAGCAGAGCTGGTGGTCAGTTCACCGAAAACCTGCAAAACACAGAAAAACTACCCTGGGGGTTGTTCCGGGATCGCCCCTCCGACGCTCAAGTCAGTTGATGATTGAGGTAGAGAGAGAGTCTAGAGTGAGAAACTCAAGTTAGTTAGGTGAGAATTCAATACCTTTGCATTGATGTGACAAGAGGTATTTATAGTAGTGGAAATTCCTAGAAAGAGGTGTGCTGGATGGGACAGCTCACCTAGGGATTGGTGACACCTTTTCAAGAATGATTCTGGTGGGACCCATGGATCCCCCGATGTTTGTTAGCCATATTGTGGTTTGGTGGGACCCACGGAGCTTAGGTGGCGGTGCCACATGGCATAAGACTCTTGGAGGGATTTAATGGGCCCCAAATATTTATCCCCACGCCAGGAAGGGGCCGAAGAGCCGTCCGACCGGGTGAAGCCTATTTGCGGTGTAGATTTCTCCCTATGATCTGGTGACCAACCCCCATAGGGGAAGACTGGAAGGAGACCAGGTCGGGCAGGCGCCGACCAGATCCATGACCTCAGCAGAGCCAACATATAGTAGACCGGCCTCCATAAGGGAAGATTGGAAGGAGACCAGGTCGGGCATACGCCGACCAGGTCCATGACCTCAGCAGGGCCAACATATAGTAGACTGACCAGGGGCCCCGTTGGTACCGGGTCGGCATAGTGAGGCTCCCTGGATACCTGGTCGGGACACCATGAGGGAGAACCTGGTCGGACCAGGGTTGGCCAGGTGCCCTTAATTCCAAGTAGTTCACATGATGGGGAAACCTGCTCGGATGAGGGGCTAAGCCCCCAATTGACCGACCAGGGTCCTTGAAGAGGAGACCAGCTCGGCTGAGGGGCAAAGGAGCCCCTAGTTTGACCGACCAGGTCCTTGAAGAGGAGACTAGCTCGGCTGAGGGGCTAAGGAGCCCCTAGTTTGACCAACCAGGTCCTTATGGAGGAGACCAGCTTGGCTGGGGGCTAAAGAGTCCTTAGATTGACCGACCAGGTTCCGGATGGACGGGCGCAGCTCGGACAGGGGCTAATGAGCCCTGGAGAGGCCGACCAGGTGTTCCCTAGCACTTAGTTTATTTGGCTAAGTGGAGGGACCTTACAGAGACCTGGTCGGACAATGGGAAAGGTATCCCCATGTGACCGACCGGGTTCTGAATTTGACGGGCGCAGCTCGGACAGTGGCTAATGAGCCCTGGAGAGGCCGACCAGGTGTTCTCTAGCACTCAGTTGATTTGACTAAGTGAAGGGAGCTTACGGAGACCTGGTCGGACAATGGGAAAGGTAGCCCCATGTGACCGACCGGGTTCAGGATTGACGGGCGCAGCTCGGACAGGGGCTAACAAGCCCTGGTGAGGCCGACCAGGTGTTCCCTAGCACTTAGTTGATTTGGCTAAGTGAAGGGAATTTGGAGACTATCATCTTATCCGACCGACATCTTTGAGGAGACTGCTTGTTATGGCCGAGTGGGTGATATTGAGCTGGAAATCAGTGATTTGCCACATGGCATTTCTCAGCTGGGTGGTTGAGCTAGAAGCCTTCCAAAAAATGCGACGTTTCATCTTCCATGGGCCACCTTTTTGAAGGGGAAATGGTGCCATCTGGAAGCATTTAACAGGCCCGTGAAAGGGCGCGTCCCGAGGCATGTCTATATATATGTACGGAGAGGAGAGAGAAATCATTTGTGCATCCTTCACAAAATTTTCACTTTCTCTCTCTAAAAGCTCTCCCTTCTCTCTAACTTCTCAGCAGATCTTCCGGTTTCCATCGTCCGACCAAGTACGCTCTTGTTTTAGCTTTCTTTTTTGCTTTCTTTTAATAATCCTCGGCCGACTCCCTTGTCTATACAATAATGGGAGAATCGTCCGAGTCAGTGACACCCCCGACCTCACCTCCCTACAATTTGTCCGAGGAGGTGAGAGGAATGGGAATAACGCTGGTGTCAACCTTAATAAGTTGCTCCGACCCCTCGGCCGTTCCCGACGCGGTTCCGCTCCCGAGCCCCTCATCGTCAATAGAGGAAGAGGCCGAGGGCACTGTTCCCTTCCCCTGGGAAGTGTCCCTGGCCTTTCCTTCCAAAGCAAGTTACTTAGACAAATATATTGATGATGGTGTAGTAAGGGTGACCATGTCGGATGGCGAAGGAGAAGCATCCACCTCAGGCCGACCAGAGTTTCCAGATCCGGACCCAAAAGGGGGCCCCGGATCAAAGTTTTCTTTGCCTTCGCTGATGAAGGCCTTCCTAGAAGACCCGAGGGGGCAGGCGACGAGGTTCCAAATAAGGGATCCATATATGCTGGTTCGACCGGAGGCTTTCCATACTGTGCTGACCCCCCTCCTGGCTGCACCGCGGTTTATTACAAGTCCATGGAGATGGGGCTTCGGTTTCCTTTGACCCCATTTGTGAAGGAGCTCTTGAATGCATACAACTTGACAATAAGCCAGATTTCCCTGAACTCATGGGGGGGAATCATAGTTGTTCAGACCCTTTGCGCCATGCTGAGCGTCCGACCTACCCTTACCCTATGGCGCAATATGTTCAAGCTGGTCGAGATGATGGCGGGAGACAATGGTCCGGGCTGGTGGTATTTCCAAGCCCGACAGGGTTATAAAGCTGTGCTCGACCTCCCTACATCTCAGAAAGGGTTCAGGAGGGAATTTGCCTTCGTATATTTTGGAGGAGATTGGGGGATCCCTACAGTCCGATCGGAGACTGAACCGAACCATGAACTGAATTTCCGGGTTCTTGAAATGTCCGAGGAAGAGGCCGTTGCTGCCATCTATATGCAGACCAAGGCCCAAATTGTTCAAGGTGGAGAGGTTTATGTGGCCAGCAATTGGTTGCCCAGCTGCCGCCTTTTCAAGAATGAACATTTGCTGTCGGCGGTCGGGCTGAGCCGGACATTCCCCAACGGTAATCGGCCGAGGGGGTTATTTTACTTGCATTAATGTTTCTTTTCAGTGTCTAACTTGTTTTTCTTTGCAGCTTGCTCCTTAACTTATCTCCTTGAATCTGATCCTGATATGGCCGAGAAACTTAATTACGCGGCAATGAGGGCGGCTCAGGTCAAAGCTGAACTGAAGGCTAAGAAGCTCAGTGTCCCCCCCCCATCCTAAGGTAAAAGTTTAGTTTGCTATCTCTTGCCTTTTTGCAGCCGACTAACCTCTTCGTTGCTTTGCAGGATCCCTCGAAGCCCAAAGCCTCGAAGAAAAGAAAGGAAAGGGCTCCTGAGAAGGTTGACATGACTGCGAAGGCGCTGGCCAAGGCCTAGGCCGAGAAATCAAAGAAGGTCATGTCGGTGGAAGGTAATAGTCCACGACCTAAGGTGCAAGCTGAACAGACCGAGGGGACTCGTATATCTGTTCATTCGGACCACTTTCGTCCAGTAAGTAGTCCTGGTTATACTCCGTCCACCCCTCCTCATCCGAATGGCGACCCTGAGGAGCTCGGCGTGAATCTGTCCAAATCCTTCGCCGATCTGGACATTCGCGAGTTGGACATGCGTTGGACCAACGCAATGATTGTCTTTATGGCCCTGCTGACCAGGAACATATTAACACTTCCAGCGGTCCTCGGGAAACTGACGACCTATTCCGCTGTTGGGTCGAGGTGAGCTTTGATCAGGTTTCTACCTTTTGCTTTTTTTGTTATGGAATCCTTCTAACTGCTTGCTTACATTTTCATGTAGTTCTCTGCTTGGCTGGCTAACGTGGCCCGTAACAGGGTGCGCTTGGCCGAGGAGGTGAATACTTTGCACTCGAAGGGCAAGAAGCACTTCGACCAACTGTATGCTGCCCAGGAAGGTCAGCGGAAGGCCGAGGCTGATCTCGCTAATGCGAGAGGTGTATAAAGCGGGATCAGGAAGACTTTCAGAAGGAGAGGGACGGATGGGCCCAGACCAAAGCTCTGCTGATAAAGGAGAAGGAGGACGCCGAGCTCGCCAAGCTGGCTGCCCAAGCTCAGACTGAGGAGGCGCAGAAGAAGGTTGCTGAGCTGATGACCCAGCTTGCTGAGTTGGAGAAGGCTCCCAAGTCTGAGGAGGAGTGGTTTGCGGCCTAGCAGATGACCAAGGCCTGCGAAGACTTCGTCAATGAGGTCGGTTCGACCGCCCAAAAGATGGGGGTGGATGATGGCCTCAAGCGAATGAAAGCAGCCTTGGCTAGGTCTCACCCATCTTTCTCCTGGGCCGAGGCGATGGCGAGCTATAAGGCGCTGCTGGAAGAAGAGGATCGGGCCCTCCTTTCCGAACTGAACATCGCTCTTACTGACGAGGATGATGATGAGGAGGGCGCCGAGGAGGACCAAGAGGGGGCTAGGTCCGAAGAGCACAATGAGAGCACCAATGATCAGACCGACCCCCCTGCTGTCTAGGCAACAATGTTGTATTTATTTTGTTTAACTGGCCAATGTTGTATTTATTTTGTTTAACTGGCCTTGGTAGTACCAGGCTTTAGGTTGTAACTCTTTGACTTTAATGAATTATATTTCAATGAATTATGTTTCCTTCTATTTTGTCTGAGCACCTTTTATGTTTGTCGATTGCAATTCGCTTCTGTTCCAAGTGTTGTTTTCCGAACTGGTTAAGTCATGCATGATAGTTTTGGTCGGGATTAACTTAGTTGAAAATAATCCAACTTAGGTAAGAACTGACTGGTTAAGTCTGATAAACTTGAAACTGACTGGTTAAGTCTATTTATAACTCGAAAATGACTGGTTAAGTCTTTTTATAACTTTGAAAATGTCTGGTTAAGTCTTTACATGTATGACCTGAACTGGTCCGATCGATTACATGCCATACTTGGCCAGTTTACATCATATATGCCCCAATTGAAATTGACGAACATTATACATAGTACTTTTTGAGGTTGTCCAAGTTCCATGGCCGAGCAAGTGGAATGCCTTCAGGGTTCTCGAGTTGGAATGTGCCAGGCTTGATTACCTTGGTGACTTTGTAAGGACCATCCCAGTTAGCCCCCAACTTGCCTTTTAGGTGTGAGAGCCCTGTTGCTTCAACCTTCCTGACCACCCAGTCTCCGAGCTGGATTGGCCTTGTTTTAACTCGACGATTGAATTGCCGAGTCACTCTTTGCTTGTAGCGGATCGACCTTAGCAAGGCGTTGCCCCTTGTTTCTGGCAGTAGGTCGAGGTTGACAGGCTTTTCTTCTTCATTTTGCTCAAAGTCGTAGAAGGTGATTCGAGGTGATGGGATGTCAACTTCTACTGGCAGGACCGCTTCACTACCATATACCAAACCGAACGGGGAGTGCCCTGTTGCTTCCTTAGTAGTTGTCCGAGTAGACCAGAGAACTCCGGGTAGGTCGTCTACCTAAGCCCCTTTTGCTGCGTCAAGAGACTTTTTGATTCCCTTGAGCACTATCTTATTAGCTGCTTCAGCTTGACCATTGGTTTGGGGTCGAGACACTGCCTATAACCTTGTTTGTATGCCAAAACGAGCACAATACTCTCGAGTTGGTCCACTATTGAATTGCCGACCATTATCTGAGACCAAGGCCGGGGTACCCCAAACCTTGTGATTATGTTTCTCCATATAAAGGCTTGCACCTGCTTGTCAGTGATGGAGGCGAGGGGCTCGGCCTCTGTCCACTTAGTGAAGTAATCTATTGCCACTATTAGAAATTTACGCTGACCTAATGCTGGGGGAAGGGGCCGAGTAGATCCATGCCCCATTTGTCGAACGGCAGAACTGCTTGAATGGAGGTGAGGGGGGTGGCTGGGGCTCTGGGAATATCCGAATGGATCTAGCAGGATGGGCATCTCTTCACCAGTTCTTGTGCATCTGCCTTGAGAGTAGGCCAGTAGTATCCAGCCCTTAGAGCTTTTCCAGCTATAGTTCTCCCCTCTTGGTGGCTGCCACACGCCCCTTGGTGTATTTCCCTTACGATGTAGTTTCCTTCTTCGGGAGTTACACACTTCAGAAGTGGGTGCGTGTATGATTTCTTGTAGAGCTGCTCATCGTGCCATAGGAACCAACCTGCTCGGTGCTTGATCCTTTCGGCTTCCTTGACCTCTGCTGGGAGGATTCCATCCCTTAAATATCCGACCACTTCATCCATCCAAGTAGATGTTCGATCTAGAATCAACTGTTTTTTGGCATTTATGCTTGGCTGGCGAAGTACCTCCCACATGATGGTCCGAGGAGCTGACCCCTCTGCCGAGCTGGCCATGCGACTGAGAGCATCGGCTTGTTGATTTTCCGACCTGGGTATGTGGCTGATGTGGAAATGGGAGAGCTTTTTGATGAACTCTTGGGCTTTAGCCAGGTACATTCTCATGTTATCCTCCTTGGCCTCGTACTCTCCTGAGACCTGACCCACTATAAGCTGAGAATCCGATCGGGCCTCAATAGTTGTAGCTCCCGCCAAGATGCAAAGCTGAAGTCCTAGGATGAGGGCCTCATATTCTGCTTCATTGTTTGACCCCAGGAATTCGAACTTGATTGCGTACTCCATTTTCTCCTCGACCGGGGGTTTGAGCACTAGCCCCGCTCCGCACCCCGACTTAGTGGAGGAACAATCTACGTATAATTCCCACTCTTCTCTTTGGCCGACCGGGGGCCGCGTTGTGCACTCTGTTATAAAATCAGCCAACGCTTGAGCTTTTATGGCTCTCCTGGGCTCATATTCCAAACCAAAATCAGCCAATTGGTCGGCCCAGTCTGTCATCCGACTGGAGTGGTTCCTGCTTTTATTACTTTGCGTAAGGGTTGTCCGGTGAGGACTTTGATTTGGTGGGCCTGAAAGTAGGGTTTTAGCTTTCTACTAGCCATGACGAGGGCGAAGACCATCTTTTCCACCTCGCTATATTTTGCTTCAGCCCCTCGAAAGGCATGGCTAATAAAGTAGACCGGGTGTTGTCTCCCTTCCCTTTCGGCCACCAGCACGGCACTTAGGGCGTATTCCGATACGGTCAGGTATATGAACAATGTTTCCCCCGGTAAGGGGGACATAAGTTTTGGGAGTGTTGAAAGATGAAGTTTGAGGGAGGTGAAGGCTAGCTCAGCCTCCTCGTCCCAGGTGAACTCTTTTCTCTTAAGGGCCTTGAAAAAGAACAGGCTCTTATCAGCCGACCGTGATAGGAATCGTCCGAGAGCAGCTAGGCATCCTGTTAGGCGCTGCACTTCTCTGACATTCCGAGGGGATTTCATCTCCAACACTGCTTTTATCTTGTCGGGGTTGGCTTCAATACCCCTTTCATCAACTAGAAATCCGAGGCATTTGCCCCCTTTTACCCCAAAGACGCACTTCTTAGGGTTGAGCATCATACGATACTTCCTCAGTGTGCTCAGCGTCTCCCTTAAGTCGGCTGGGTGATCAGAATGGGCCTTGCTTTTGACTATCATATCGTTAACGTACACCTCTATGTTTCGACCCAATTTATCACTGAAAATTTTGTTAACTGCACTTTGGTAAGTGGCTCCAACATTTTTCAGTCTGAATGGCATCATTTTGTAGCAATAGACCCCTTGGGGGGTAGTGAAGGCGGTATGAACCCGATCATGCTCTGCCATCGGGATTTGATGATAGCCTGCATTGGCATCCATGAAGCTTAAGAGAGCATAACCAGCCGTGGAATCAACCAGCCTATCAATTTTGGGCAGAGGGTGGTTATCTTTCGGACAGGCCTTGTTCAGGTCTGTGAAATCCACACACATGCGCCAAGCCCCGCTCGGCTTCTTCACCAGTACTACGTTGGCTAACCATTCCGAGTACTGGCATTCCTCAATAAATCCTGCTTCGAGCAGCTTCTTGACCTCGACCGCCGCAGCCTTGCATCTTTCCGGACCTTGATGCCTTAGTTTTTGCTTGACCAGCTTGTACCCCTCCTTGATGTTGAGTTCATGGCACATGATTTTGGGGTCAAGACCGGGCATTTCTGAGGCCTCATAGGCGAACACGTCTTTGTATTCCCGGAGCACCTCCACTACATGTGCTCTTGTTTCTGGGTTTAGGGCCTTGCCCACCCTCACAGTTCGACCGGGCTCCGCCCCAATCATTACTTCTTCATCTTCCTCAGCTAGCTGAGGCTGTTCGTACTGCTTGGGGTTTTCTGTGATGTATACCCTCAGATTTTTTGGTGAATCTTCTTCTCTTTTCCTCTTCTTCGAGTCCTCTTGGACGTCGACTTCAGTTCTGCTCTTCAAGCTGTTAACATAGCATTCTCGCCCGGCCTGCTGATCCCCTTGTATTTTTCCGACCTTCCCCTCATCTGTTTCGAACTGCATGAGGAGTTGGTACGTGGAGATAGTAGCCTTTGTTTTGTTCAGAGTGGGTCGTCCCATTATTATGTTGTATGGTAGAGGGATGTCGACCACTAGGAAGTCAATCGGTAGGCTTCTTCCCTTGCCTTTCTCACCCATCCGAGTAGGGAGCTTTATCGACCCGACAGGCTATACGGAGTTACCCCCGAAGCCTATAAGTGGCTGGTCGAGTGGTGTGACATCCTTCTCACTGTATTTCAGCTTCTTCAAGCATTCTAGAGTTATGATATCGGCAGATGACCCGCTATCAACTAAGACGCGCCTTACCCGGGAATTGGCTACTTTGAGCTCGATGACCAGGGGGTCATCATGGGGTACACTTACTGGCCGACTGGACTCCCCGAAAGTCATTATGGGGCAGTCGGACCGGCTCGGCTTGACCTCTAGCACTTGGTGTTTGAGGTTTTGGAGGTGGGCTTTCCTAGCTCGACCGGTTAGGCCTCCTGAGGTGAAGCCACCTGCGATGACTCCAATGAAACCCTCCGTATCCCCACTATTGGACTGATCGACCTTCTGTTTCCCATTCTCCTCGCTTGTGTGCTTGAGATAGCGGTTCAGCTTGCCCTGGTCAGCCAGGTTATCCAATCCTTTCTTCAGTTCTCTACTATCTTTTGTGGTATGACCACATTCTCGGTGGTACTCACACCATTGGCTTTTGTCTCTTCGGTAGGCTGAGGTCCTGATGGGTGGGGAATTGGGTAGCATGGATTCATGTTTGACGTCCAGGTAGATTTCTCTCCGATTTTTGTTAAAACGAGGGTCGTTTCCATGATCTGTGAATCTGTCCGACCTACCGCCCGTTTTTTGCTGTTTGGGCTGATCTCTATTGCTGCCTTCTTCCTTTCTCTTCTTACTACCCTCTTCTGAATGACGGCAGATGTATGCCGCTTGGATGAATCTCTGGGCCTTAGCCATGGCCTCGGAAAAAGTTTTGACTTCACTTTCTGCCAGTGTCTATCTGAGCCGGCCAGGCTGCAATCCGGCATGAGAGCAGCGAACGCAACAGCATCCTGCAGGTCGGATACTTTTAAGGATTCTTCATTGAACCTTTTTATGTAGTCGGCTAGACTTTTGTTCTTCTCCTGTTTGCCTCCCATGAGGTGTAAACTCGTCTTCTTTTGCCTCTTTCCGGCCACAAATTGATGGGTAAACATGTCCTCGAGTACCGCGAAATCGGTGATGATTCCGGGCACTCTTGGAACCAATTCAGCGCGAGCCCCTTCAGAGTGGTGGGGAAGAACCGACACCATGTGGCCTCGCAACTGGTTTGTACACTCATACGAGCCTTGTATGTGGCCATATGATCTTCTGGGTCGGTTAGGCCCGCAAATTGCTCGATCAACGGTGTTTTAACTTTCCGTTGGGTAGGGGTGTCAATGATCTCTCGACTGAATGGGGTCATGAACTTCAAGCTTCCATTGCCCAGTTTTAGAGGTTTGGACTGCGCCGAGTCGCCTTGCCCTTCTCGCTGAGCTGCCTTGCGATCTAAACGACGGGCGTCATACCCCTGACTGCAACGCTTCTCGTTAAGAATGTTCCTAGCTCCTCTTGCTGGACCAGGATTTCCCCTCGGTGACCTGGAGACGTGAGTCTCTTCTCTTCGGAGGGCAGTTTCCCGATGGGCCGACCTCTCCCCAGGTGGAGGGCGCTCATCTTGCCGAGAGGGTGCCCTGTGAGACCGACCAGGTTCCCATCTGCCTTTGCCGGTTAGGCTGGCCCTGCTTAGAGCGCGGATTGCGTTCTTCCCTATGAGATTGTCTTGGACATTGTCGTCGCGTTGCTGGAGGTTGAGTTGATTCTGACCTTGTCCTTATTGGAGGGTGGTCAGCATCTGCATGATGCTTTGTTGTAGGGTTTGTTGCAGCTGAGCTGCTATAAGTGCTATATCAGCTGTGAGTAAGGGTTGGGGTAACATGTTGTATTTCCCGAGAGGGGGATGGCTGATGTTCCTGAGAGAGCTCCAAGTTAGGGTCCAGTGTATGAACTGAGGGGGATCGTGTTCGTGCAGATCTCCTCTGTTGGGGTGAAGGTTCCCTCTCGGTTCGTTAGGGTTGGGTAGACTGTTTGTTACGGGCGTTCTTGGATGGTGCCATAGCTGACTAGCACTGAGGTTAAGTCCTGCTGAGTAGCGAATGAACTTTTCTGAGTGGTGGCGAAGTAACTTTCTGTACTATCCCCACAGACGGCGCCAAACTGTTTCTGTCTAGAAATTAAGGTTAACGGTCTGTGCTGAGCAAGTCCTTAAGTCTGAGCAGAGCTGGTGGTTAGTTCACCGGAAACCTGCAAAACACAGAAAAACTACCCCGGGGGTTGTTCCGGGATCGCCCCTCCGATGCTCAAGTCAGTTGATGATTGAGGTAGAGAGAGAGTTTAGAGTGAGAAACTCAAGTTAGTTAGGTGAGAATTCAATACCTTTGCATTGATGTGACAAGAGGTATTTATAGTAGTGGGAATTCCTAGAAAGAGGTGTGCTGGATGGGACAGCTCACCTAGGGATTGGTGACACCTTTTCAACAATGATTTTGGTGGGACCCATGGATCCCCAAATGTTTGTTAGCCATGTTGTGGTTTGGTGGGACCCACGGAGCTTAGGTGGCGGTGCCACATGGCATAAGACTCTTGGAGGGATTTAATAGGCCCCAAACAACAAGCATCCACTTACATTAAGTTTCAAATCCAAAATAAATAACATTAAGAGTTTAACAAACTTCAATAATATTACAAAGTCTACAATTCTTACAAAAAATTAAAACATAGTTTGCACTTTGCAATTTTACATATTTCATTCTTCACTTAGTACATCTACCAAGAGTCCAAGAGTCCAAGACTTCAAGAGGGCTATTCTTAATCACTACTAACATCATCAACATCCTAAAACAAAGAAAAAAACAACCAATAACCAACCAAATAAAAATATTAGTAAAAAATTATATACAAATATAAACAAACAACGAAATGATGACACACTACACACCATGTCAATGATATCTTGAGCTTCATTATCATAATCACAATCTTCATTAATTGTGTATGACAAATTCTTTCCATCAAGTGTGCCTTTGTCATTTATAAACCAAAAAAAAAGTGTGTGAGAAAATAATGTAAGTTATATAATAAAAGTAAGAAAAAAACTTATATTTATACATAAATAACTCTAAGTAAAATATTACCTTTCACATCATCAATTAACCAACTTTGCAAACACATCAAAGCTTCCATGGTTTGAGAATGAAGTCTAGAACGGTGAGCACTAATCACTCTTCCACCCATGCTAAAAGCACTTTCGAAGACCGAAGACACGGAATAGCAAGAATATCCTTGCAATTTTTCTCAAAGTTGGATAATTTGTGTCTCTCCTCCACCAATTAAGAACATTAAATTCATTATCCTCCGGCATAGTAGCACTCTCCAAGTAGTTATCAACCTCATCCCTTAATGGTGTGTTCTAACCTTTTGTCTCTTAGATCTAGCAAAATCATCTTCATCACCACACTCATTAAACCCTCTCTTTAATGGTGATGATTGTCCATTCCCTACATCATTCTTACTTTCAAATCACGAACAAGTTTATCAAGGGTCCTTCTCACTATTGCCATTTCATTATTGGCTTCATCTCCATATAATTTCTCAAAATAATGAGCCACACAATCCATTTTGTTTCTAGGATCTCGAATAGCCGCAATAGCCAAAATCCCATTAATCTCATACCAATATTTGTCAAACTTATCAACCATACTCATAGACATTGTCTTAATGACCTCATTACTATCATCTTGCACCCAACGCCTCAAAGCAAGCTTAATCTCACAAATTGTTCGAAAAAACAAATTTGCAGTAGGATGATTTCTATTGGAGAAAATTTTGGTGGCTTTGTAGAATATAACTTTTGACAAACAATAGTAGCCATATTCCAATCAAAGATCACTAGGAACGGAAAACTTAAGCTTTTTATTTAGACGTTTCAATTTGTTAAAAACATCTTTGAAAGGCAAACTAGATTCAAGCATCAAGAAAGTAGAATTCCACCTAGTTTTCACATCAACACCAATCCTTTTTGTTTTAGTCACATTCAAAACACGACATGCATCCTCAAAATTTTCAATTCTTTTAGGAGTGGACATCCAAAATGCAATGCACTCTCTTACTTTGGCAATAGCATGATCAATTACTTGTAAACCATCTTTCACAATCAAGTTAAGAATATGAGCACTACACCTCATATGCAAAAATTCTCCATTTAACACCAAACAATTACTCTCCAATTTGTCCAACAACACATTTATCATTGCATCATTTGTGCTACAATTATCAACAACCACAGAAGAAATTTTTTTTCCAAAGAATATTGAGACAAAGTTTCCAAAAGAATCTTAGCAATGACCCCATTTGTATGCGGACTTGGAACATAACAAAACCTATTTAACCATGATAAAAGCAAGATTTAGAACATAAAAAAGACCAAATAACCACAAGTTGGAACAAAAGTAAATAACAAAAACAAGTTAGAATTATAAAAAAATACGCGAAATTACCTTATTGTTCGATTATGCAAAATCCACTTATCATCAATGAAGTGACACTAGTGGAAAAAACATCAAGTGCTCCGGTAAAAAACCGTACAAGTGCTCCGTATTTGACTCGTAGCAGACGTCATACGAGCACTTGAGCATTTATCAAGTGCTCCGGTTGTATTAAAAACCGGAGCACTTGTGAATATTATATGCTCAAAATAATTCAAGTGCTCCGGTTGTTAAGAAAATCAAGTGCTCCGGTTTTTTCTTATCAACCGGAGCACTTGGCTATTTTTTTTAAAAAAAAAAAACCACTGCTACTGCCAGCATGCAAGCTAGCAGCAGCCAGTAGCATAATATAGTAATAAAATTCATTAACATGCCTTTGCTCTAGAAGTTAATGATTGCTTGCGAGGTTTTCAACATGCCTTTGCTCAAGAAGACATTCACAACTCAACTTAGTCAAATATTTCATTTACTACTCAAAGAAAGTTTGCTGCAAATTCACAACATGGGAACAATCTCTAAACCAAAGTAACATTGCAAAAATTTGGATCCAACTGCAAAAACATTCACTATGTGTAAACAAACTACGTATGTCAAAAAGCCCCCGCCATTCAAAGACTGCTTTTCCACAACCATGAGCAGATACTTGGCTACTTAGATTAGGACCTAACTAAACAATGTGTCATAGAGAGCCATGAGATTGTTCTGTCCAACAGCAGCACATGCTTTCCCATCAAGTTCAGCTTGCGGCTTTTGCATATCAGCAAAACTGCAATATTGACATATTCCTTGAAATTACCAAGTGATAGATTCCTTAACATAAATTTTAATAAAAGAAGAAGGCTGGAAAGTTTATAACCACATCTTCAACTTGTTTCATTTGCACAAAACCAACATATATAATTCAAAATGATGCAAGAATATTCACACACCAGAAAAAAGGGATTCACAAAGTAGCGATTCTATCTAATTCATATCCGCCAAAAATTTTTACCAGCAGAAAGGTGAATTTTAGTAGTATTCATCATAAACTTCTATAGCAACGCCCTAAACTATGGCAATCTGATATGACAGTGGTAACAGTTCAAGTAGTTATTATAGCGCATCCCCATTATATCTATGTTGGATTGTTCCTAATATAGACTCAAACAAGTCACGTCATAATCTAATTATTAAGCTATACCTAAGCCTCTGACGACCAGCACCAGACGGGACCAAAATTACTTCATACCCATCAAGGTTCAACTCCTTAAGCTGTACATTAAACAAAAAAGAGTGGATTAAATGTGAGGAAGATCCACCAGATATTATAATCAGGTGAAAGAACCTACAGATGCTAACACAAGGTAAAACTTGGAAAAAAAAACAAGTTACTTTACCTGCTCACAAAGTGCACCTAGTCTTCCAAGTGCCATCCTCCCATCACTCCTTGTAACAACGGCAGTTCCAACCTGTTAGTAACAAACGACAAAATCAATATCCAACAGTCGGTACCTTCTATCTTATGTACTTACATATTAGCTGCCACCTTCTCCCTTGAAATCAGATGGAGAATCCCGAGGTTCTATATATAGAGCAATATATTTGTTTGAAATCAGATGGATGTATTTGTACTATATTCTAAATTTCTAACTGGAGTATATTCTAAGATAGAACCATATGTATGTAAGATAAAGGCATACGAGTACATCTGTATCAGTTCTAGTATAATGAAGATAGAGGCTACTTTTCTTTCCTAAGACCACTTTGAACTCACACAATTAACATGGATATAAGGTCATGACTTTGCAAGAGGGAATAAAGTACAGAGACATTGACAACAATAACCTCCATGTTCTTCATAAGAATAATATGTGCCATCTTACTGATCCTACAAGTTTAAAAGCAGCTCTTTACAAGTTACACAGACACTTCAATTTTACTCTTCTCAATCTCTCCTTCCATTTTATGTTTTCTGTTTCTGAGATATCACTTAAATAGTTGGAGATCAGGGAAGGGAAGAACAGCAAAATGCATAGCGAAAGGGGTAAGTATGTAATGTCACCTAAGCTCGCGATCAAGAGGGAGATGGTGTATCAGTAAAAACAGTTGGAATTGATGCAGCTGATTCAAAAGAGTGAATTCAAAAAACTCCCTCCACCTCCAACTGTAAGAAACCTATGTTTCATAAACTTCTTGTTGGTAAACCTTGCTAATATTTATTGTAAACTAAATTTTATGTTTCATAACATACTAATCTGCCAAATATGATGTATGGTTTTGAATGATTATACCTGTAACAGAATAGATTAAGTATAACCACTTTAGTATATAGTTTGATCAACTAATTAATTATGTAAGTCTTGCAGCAAACATCAATGCCAGTTCATGTACAAATGCAGTGTCCAGTACTTCAAAGAAATAAAGTGCCTTAACTACTAAAACTAGAAAAAGTATCAACAAAATAAAATACAGAATAAAAAGAAACTCAAACACACCAGACTTCAACAGCAGCGAGCCCTTTAGCTCGGTGTCGTGTACCAACTTTTTGAGCAAATTTTCACAACTGAATAACAGTACATAAATTTGAAGTTCACTAGTTTTATGCCATTCACTTGACTCCTAGTTCAGCATGATGAACTACACTTCCTGATAAGTCTATTATTTTTTGTCATCTTTTCTTTCACCAAGAACATTGTTTTGCAACTTGCACAAAGTTTATTCCTGGCAACATCTATTATATGACTACAATCATATCATTCTAGGGCCAAAAATAGTGTCCCCCCCCAGGTAAGTGTCACCTACAAACAACATAAATGGAACCTACAGACTTGCCAATCTTTTGCTATGGATCTAGTGCCAACAATAATAAATGGCTATCATCAATATGCTACTCCTGACAACTGCATGTATTCAACTACACTCATCCAAATAATCAAAGTAAAAACAAAAAATAGAAAATAATTTCCAATAAGACCATTCTCCACTTCAGGCCATTTCCCATACTATCTTTTTTAAGAAAGACTTCCTAAATATCTGTTCTCCATATTCTTGACTATATACAAAATCCACATTTCAGTTTTCCATAATTCAACTTGTTTTATAAGATAGGTATATAAAGGTATAATCAATGAAGCACCCCAAATAACACCGAATCAATCTATGAAAATGGCTAAATATCTAAATAATTAAAACATGACTATGTGGGGATATTTATGTTACCTCAATTGAGGTGGGGACCACTACTCTCCCATTCGCGTATATATCTCTAAAATCCTAGAAATTTATAGTTTTTCATAATATATTAACAAGTTACTCTTCCTAAAGGTCACTTATAAAGTTACCCCATATCTCCACCTTAGTCATTCAAGAAAGACTTTGCAAGATACAATTGACTTTTCTACCCACACCAAAACCAGCAAAAACTCCATCACTAATTAAATTAATATCAAAGTCCTTTGGGGATCTTGTTAGATTTGTCTCAATATGCCAAGTCCTTTGGGTACAGCTTGAAAACGTAGGAAGTGCATAAATAGCCTACACATCAAGATACACATTCCAACACTCTTCTCGTCACCCATTATTATGACCAAATAAAACCAAAGCTTACATGGATACACATCCACTGGTTTTTCTAACACCCAGATAATCCATGTTTTCCTATTAGAAAACTACCTCCTCGAAATGAAAAGCAGCCTTCTAAACAACACATGTTATAGCACAGATACCAGCTCTGTTCTGTCTACAGAGAAGATCAAAATGCATATGGTCTACACGAAGAGTTACATACCCAGCTGTTACCTGTCTACCGAGAAGGAAATGTACACACTTTCAATTACTCACAAACATGAACAGAGATGTATCTTCACTCGCCTATTTGATATATATATTTCTAGTTTTTACATTCATAGCTTGGTGCAATATGAGGAAATCACCTGCTCAGCGATGCTTGCTGCTTCTGCATATGCATCCTGGATATTCTCTGCGAGCCTGTGAAGAAATATATTTGAAATTCCTGCCGCAGCAACAATGAATGGCCCAGTTGCTAAAGTTATGAGAGCAATCTGCCAACAATTGATAAATCCAACAACAAGACCTCTGAAAAATGTCGCCATATTGTGGATATAATTCCCAACCTGATGCATGAAAGGGCAGATTGTTAGAAGCCAAATGAAGATAACGCTTGAATTCATAATGAACCTATAAACCATTGAGGTTTACCTTTTTACTCAATGCTGATTGAATAAGCAGCACATCACTCAAGACTTGACTAACTATGTCTCCATTATTCCCATATGTGTCGAAAAAACTCATATCCTGATTCAGCAAGACTTGCACATACTTGGACCTAATTACAGCAGTCTGTCATTTGCCACTAAGAATCCAACAGGTGACCTCTGTTAATCGGAATATGTTAGCATTGTGACTTGAATGGACATCAATGATCTAAATTGTATGTAAGATTAATCACAAAGGCACAATTGATCAAAATCATAAACTTACCAATCCACCCTGCAGCAAAAACACCTGCAGCAACATAGACAATCCTGAAAGCAAGTTGCACCAAGATACAACCCGATCAATAAAAAAAATCATACCCTATGTCGTCCAAAAATGAATTCAAACAGTGTCCTACAATAATCTTTGATCTCCCTGTTTTATAATTTTCAGATTAATCCATCTAGAAATCTAAGAGATTTGATGTGACTCACTCGCATTTCTTAGCGAATATATTTTGAGTCTAAAGCTATTTGATTATTATCTTAATGAATTGGTTAAACCCCATATACCTTGATTTATTGATTCTAGGAAGCACCAATAACCAAAATAAAAATAAAAAAACAAGATTAAGTATCCAATTTACTTTAGGAGTTTATGCTTTTTGATTCACATGAATTCTCGTGCATAATACCCACTCAAGAATACATAAAATAGTGAGTTCATGATGAATTTAGAATTATCTTGCATATTTGCTTGGTTATTTCCTTTGGATCAATTGGGAATCTAAGGAATAGAACACGCAATGGTTTCACACGTCATCAATATGATGCTAATACAAGGTTCCTTTGGAAGCCTATGGGAGTAAAGCTTACGCTTCTCATGCTATAATTCTTACTCTTCTTGCTCTTTGAGTGTAGAGTAAGAGAGAGTTGCATGGTCTATCACTAGGCCTGCATCGCTCTAATGCTCTAAGCCTGTGGCCTATCACTATTGAATATTGATTGAGATATGGTCCAAACTACAGAGCGGAAAATAGATAGATGGGTAAGAGTTGTGGTGCTAGGTACGGGGAAAGGGTGGAATATAGAACCTTACGGGAGGACACCAGAAACAGCTTAAAGTATGTAATTATCAGCAAAAACAAAATCACATAAAAGTCAGAGCTAAACACTTCGTAACGGAGTCTATCCATTCTGTTGTTTCAGGACCTCCAAAAACAGCAAAAACAGTACATAAAATGGGCTCTTATCATCTATTTTAATTTGATGTAAACACACAAACAATTAACTCAAAGCTATGGTGCACTCTTCTTCACAAGACTATTCTATCTTAGCTTCTTGTGAGGCTGTAAAAACCTCTCATGGCTAGTAATACCTGAAAAATCACCCTCCAACATCTAATGAAGAAGAAGTACTACAACATCATAGATAAGTTCTACATTAACCCTCATGATCAACACTTTCTAAGGTAAAGGCATTCATTCGTCTAGCACCAGACAGCACAAGGAAAAGCAAACATATAAACAAAAATATGCGAAGCAGAGAGACCATATAGATGATGCTACTATAAAAACTAAAATAATTGTTTAGGAGGAACACAGCAATCAGGCACATTCTGATTTTTTTTATGCTCAACAGAAAATTACGCTTGCACTCTCATCCTTGGGCACAACTAGGCTATGGCATTAACCTCATCATTAAACTTCAGCCTTCACAAAAGTTTAGCAGAAGCTCCACATATAATCACAGGAAAGTTCTTATGCCCAAAAAGTTCCACTATCCTACTTACACGCCTCGGACATATAAAGGCAACTTTCGAAATTACCCCATTAACAGTTCCAATACCATAGTTTAGAAAATCTCAAAATCTAATAAGGGTATACTTTTCTAGGTCATCTACTAACCTCTAGCTAAAAACTCACTAAAAATTAGAAAAAAATACAAATCAAATACTTGATCATCTACTTACTACTACAACAGAATTGTGATGCTTTTTCCTAAATTCCAATCTCATGCATCATGACCTCAAATAACAAGAATAAATCAACAAAATTAATATACATAATCTTTAGCAAAAGAAGAATTAATTAACATACCTGAATGAACCTAGTATGCAAGTCCTCAGAAGAAACAGATGACGTCAAAGAAAGAAGCTGAATAATCTCAGAAAAATAATGAAGGAATTTAGGAATTTTTCAAGTTGCTGTTTTGAAAAAGTACCTCTAAAGTACAAGAAGGAATTTTTCCACCAGATGCTGCAATCCAATGGATGCGGTTGTTGTATCTTAAGATACCAGGTTATCATTAAGAGACAATGAAGCTAACTGATCAGCAGCATTGCTACCTTGCTGCGCCGCTACGTTCCTCAGATAGAGATGGAAATGGATCGGGTTCGGGGCGGGTGGACCATCACCCGCATCCATCACCCGCCTCCATCCACCCCACCCGATCCATCCATCACCCGGTCAAACATCCACCCGAATCCATCCATCCATCACCCACGGGTGAAACGGATGGATCGGGTGATAATCGGATGAACTATGTTAAAAGCAAAATAATAAAAAATATCAATAACATAAATAATTAAATCCAAATCCAAACTTCAATTAATTAAATTACACCGACACAAAGTTCAACATTCAACAACATCAAATAATTAAAGAGTCAAATAAAGTTTAGCCTACATATGGCAATATCTTAATTCATTATAAAAGTCTGAAATAAATCAGTAGCAAGTAGCAACATAACAATACAGTAGCAGTAGCACAACACAAGCATTACAGCCACAACAAGACAGCAGCAGCACAACACCACCAAGGCACCAATAATCACAGCAGCATCGAACAAGGCCCTCCACTACAAGTCATCTTCATCTTCATCATATATTTTCATCTTCATCTCCCTACCAATAATTAAACAAACAAATGATTAAGATAAGAATAATATTTAGAAAAGTAATAAGTTAGGAAGTAGGAACTTAGTATATAAAATATTACCGAGTCTATATCAACAACTTCACTCCCTGCACTACCACTTGCATCATCATCCACGATATCAAAATCATCCAGTATTGTAGAACATGCTTGAGTATTGTCCAAAGAAGTATCTAAACAAATACATAAGATTTTGCATTAATTTTACCTATGTCAAAGTAACAAATACATCAAACATTAAAAGAATAAAATGTTACCTGAGTACTCTCCAAGTATCCAATTTTGCATACACATTAAAGCTTCCATTGTATTAGCTGCAAGTCGGGAACGATGAGGGCTAATAACTCTTCCTCCCATACTAAATGCGCTCTCCGATGCGACAGAGTAGCTGGAATTGCTAGTAAGTCTTTAGCAATCTTTTGTAATGTTGGATATTTTAGCTCTATATTCCAGTACCTCAAGATTTCAAATCCACCACTTTCCGGCAAGGCATCTTCCTCTAAATAATGGTCCAATTCTGACTTCACATTACCCTTCCTCTTTTTTGTTTTCTTCATTTTCTCCACTTATCATCTCCCTCATCTCCACCAACATCCATACCATCAAATGCAGATTGATTTCCACTAACATCAGCCCAAGAATGAGTGTCATTTGCATACACTTTATCTTGATACTCATATAAGAGGTCATACAAAGAGTTTTTCACCCTCTGAATTTCAAAGTCAGCCTCATCCCCATAAATCTCATTGAAATAAAATTCAACACATTCCAACTTATTTCTAGGATCTAAAATGGCAGCAATAGCTAAAAGTTCATTAATATTACTCCAATACTTATCAAATTTATCAACCATTTTTGTGCCATATCCTTAATAACTTGTACGTCACTTGCCAACCATGATGTCAATGCAAGTTTTATTTCACAAATTGACGAAAAAAACAAGTTGGAAGTTGGATACTTTCTCCCCGAAAACAACTCAGTCACTTTGTGAAATCTTTTCAGTTTCCGCAAACAAATGAAACAAATTCCCCATCTTGATTGGTGGGAGTGTGAATTTCAACCTAGGAGTTGACGCTTAATACTTGCAAACACATCTTTGTAAGGTAAAACAGATTGCAACATCAAATAGGTTGAGTTCCATCTAGTTTTATAATAATACTAGTTGTCTACCTTCCTCACCTTTCATAGATTTCACTTTGTTTGCAAAAATCTCTCTTCTTTTAGGGGTTCCTGACCAAAAAGCAACACAATCTCGAACTCTTTCAATCCCTTCACCAATGACATCTAATCCATCTTGCACAATTAGATTCAAGATATGTGCACTACATCTCATATGCACAAATCTACCATTAAAATCAAAAATCTTCACTAAGCCTTATTTCAAAACATCCATCATAGCATCATTTGTAGTACATTATCAAACTACCACAAGATGAAATCTTTTCAGCAATATTATAAACATTCAATGTATCCAGGAGAACTTGCGCTAGTGAATCTTTTGTGTGTGGACAAGGTACATAAGCAAACCTATTTCATTAAAAAAATACCACTCAGACAAGTAGCATCAAAAGAGACAAACAGTAGCATTAACATAGCAAAACAGTAGCATTAAAGCCCAAAAATAGGGGTATTAAAAGTTTAAAATAGAAAAATAGCATCATTGTAACAAAAAAAACAGCAAAAACAGCTCTAAAACAGCAACAACAGCAGCATTAAAATAGCAAAAACAGCATTACAGCAGCATTACAATAGAAAAACAGCAGCATTGTAACAAAAAAACAGCAAAAATAGCTCTAAATCAGCAACAACAGCAGCATTAAAATAGCAAAAACAGCACTACAGCAGCATTACAACAGAAAAACAGCAGCATTGTAACAAAAAAACAGCAAAAGTAACTCTAAATCAGCAACAACAGCAACATTAAAATAGCAAAAACAGCACTACAGCAGCATTACAACAGAAAAACAGCAGCATTGTAACAAAAAAAACTGCAACAACAGCTCTAAAACAGTAACAATAGCAGCATTAAAGTAGCAAAACCGCATCAGTAAAACAGAAAAATAGGAGTATTAAAAGTTAAACAAAAAAAAAGCAAGGAATAAGTATACCTCAGAGTTTTGTTACGTAAAACCCAATATTGATCTATATAATGTGCGGTAACAGCCATGTACCCCTTTTTCTGATTTGAAGCAGTCCACATGTCCGTTGTTATTGCAATTTTAGATTCCGCATTTTCCAATAGCTTTTTTAACCCTCCCTTCTCACTTTCAAACATCTTCATTATATCAGATCTCAAGGTAGGACGTGATATGATGTTGAAGCTTGGATTCAAGCTACTTACAAATCTTCTAAAACCAACATGATCCACAATAGCCAACGGGTACTCATGCATGATGACCATATTAGCCAACTCCTTCCTAGACACTTCTTGGTTAAAATTAGTTGCACCAATAGAACATGTTCCATTAGATTTTCGGCTAACATTCAATAGCTTTTGGCGGATATCAACCTTCAAGTTCTTTTTAGAGCATCTTCGAGTCAAGTGATCCTTAAGGTGGGAAGTCCCGTTAGTGGTGTTGGCCGACAATATCTTATCACAGTGAATACATTGTGCCTTTGCTTCTCCATCCACATCAAATGGATTAAAATGATCCCACACAGGAGATGTGCGTTTTCTACTTTTACGAGACCCCGAAACTCCCTGACTTGGGTCACTTTCAGTGTCTTCACCAATCTGAGATGGTGTTTTCAGTTCAAAAGCCTTTCTTTGTGATGAAGATGGGTGCAATAATGGTCGACATTTCGAGGGAGGAGGTGGTGGAGCTTGCATATTTGGTGTGGGGGAAGGACAAACATTAGAAGGTGTTGAAGGAGGACATGATGAATCATATCCAGATTCATTACCATCATTTCCCATTTATCTATATCACAATTCACATAACAACCCAATTAAAATCAAGCAAACTCCTAACTCCTAATCAAATTATATAGAAAAATCAACAACATAAAAGAAAATGCACATTTTAAGAACTACCATTTTGAAAATGCAAATTTTTCCCCCTTAAGAAAATGCATATCAGAAGAGAACACAAATTTTGACGAGGAATAAAATTTGAATTAAAAAAAAAAACTGAATTTGAGTTTATAATCTTACTTGAGTTGAGAAGAATCCTCCGGTGAAGCTATGGCAGTCCGGCAGTAAGGCAGTCCGGCAGGCGGCAGTATGGTAATGGTGAGAACTTGCTTGAGTTGAGAGTTGAGACTCAGTGAGGGTATACGAGAAGTTGTGCCCTAGGTTAAAGTTTAATTGCTTTGTTTGGGGTCTTTGGGCCTTAGTGGAGTACTGGAGTAAGTGGACTAAATGACCCCAAAATAATAAAAATATATTTTTTAACTTTAAACGGGTGATGGGTCGGGTGGTAAACGGGTGATGGATCGGGTGATGGATGAAAAAATATCACCCGAACCCGACCCGAATCCGTCACCCGGTTATCCGTCACCCGGCTATTATCCGTTTAAACCGGGTTTTCCATCCGTTTCATAGTGCGGGTGGAGCGGGTGGTCGGATCATCCACTGGATATTTCCATCTCTATCCTCAGAACTTCCATAGCCTCTTCAACTTTTGCCTTCAATGCATCTGGTGACTCGAGCAAATGCAGAACCTCTGTCTGATCCATCTCCAGTAGCATACCAGTAACCTTGGCAGCATTGTCATGCTCAATAGCATCCACCAGGGGATACAAGCTTTCTCCGAGCATCTGAAAATCATGTAAAAGATTTCAATGTTATTTGCACACCCAAGCATACACCACCAGATACACAGATAAGACCTAAAGACACCATATTTCATCAAGCAACATACCGTTCTTTGCTGCTCAGGACTTGCATTTGGTGACAAAGAGTGCAAAGCTCCATTGCTAATGTCTGGTACAATTAAATCTATGAGCAAATGACTATGTGAGCAATAGCCGTTGACATGTATCTTGATACATCTCATTATCAGCTATATCTTACAGAGACGTGAGAACCATCCAAAACCAAACGTCATAGGTACTGCGATGGCCGCCTAAATTACAAATGAGTTGAACATTCAAGGCTTCTGGGATTATTAACAGGCAAAAGCAATTCATAAAAAGAACTGCAAGTAAACCTTATTTCTATATAGTATAAGATTTTGGGAACCTAACTTATAACTAAAACTGCAAGCAATTCATAAAAAACTTTAAACCATGATTGAGATTTTTGGATTTCAACTTGATTGGTTCTGTGCTTAGCAATAAATTTGATCATTGAAATTTGATTTTTAGTTTAAAAAAACCCTAGTTTTAATGGGTCAATTTTTGTAGTTCTCCACCATTAACATAGCAAAAATCCACCATTAACAAGGTAAGAAATTTCAATTTTTTTACTTAGAAAATAATGGTTCGTCGTTGAGGCTATCTCCGCCACTGTTTCTAATTATAGGTAAATTTGTTTGGCGAATTTACGTGGTTTCGAAAATAACGTAATCTTGAAACTGAAATTAGGTCAAAAATAATGAAAAAGTGAAAACACTCACCAGACGGAAGCGCTAAGCGAGTGCGACCAAGCTAAGATTGTACAGCCTTCACCCAAGCGACGGAGGAGAACGAGAAGGTTCGACGGAGAAGCGAGTAGTACGACGGAAGCGAAGGAGGAGGAAGAGAAGGTTCGACGGACGGACGACCGCAATAGCAAGACGGATTATTTTCTTGAGGGTTCCAAATTAATCGAAGGAGAAGCAATAAAGTGAAGCGCGCTCCCTTCAAAAAATAAAACAAAGTGAAGCGCGCTATGGTTATGTGCAAGTGCAAGTGCTTGGGTTGATTTGTCAAACGGGGCAATTGACATCAAGTACTCCAGTGGACTAGTCAACCCAAGCACTTGTAAATTTTTAATATTAAAATATTCACAAGTGCTTGGGTTGATTATTCAACCGAAGCACTTGACAAGTAGCACATGCAGTTTTTTCCACTAGTGTGGGATGTCACGGCCATATACCCCTTTTTTTGGTTGGAGGCAGTCCACATATCAGTTGTTATCGCCACTCTACCCTCGTTAGCAACTAACAAAGCCTTAAGAGAACATCTCTCATTGTTGAACATCTTCACCACATCACATTTCAATGTATTCCTTGAAATCATCCTAAAATCATCATTCAAACTCTTGACAAAACTCCTAAAACCAATGTGATCTACAATTGACAAAGGATACTCATGTACTACTACCATCTTAACCAACTCTCGCCTTGAAACATCTTGATCAAATGATACTTTCTTTGTTTTTTCCTTAAGTGACAAAGAAGTGGTCCTGTCATCTTCTTTCTTGAACTTTAATTGTGATTGACCACTAGCAAGCCTCAAGTGTCTTCCCGAACAATGTTTTTTAGCATGTTTGTTGAGGTGTGAAGTTCCATTAGCTCCCAAGTATGAGAGTAAGTTGTTACAATCCTTACACTTTGCCTTTTTAACACCATTGACTACAACCACATCAAAAGTTTCCCAAGCTGTAGAAGTCAATTTCTTACATTTCTTACCACCGCCAGATAATTCTTCTTTGCTAGTATCAACCCCAACCTCAACAAATCCTTCCACATCATCCTCTTTATCAGAATCACCCAACACAACAAATGGTTCTTCATTAGGGTGACTAGAACCAGCATCACTTTCTTTAAAAGACAATTGTTCATCCATAATTACAATTTACAAACAACACTATTCTGAAAAACACAAAAAAAAATTCAGCATACAAACTTGAACAAAATTCAGCATACAAGCTACATTTTCACAAAATAAACACAAGAATATGACTACACACAATGATACAAAGTAGCAACAACAACAAACTTCATCAAAACTAAACAATTGAAAGAGTAATTTCAACAAACTCAATCAATACACCAAAAAATCAACAAGATTTGCAATAACAATAACAATAATGCTGAAATATAAAAACTCAACAATGCTTAAATATAAAAACTAATTATACTTAAATATAAAACAATAATGATGCTGAAATTCGCGAGCAAAATGATATTACATTGATAAACTGTCGGAAATTAACAAAAACAAACGAAAATAATTATAGTCACTTTCGAACACAAAAATCAAAAAAAAAAAAGGGTTCCGGCGAAAATCACCCAAAAACGAGACTAACCTAGCGAAACTCGCTGCTCTGACGCGGTGCTCCGGCTGCTCGACGGTCCGACTGACTCTAGCGTGGTGGTCCGGCGCCGGTCTACTGGAGTGAGGGCGCGAGGGCTGCAGTTCAGCGTGGTGAGGGCTGCAGTTCAGCCGTGAAGAGGACGAGAGTGAGAAAAAGAAAGTGATACGCTTAAATGAATTAGGGTTTAGTTTTATATTTTATATTTTATTTTAACAAAAAAACGGATAAACGGATCCGGATCCGCGTAATTTTTAATTACCCGATCCAGATCCGTTTTCAAACATGAGGATCCGGATCCTACCCGGATCCGTCGGGTCCAAATTTTGAGGGTCCAGATCCGCTAAAAACGGGTCTGGATCCACAGATCCGGGTAGGGTCCATTACCCACTGTCATCCCTAACTGTCGGTAAAAGTGAAGAGAGATAAGAGAGGGGAGTGAAGAGAGAGAAATGAGTAGATGCTCTTGATTCTACTGCGTGAACATTTTAGGTTTTAACTTTTACCTTTTAATTAGGTATTTTAATATAACTTTACAAAACGGGTAAACGGATCTGGACGCGGGTTAGGATCCCGTCCAGACCCGTTTTTAAAAACCAAGATCCAAATCCTACCCAGATCCGTCGGGCCCAAAATTTTAGGATTCAGATCCGCTTAAACGGATCTGGATCCACGGATCCGGATAGGGTCCATTATCAATTGTCATCCCTACCGAATACAATGACCTCAATGTCATAAAAAAAGACTTATAAGCCCAAATGCTCATTAAAGCATTTGGACTCGCTTATTAGGATCCAATCAACGCGAAAAAATACACTTATTCTTATTCTCTTTTCATTTAGAAAGATACCTCATGAAAACCAAAGCAACGAAGTTGTATTGTCACGTGATGTAGGAGTCTAAACTTAGGATTTCAGTTTCTGTTTCATCTCTCTTTTTTTGCCTGATAGAATATAAGATTTTCCCTCTTATTGCATGTACCCATAAATTCCAATTAATAAATGAGTATCTACTTATTTTCTAACCTTGCATTAATGAGCATTAATGAAAACCACGATTGTCGCCTTAAAAGATATGAATTTATAATTCTCATGACTATTCTAATAAAACAAATGAGCAACTGATGTATATGAAAGAGGCATTCCTCCCTTTCCACGCAATTATTTCTCCAATCCTTATCATGCATAATCATCCATCTCCCTTTAACCTACCTTAGGGGAAGTACATTTGACAACAATTCAATGGAAAGGGCAAGTAAAAAGAAAATAAAAAGCAAAAGCAAATAAAAAAAAATGACACAAAAAAGCAAAATATGAAGAAATAAAAGTGTTGCAAATAAGCCCATCAATAACATTATCAAAGGTATTTCTTTCAAAACCTTTAACCTTTAACCCAAAACTCTAACCAATCAACCATGACCTCAACAACCAAAAATCAATACAAGCCAGATCACACCTCTATAACAAACATTCTCATAAATAATTGATAACCATATCGCATCCAAATAAGCCACAAAAGACAAACCAAAGCCCGCTAGGTCGAAAACCCATAAGGGCGACTTAGGCAAAACTCAGGGCACCTTCTAATTCATTATCCTGAACTATGAATGATCTGATTTTGCTAAAGATACGTAAAAGACATCACCGGAGGTCAGACCGCTATAAACCAAACCAAACCTACAACATCATCCACCCTTGCCAAAGACCTCTCCCAAATCAATGCTTAATTCATTGCAAATGGCTCCAAAGCAAAATGCTACGCCACTGATTAAAATGCTAAGAACTACGACTAACTTGATTCCATCATGAATACATAGGCAACCTCTTTAAAGGCCCGACCATTTTAATTCAAAATATTATTTTAGAACTATACTGCGATTTGAACTTACATCATTAGCCTACCTCATTGCATGAGTTGATTCATTATGACTTTCTTATTCTAATCACTTCCTTTTTCTAAGTCGCATTATCGCTTCTAAGCCAACCTTAGCAAAACCTTTCAACACTCAACGCTATGACCGCACCTCATCGTTTGAGTGTTCCTTTTTTTTTGGCAATTCAAAGTTGTTATTGAAGAAAAAAAAACAGAAATACAAAGTATCAAACATCATCACCTAGGCATGAAGGAAAAGAGGCCCCATAATCCAACATGGAATGGAAAGCCTAACCAACAGGCCTGAACAAGCTCATGCACACCTATCTCAAATAATAAGTAAGAGTCTCAAAGTCTCTGGACTTCTACAAGCAACTCTAAATATAATTTGTTTACTACTAGCTAATACATCAAGAGTTGGTCTATTAAACACAAGAGCATTCCTATTTAGCCAAATTTGATATACAGTTTCCACAAAGAATAGGCAATACAATTGTGATTGGGGGGACTTGCTTCTGCTTTGATGAATGACATACTTAATATCGTCCTGAAAACTCCTTAGGAAGACAAACAGTTTGCCAGGATACTAGAGCTTTCGAGTGTTCCTTTCTTTGGCCTTTATTGTCTTTTTTCACCTTAAGAACCCTATATGGAATCTTTGGTCGAAAACTCCCCTAAGCGTGACGAGATATCTTTAAAGCCAAGCAATCAAGTTGGGATCCTTCACCAACTCCATCCAGAAAATCGTAGGCTCCAAGTCCAAACCTATTGAAGGACTTTACTACGAGTCCATATATGACATCTTGGGTTTTAAACCCACACGGATGCAACATCGCATCTATTTATAGGCTTGCTTAGGCCTTTGGCACACGAAACTCGAAACATATACAACTCAAGCATTACAAGGACTACAACAAGTTTCAAGTCTAACAACATCTATTAACTGAATGAATCTTCCTTGGGGGCTTCCCATTTCTCCTTTTTCATAGGCTCCATGTGTACCTTAATCAAGACTTCATTACGAGTCCATACAAAATATTTTGGGCTCCATACCCATACGAGATCATAACTGTTTTATGGGCTCACTTAGGCCCATAACAACTACAAATCATTTTGAATCAAACATAACCTACATGGATCATCCTTGAGGGCTTCCCCTTTCTTCTCTTTCCAAAGTAATTTTTTAAACGAAAAATTGAGCTTCTAAAGGAACGATAAAAGCATCATATTGTCTGAATTAACATCAAATCATAGCATCTGCATTAGTGTCACATCTCTACAATTTCATTGCACATCTAAATTGTCAAATATTGTGTCAAGCATTGCGTCCTTCGTCCTTAGCCATAGGATTCTACCGTCAATCATCGAGTCGCACACACATACACACCCATGTATGCACACAAGATATCACCTTTAAGTCTAAAGTACTAGAAGACACTCTTCATAGGTTCATTCTTTTCCTATCCATACACTATCACACACATCATGAGACACATGCATGTCCCCTAATTATTTATATATCTGTGTGTTATTTGTATTTACAAGTACCCAACAATAAACGACTCTATACTAGTTATATTTAGCCAAGGTCTGCGGACCATTACAATTTAATAGCGGAAGACAAGCGCTATATACATGGTGCGTCCAGCGCACCGACAACGCTTTGCTACACACAACAAATTGCGTGCAGCGTAACATGTTGTGCCAAGTGCAGGCTTTTGTGTCGTGTGCACAAGCCTCCACAATGTGCTTGGGGGATTCATAGCTAAGAGATAACCGTAGTAGGTTTGTGGAACATTATCAATTAGGAAGGTGACATACAATCGTCGGGTCTGCGGAACATCATCAAGTAGAAAGGCGACATACAATCGTCGGGTCTGTGGGCCATCATCAAGCTGAAAAAGCGACATATACTCATCGGGTCTGCGGACCATCATCAAGTTGAAAGGCGACATACAATCGTCGGGTCGGCGGGCCATCATCAAGCAGAAAGGCGACATACAATCGTCGGATCCGCGAACCATCACTAAGTAGAAATGCAACATAGAATCATCGGGATCGCAAACCATCATCAAGCAGAAAGCCGACATATAATCGTCAGGTTCGCGGACCATCATCAAGCAAAAAAGCGACATACAATCATCGGGTCCGTGAACCATCATCAAGCAAAAAGGTGACACACAAACGTCGAGTCCGCGGATTATTATCAAGTAGAAAAAGGCGACATACAATCGTCGGGTCTGCGGACCATCAACTACATCATGAACCGCACTAAAATAGCTCTACTCCGTCATGAGCTGGACTAGAATAACTCGTAACACAACCATGGAGCGGATGCAACTCTACTCTGTCATGACCCGGACTAAAATTGCCCTACTCCGTCATGAGCCAGACTAAGCTAGCTTGTAACACAACCTTGGAGCGGATGTAGCTCTACTTTGTCATGAGCCGGACTAAAATAGCTCTACTCTGTCATGAGGCGGGCTAAAATAGCTCTACACCGACATGAGGCAGACTAAAACAGTTCATAACACAGCCTTGGAGCGGATGCAGCTCTACTCCATCACGAGTCGGACTAAAATAGCTCGTAACTCATACATGAGCCAGACTAAAATAGCTCATGACACCTCCTTTCACACACCATCTCATTTTTACATATTTACAAATATGTTCCACCCATGTCTGTTCCTGAAACTTTTACTTGTTTTGCAAGTTCTGGCGTAAAAGAGTGATTCTGGATTGCAGAGCATCTAGAATCATTTTTCGTCCCAACACATATACTTTGACTTTCGGTTTTGCAAACCTCGGTCAAAATGGGGGCTTATGTAGACACATAATCGTGTTTCCCCATTAAAGGGTCCAACAATGAAACATAATACGATATTAGTTGGCGCAACCCAATAGAAGAGCAATCCGAGGAACCAATCCAAAATTAATTAAAATTCTGTTTTGAAATATTATTCTAAAGACCAATAAATTATTCATGATAATTAAGTGTATTTTAAACCCATAACATATTTTGAATCCATTTAAAGTATTTTAAGAGCCCAATTAAATATTTTCTTATTTTAATAAATATATTAAATAGAAATCAAATTTTTTTATTCCGTAAAATTCAATCTTCAAGTTTTAAGGATAGAAAATTATCTTTAAAAAGCGTTTAATGAAAAAAGGTTGGCGACTGAGTTGGACGCAAAGGCTACGCCTCGCCACGTGCGTCCAACACATTGGTCAAGCTATGTCAGGCGCGCCTATGTGCGTTTGACACGTGGAATTGTGATTCACATAGAATCATGCGCCTAGCGTAGTCCATGTGTGTGACGCAAGATCCCTTTTTCTTTTATCTTTTAAATATGCGTATGCACGTGTACATCGTTGATTGGGCAAGCCGCGTCAGGCACACCATTGTGCGCCTAACACGTGGATCTGCGCTTGACACGTCAGCCTGCGCCAGGCACAGGGGGCGCGTGGAGCGCAAATTCTTGTTGCTAGAAATACGGGAGATTTCTCAAATCAATTACGTTTTTGCAATTATTATTTCACGAGCACAAAAACTTACAAATACTTCTGAAACACGCTTCAAATCTCTAATTACTCAAACACTTTCAATACTTCAAATTCTTTTCTAGTTCCCGATCATAATATGTTCTTGGTTCCACGCTAATGGTTCCTGACTGTGTTGTACCCTCACCCCGAACTCAGATATTGGGTTCCAATCATCTATGGAGTCTAGACGTAAAACTCTCAATTAGAAAATAATATTGTACAAGGTATCGAACATGTGACCTTTGCAACGAAAAGTGAAAGCTTAACCATTAATCCACCATAACACCATTGTTTAGTATTTCAAAATAAAATATCATAAGGTCTTATAATTATATCTAATTAAAAGATTTGTACAAGTAGTTAGATACCTAACCTTTTTATGATAGTAACAAGATACTATTATAGACATAAACTCTTAATTCAATTCCTTGTAGAAAGAATTAAGCGATTGCTTTCATCCCCAAACTTTTAAATGTTTATTTTTCAAAAATCATGCGTTTACTTATCATGTCATTACATCAATTTTTCCACACTTGACAAAAAGCAACAACCCGGGACATCACCCAAGACACTCACTAGTTTATGGTTAGAAGGTGGATGAACCATGTGTACCTTCACTCAATCTCCAAATATTACTTCAACGAGCATGCAGTAAATTATACACAATGTTCATCACAAATAGAAAATCATAATGTATATAATCTTTCATAATCAAAGCTATCCATACTCATGACATCTAAGCCCAATAATCACTTTATCATTATACTTTGGGCAAAACAATAAAGAAAGTATGTATTAATAGTTTCGAATTTGTCGGATTAACAAAAAGCTCAAGTTAGCTTTGAGATTACCCTAAATAGATACAATAATTTTAAATCACAATATTATTTTAATTAAACCCCGTCTTTTTAAATTATTTTTTTTATAGAGCTTATTTTTTCCTATTTAACATAACAGAGAAGCGAGACACACACTCGAAATATAAAATTAACCTTCGACGTTGATCATGAAGAGGACTACCGCTACAAATTTTATCATACATTCATGTTAAAGTAAGAATGGTACATCCTGAGCATAATAGTAAAAATGAAAGTTTCAAATAAACAAAAATTAATGTTAGTCTTAATTTACTTATACTCGGGTGCATGATGATCGAACTCACATGAATCATGACCCTTAAATCAAGAGGACAAGAATTGATGACAAATTACAAAATTGGTCAAGCTCACTATAATCGTGTGATGTGTGAGTTTAACAAAATTTTACTATTACTTTGTTAGTAGTATATATAGTCCATGTATGAGACGTATTCCAAAGAGTACAACAGGGTGTGCCGCCACATTATTCTTTGATTTTGTGTTTCATCTGCATTTCGAACTACAAATTCTCTCTCCTCTTTTCTAGGGTTTTCTCTTTCTCTCTTTTAGCTCACCATGAGGTATACTCTCTCTCCTCATTTTTCATCTATTTTCAACCTTTGTTACTCATTTTCGTGCTTTCGTTTACTTTAATTGTCTTTTAATTGCGGTTTTTATATGCCATTTTTTTTGAAAAAATGGTGGCAAGGTTTTATCTAGGGTTTCTCAGTATTAGGATTTATCAGTAATTTGTTGTATGTTGTATTTTTCTAATATAATGCTGGTTTCAATTCTATTCGGTGCTTGTTTTTGACTTATAGATTCGATTTCTGTGAAGTTTGCCCTAATATTTGAAGACAGTTTTTTTGTGTGTAGTAAGTTTATATGAAATGGGATATTGTTGTTATCGTGTTTTAGTGGTTGTGTTTGTGATTATTGTAAAATGAAATTTGTGGTCGGGATTAGTGTTTAGAATTTTCGATCTCCTGCTTTATACTCTTTACGTTTTCTTTTGTTGGTCCTATTTGGAATCGAGGAAGAAACTAATGCAACTTAAAAAATAATGGGTGAAGATTTTACTATTTTTGATAAAATAAATTAGTTAAAAGTAAATATTTTATTCCTTTGAGTTACACTATGTTAGGCAACCAACGGGGAGAAGAGTTAAACGTGACTAATGACTAGTGTGAACACATTCATTGCCATTTGAAACCAGTGGAAAATTTAAGCCGTAAAGTAACACTATATATGAAAAGATTAAAAATAGGAACAATACATTAAACATATCCAATGGGGAATATAAGAACAACAAAAGAATGGAGGGAGTACCATATTAGGTATTCAAAAATTTGTACATCAAAATTTTAGAAATTTGAAAGAAATAGAACTCCATCTAATGCTTTTGTTGTATGTATGTTGTATGTTTTTTTTATGTTTATAGTATGATTCTTTGAGATAGGATGTTTGAAGCACAATTTTGCAATAAAATGTGTTTGGTAGTGATTTTATGATGTTAAAATGATTTTTGTCGCCATTTGAATGATATGGATCTTTGCACAATTTCTCCTTCGAGGGAAAATGAAGGTGCACATATTATGGCCAACTTCAACCATGTCTTGTACAACATTCATAATTTTTATTCCAACATTAATCATTTGTTATGCAGCATTTACAATTTTGTATTAAACATTTGACAATTTTTATACAACACTACTATTTTCGGAAAACAACAAAATTTTATTTCTTTTGGTAATTTTTTTAAAAAACACTTAATTGATTTACAAAAATTTCATCATTTATTACATAAATGCATGGTAAGAACATTATCCGTCCTTCCTTGAGGGGATGTAGGTATTTCTCGAATGGTATGTTATCTTTTCTTTGGCTTTAGCATCATGTGATTATTGCTTGCTTTAGCTTTTCTTAAACCCATTTTGTGGTTATGTATGCAGAGTTTGCTCATTGAGTTCCTTTAACATAGGATAGGTTTAGTTTCTTCTTTCCATTCATTGTATTCAACAAAGTGCAAAGTAAACGTTTAGGTATTATGGATAGGATCAATTAAAGTTTGGTTTACACTTTACAGTATTCAATCAAATATTTTATTCTCGACAACTCTCACACCTTTGCTCTTGTATTTGTGAGTACTAGTTTTATATCCACGCGATGCGTGCGAAAATACGTAGAAAATTAATATTTTTTAAGAGATGATGTAGAAAATTAAATTAATTGTTAATTATATCTAATCAATTAGGGATTTTTTAAATTATTGACCGTTTTCTTTATGTAATGCCTTTTTTTAAATCTTTTTTTAATTAATTAGGTAGTTCCCTTTTTTGTTTTTACTTTTTCTATTTTTTAGTTAAAGTAAGTAGTTACTTCTTTTTTTTTTCTTTTTCTTTTATTTTTATTTTTTTGGTGTCCTACCCCTCTTGACATATAGAATAGAGATATTGAGGAGAATAGTGTAACTCTTTTAGCCCTTAAGTTTTGTGTGTGAGTAACTAAAGTTTTCATCTATGTGATAAACCAAATACTAGTTGGATTAGATGTGCTAAGTAAAATCCTAAAGGGATTGCTACTTCATGTATCTTTCCCCCCACTTTCTCTTCTTTAAATATCTTGGTGGAAGGATTTGGTCGCTAGGGCATTAAGCCAACTGTGATATAGTTCTTGAGAATGTTCGGACTCTTTTTGATGTGAACTATTCTTGTTAAATCTTGTATGTTAGGTGATGGAAGTATTTAGCACTTTGGATTTCTGGAAAAAAATAGTGATATTATGTGAATGCCCACTTCACAATTATGTTGGCGTTATCTTGTTGAAGGTTTCTATATGAGTGTTGAAGTAAAGAAAGTTTTTACTTTAATAGCTGCTTCTAGAAGTATCCTTTACCCCTTGTGACTGCATGTCCAGGGAGTTGCATCACTTGCATGTTTATTTAGTTATTTGTTTAAACTAGAATCTTCTTTGTTGTGACTCGTGAGTCAGTAATATTAGCTTCCAGGTTCATGGAATAAAATGTGGTGTATGGTTTCGTATCTGGGAGCTGGACTAAGGTATTGTACACTGTTGTTGTAATCTGTGTGGGGGATGAGTAAGCATAAGACTTCTGGTTTGTTTTTTAAAGTTTTTACTCCTGTAGAAAATTACCGAACCCCTAAGTCTGTCTAGGTTTCTGCGATCAGTATTTAAGTTCCAAATGAGAGATCTTATGGAATCTAGATATTGTATACCACATATGTGACTTTTGGTTTTCCTTCCCCTGGCTTCTGGAGTTAATGACTGCATTTGAATGGCTTCTAGGCATTCAATACTTGATACCTGTAAGTCGCTTTGCCAGTCACTGCTTGTTATGCTTTAACTTACTTTGTCTGGCATGGAAATCATTGTGAAGTTGCTCAAATTTGCTCCTTCTGGTACAACATGTATTCCCTTTGGTTGAATCACTTTATCTTCTTGCTGTAGTCGTCATCCTGAAGTAAAATGGGCAGAGAGGGAAGACAAAGTGTACTTGACAGTGATGCTGCCTGATGCAAAAAATCCAAAGGTTAATCTGGGGCCTGAAGGAACTTTCACTTTTACTGCTACCGGAGGGGCAGGTGATCATGTTTATGAGCTGAAACTAGATCTTTTCGACAAGGTCAATGTAGAGGTAATTTTAATAGTCATGGTTGATGTGTTTCTAGTGTAATGTGCTCTACCTTTCAAGTTAGCTTATTTTATTGACTGCCTTGCTCATATTTATTCAATATGCAGTTGGGTTGGGAACATATTCTAGACTCTAGCCAAGTAGCTGCTAGTTTGTCTTATTTCTTGAAATTCTAGCAATTAGTATTGCATGCATTTTTTGCTCAACTATTGGATTGTCTTCATTCCTGTTATTGCTTGTGGAAAGCTTATAACGTTTGTTCTGTCTCCAATTGGAAATAGAATAATTATGTGTAAATGTGCCATTATTTGTTATCTATCAATGAAACTAAATCAACATTACTCCATCATATTTACGCTGTTTGATGGCTGATTGTACCATGTCGTTCCATAATTTGGAGCTCCATAACATAAACCACACCTTGGCATTTGGTAAAGATCAATATGTTGCCTCATGAGCTGTTATAAGCTATTGTTTGAGCTGCTATGGATGGGGTGTAAGTTTGGTTTAGGCACAAATCCAATTCAAAATTGATCCAGATTTGAAATTTTGAGTCCAAATCTAATCGGAATTTAACCAATCCAATCCAAAATAGAGCATTTGCATCCAATCCAATAGTCCAAATTTCGGAACATCTTTTTTCCATGCGGAGTAATGACTAAAAGAACTTATTTTAATTAAAACTTATACAATCCCAAATATTGGCCCACAACGCCTAGTAAAAGTTTACTTCAAATTTCTAAAACATAACATCATTGAAGTCTTAAATTCTAGAGGAGGGAAGAGAGAGGGGTACAAATTTGTAATCCTTAACCTTATGTTTTAGAAATTTGAAGTACAAATAAAGAAATTTGAGAACACAATATGCTGTCAAGTATGACATGCACAAGATGCAGCTTCCAGAGTATTGCAACTATTACTCTTGAGTACAGCCACCAATAGTTTCTTTTTGAATTTTGTAATTATTGTTAGCAAACAAGATTTTCGCTTGAGTAATTCAGCTGATCCAACCAAACTATTTGAGAGGTGGAAAATGCGAAAAAGTAGCAGCAGTGAATCAGTGATGTTGGATCGGCTGAATGTGGCTGCAGGTTTAATTGGTTGATTGGATAATGATTATTTTGAATGCCACCTTGACCTCATCAATCCTAGTTGTACGCAATTTTGTTGTCAATTCTTTTTGTTGTGTTCTTAGTTCTAAAAAGCGCTCCCAAGGTGCGCCCAGGCGCCAATCACATCCCAAGAGTGAGATGAGGCGATCTACATCAGGGGCGTGCCTTGTTCACCTCAGGCAAGGCGCGAGGCAACCACTTTTGGTGTAGAGGTGTAGGGGGGGGGGGGAGATCATATCTGAATTCAAAATACAGAAAAAAACAAAATTTCTTCAAATTTTAACTTACCTTTTGCTTTATTTTATTCAATTCGAGCTTTGTGTTAATTGCATGATATATCATCAAATTGAACCCTAGAAAAAAGCCCTAATTTGTGGGGGAAAAACCCTAATTCATAACTGAAATGAACAATTCAAGATGGTCGCTAACTCGCCGGAAGTGACAAAGAACGCCTGTGAGCCACCTAAGTCCAAAACCCTCATTTTCGATGGATATTAAGGTGAGTCCTCTCTCTCTCTCTCTTCGTTCTTTTCATCTTCTCTTTCTCTCTTCGCTCTTTTCATCTTCTCTCTTCTCTTTCTATTGATTTTTTCCGGCGAGCTGCCTTCTCGTTCCTTAGATTTTTCTGGCGAGCTGCCTTCTCTTCCTTTTGTTCTTCAATCTTTCTATTTCTTCTTTTTCTAAAAGCTTTTCTCATTCTTGATGGTGGTAGAACAGTCGAGACTTTCAACCTTTCTCCAACATGTATCTTTTTTTTTTAACCCTTTATGACCGATGTTGTTGAGTCACATGACTTTTTTTCCTTTGATCTTTCTTTCTTTTTTCCTTATCCTCTCCTAGCTCTTCTGTTCTACCTTCTTTTTTTTAATTTTTAAAATCACTGCTTTTTGTTTTTCTTAGCCTAAGATTTTTTTTTACAAGCAACTTATTTCATTGATACTGTCGCGAATCAAAAGTATGGACAGTAGCTTATATATTTTTATTTTAATAGCTTATACATTTTTAATCATTATATTCTTTTGATTATGTAATATGTTCTATAATTGATTATTAAGGATTTTGGTACCAAAGGTGCGCCTCGTCTACAAGAAGCGTGTGCTTTGCACCTCCCTTCGCCTTGCGCTTTGCGCCTCGGTGCGCCTTGAGCCTTTTAAAACTAAGGTTGTGTTTGTTAGTTTCCTGGAATCCTGGCCAAGTATGCTTTTTACCTCTGAAGTCTCATCCATAGTATATATATTTTCCCAAAAGAATCTCGGCATATTTTGTTGGTGCTCTTTTAATTGAAATGGTAGCTGTAGCACACAGGAATTAGGCCAAGTCCAGCATTGAAATAGTTTAATTTAGGATTGCTGCATTCTCTGAGCTAAACTTCTAAGAACTGGAGATATGCAATTATGTGGTCAGGAGACAATAAGCCAATTTAGCCACTGTTTTTTTCTTATTGTATTGATAAATAGTTTTCTGCAAGGAATTAATTGTTTTGGTCCTCTCTCTTCCAGTTGTGTTGATTTGCTGATTGTGTCTGTAATCTGTTGCTTTAGGAAAGCAAAATTAGTTATGGAGTCAGAAGTATATTCTGTGTTCTGGAGAAGGCAGAGCAGAAATGGTGGAATAGGCTTCTGCGTGGAGAAGGTAAGCCTCCACATTACGTGAAGATTGATTGGGATAAGTGGGCTGATGAAGATGAAGATACTGGTGCTGGTAATGGTACTGGTGGTGAGTGTGATTTTTTCATATTGTTGTGTGAGTTGTTGCTTTGGCACCTTTTATGTCGCGAGTGTGAATTATCTAAAAGAAAACCATGTTTTTACTTTCTCAGGTCCAGCAGACTTTGATCTTGGTGGAATGGACTTCTCGGTATGAATGTTTTATGCTTATATTCCATACTTGTACCCCTACATTTTGTTTTGCCTTCTTGATTTAGTTTTGATTTGCAGAAATTCGGAGATTTTGGTGGTGCTGGTGCTGGTGGTGATGAATTTGATGACAGTGATGATGATGGTAAGTACATTCTGAGTACCTTCTCACTCTTTCTTCTGAGAAGTGGAGGTAGTTATAACTTATAAAGTACCTGTTCCTTCCAGCTTTTTGGCCTCTATCTCAACTGCTTATTCGAGCTATCTTTAGTTTTGAAAGGCACACCGAAGCGTAAAGGCCCCTGGAGCCTTGACACAAGCATTCTATTCTATAATCTAGGCGCCCCTTAACTTTTTTTTGCTTGTACATAATTTCTAGAATATGTTTGTTGCTTGAAAAAGAAATGAACTTGTAAAAACTAGAATAAAAAAGGATGCTAATGAGCATCAGATGCCTTGGGGAACCAGTGATTTTATCTAACTGTCAACTAAAATTAAAGGAAATTTAATGGGGCATCTTCTCCCCACAATTGAGAACTCCAAAAAAGGAGAAAACAAAACAGGCTTTAACAGACATAAGGGGGTAAGCGAATTTAAATTCGGCGTCCACTCTCCTAAAGTTGCAATTCGTTTGGATGGGAACAAGGAAAAGAAATAGATGATAGAGAGAGAGAGAACAAAAGATCAAATAGAGAGAAAAGGAAACTTGACCTGGAACACTACATAAGATTAGCAGCAAGATATATCATGACTTGCTTGTCGGCAAACCACCAATTTCAAATTGAATTACTATGTTAATTAGGGTTTCACCCATTTTTGTGTGTTTTCTGAAGATGTTAGTTTCCATTTGAAACATCTTAATGCATTGAAGTTGTAAAGAAGTTGGTTTTATGAAAGATTTGAGTTCAAATCTTTCTCTCCCTTGCATGTCTACACAAAAGGCAGATGAGCCATCTCATGCCTCGTTAGAAGGTGGCCTCAAACACGCGTCTTGATTCCCTTCTAGAGTTCTTTTTCAAAACTAAAGAACTATCCCTTTTTCTGTTTTAATGTTTTGCCAACCTCAAGTCCTCAACTCTTATTAGAAAGTGGGCAGTATGATAAGATGGGATTTTGCTATCAAAGACGGGTAGTGGGGCTTTCTTAGAGGGAGCGAAAAAACATTTTGCTCATCTTCATCCAAAAAATAAATGTGAAATAAATGTGGGCATCCTGTGTGATATATCAGGCAAGGAGGGAATAAAATATATGTTTGCAAAAATACGTTGTAGGTTGGGTAAAGCCTCCTTAAGTCCTAGTTTCTATTTGAAAGATTCCAAATATCAGCACATTATTGCAGCGGAAAAAGTTGGTAGCAAAATCCTTCCAGTCGGTATCAGTGGCGGATAAGGAATGTTTGTTCGAAATTTTCAGATTCAACGCCATTTGAAACATTAGTCCAAATGCCAACATGCAAACCAATATTTAGGAGGTTGGATCACAACGAAAAAACAGAAATTATGCAAGTAAATCTGATGAACTTTTAAACTTTTTTACACTTTGGAACTAATTAATTTAATTGGAGGCTCCTTTTATTAACGAAAGAGAAACAAGATTAATATAGTGACTGCAGTTGAACCCTTCGTTCCATCAGTTATCTACCTGATTAATTTACTATCAACAAATAATTTAGGGTTGATTGTTGAAGCTAAAGTACATTAGACTCACAAGACTCATGAGTCTATTATTCTAGCAATTAGTAAACTAACTAGATTAAATTTGCTATTAACAATTCTTTTGTTTTGTTTTTTAGTTTATTTATGAAAACCCAAAGAAATATGTGAGCATTGGGAACTAAAGAATAGAACTTTAAAAGTAGAAATGTAGAAAATACAGCGTATGGGGAAAGAATTATTGAAGGGGAATCAGGTGAAAAGAAAAGAAAAAGTTTCGAAAGTATGTCAACATGGAGAATAGAACCCAGGACCCGAGGCCAGCAAGATGTCAACAAAAGCCCAACCAGCACAACTGACGCATATATCTGATGAATCTAATTGCTGAGCAATTATATTTACTTCAATTTTTTTCCCCAGAATTTTGTGGGTTCAGTGGGTCCACTGCTGGATCCGACACCGGTTGGTATTCATGCTAGTATGAATTTGAAGAAATACGGGTATCAATCTAGTTGAATATAGAGACCTATAAGACCTCAGTAAAGCCTACCTTACTATGAGGGAGAGGTGGCTAGAGTACCACCCTCGACAATACGTTGGGGATTTCACTTGTGGTGGCAGTGGCCTGCTGTCTTTTGAGCTGTTTGGCCTTGTACCCTGTCCTTGAGTAGCCTAGCAGGGTTGGTCTTCACACCAGTTATCTCTCCTAATAAAAAAAACCTACCTTACTATACGGGTATTTGTGCTAGTATGAATTGTTTTCTCTGAAAGGGCATAAATGTTTAACTAAGGTTAGTTTCTTCCAAGTAACATTGTAAGGATTTCTTTTAGTAAATCCAGATAAAGGATACGACAGGTTATGAACGGAACATTCAGGTAATGACCAATTATTGCGTAGTTATCTAGTATTGCATTGAGGTAATCGTGACTACCAAGCGCTACCTCCGACAGCAAAGACCCTCAGATGCTTCATTCTTATTGCTTAGTTTATCTAGTTTGGCAATTTCTTGCTAACAGTTTTTCATTGTATATGCAGAGCAAGAAGTGTCAAAACCAGAAGAGCAAGGCGCTGATTTAGCAGCATCTTTAAAGGAGCTTGAGAAGCTTAAGGAAGCAGCTGTTGCAGAGAAGACTGAAGCATCGAGTGCATGAGGTGCATAGTAGAGGATAAGCAGCCCAGCCAGATAATGGGCTGTTATATTAGTGGTTTGTGGCAGGGACTGAGCAGTCTCTTCGTCTTTGAAGTATTTGCTTCTGTATTTTGGGAGTGGGACAGATTTTATGTTTGCAGTCCTTTTCCCTGGAGTCTGGCAGCTGCAGGCCTACCCAGGTTCTTCTGAAGCATACATAGTTGGAATTTTAGGCTGTCTAGATATTTGTTCTGTTCATGACTGCTGGTTTTCGATCCTTGTTCACAAATACTTTGGAATTCTCTTGGATTTTAATGGTTAATGTGATTATTATCTCTATTGCATGCTAGGAACTATGGAGTAGTGACTTTTTTGCTTCAACTGGTGTTGCAAATGGGATCTATATATCGTCTTAATTTTCCTTCAAAAGCCTGAAGATGGTTGATTTGTGATTGACATGGAATCATGAGAGGAAGTTCATTACTATGGTTGATGTAATACTGAGACTTCAAAATGAACCGATGAGAGGAAGTGCTAGTATCCAATCGATACATTTCTATGGTGGTTCTAATACTGAGACTTATACTGAAAACTCGAGATATAATGAAAATTGTAAAATATCTAAAGAAAACTCGTAAAATTCCTTGGGTTTTTTTGGATCAACATTGTTCTCTGTAGTTCACTAGTAAATCAAAAGTTACTAGATTTATCTTTCAAAACTTCTCTCTAACCAAACCCGAGTGTAATGAAACCTTTCACATCCACCTCTACCCTGCGGCGCTCACCTACATTCCCCTATTGGCTCGTCGGTGGCATGATAATCTCTGGCTCTATCAAGGTCATCGGCATGCCCATCCCCCCCCCCCCCCCCTCATAGTAACCGTAGTTTAAGTGCAGCGAATGCTAGTACTAAGGGTGTACGCGAGTTGGGTTGGTTCGGTTTGGAATGTAACCCAAACCAAACCGCAAATATACGGTTTGACATTTTCCTGACCCAAACCGCATCGTACTTTTGCCCAAACCGAACCGTGCCAAACGGTTTGTTGCTGTTCGGTTTGCGGTTTAACCAATTTTTCCTCCACAATATTAATTTTGTAATCTAAGAGTAAAAAAATTGGTAATAAATATAAAGAGTCCAAATAAATATGAAGTTGACTTCATAATTAAATATTTGTCCAAATCTTACACCAAACAAAGGAGAGTGTATTTTTTTAAAAAAATCAAAATAGATAAAATAAAATTAAAAAAAATCATATAAAATTGCGGTTTACGGTGTGGTTTCGATTTACAAAAATTAAAACCCAACCCAAACCACAAACCGCTGTTTGTTTGGAATCATAACCCAAACTGCGAAAAATGGGTTTGGGTTGTGGTTTGGTGTGGTCCAGACCGCACTCTAAACAACCCTAGCCAGTACTACATGCCTCCTCTCAAACAGAGCAATCTCCATTAGCTTTCCAATTCGACGCCGGCGAGTGACAAATCAAGCATCCCGCCCACGGTTTCAGCAATAGAAGTCGTTTGATTTCAGATTTGATATTATATTGTGAAGTTATCACTTTATCTCCTATTTTCCTAGTTTTCTTGTATTCCACTAGTTGTCGATGTTCATTGTCTAGTTTAGGTTTGGTTTTCTAGTCCCCCTCTTCTCTAAGAGACGTTGTTATCTCCCTATATGCTAGTGGATTAGTTAGTTTAGTATAAACAGTTATATGATTATCTTTAGAATCCATGAACAATGTTGATGAGCTAGAGGGGGATTTGTGTCTATATCACTTTGAAGAGAGTGATTTTTCTTCTAATAGTTTGATCCAAATGATTGGTCATCTGGTTAATCCTTTTGGCATCTTTGAGTATGCTCGAATTTCTTAAAGATGAGGCTAACACTTTCTACAGAAAAGGTGTTATTAGGTTAGCAACTACAGCATATATCCAAGCCATCAAGATCTTGTTTTTTGCTCACTTTAATGATGAGAAGGAGAAGTCTATTTTTCTTTAAGCTTAGCTATTATCAATTTGAATTTGGGTGCATGTTTTATCAAGGAAAGGGATTTTGAAAAGTGGGTGAGTTATGCTCTTTGGTTTTAAGTTATAATACAAAATGCAAAAGCTTCTTTTAGGAGGGCAGTTGCAGCATTGGAACTCAACAAATATAATTTAGCTTTTATAGATGTTACCCAAGCTCTTAAAATTCACCCAAACAATGGGGAATTTGAACAAAAATTCAATGAAGTAACGTCGTTGTTAGGATTGTCTTCAAGTTTTGTTGAGACTACAATTCAAGTAGTCGGCGAGGATAAAGCGTTTAGGAACTCTTCCCTCCTTGGATAGGAGGAGAAAAACCGCAAGGTAAGAGAAAGGAAATCATACCAAAGTACCACTACTACTAAAGTGGAGAAGAATCCCACGTCATCACAGAAGGTGAAAATGAATGTTGTTGAAACATAGCACAACACTAGAGATGCTAGTTTAGTTATGGAGTTTACTTTAGGGAAAAAACAAAATCTGCATGGTCTAATTTTTGGTTTTTAAATTGGAAAGCGCAAGATACTTATTTGCGTATCACCCCCTCAATGTATGGGGGTGATTTTAGTGAGAAGAACTTTGCATTACTATTGCGCTACCCAAAAAAATATGATTAGCATTCGAACTCTCAATCCATCACAGAGGATGGATGATTGCACGACTACAAATTACCATACCCCAATGGAGATGAGACACTCCACTTTTTAAGGGTATGATTAGTTTGAACAAGCTCCAATTTTAGCCCCAACAGATCAGGCTGCAAGTATGGATTCTCAAATATCGTCTTCTACCTCTTCATTAGTAGCTCCAAGTGTCTCCTTTTGTTCGCCAGCGAAGTCTACTCCATGGGTCACCACATGGTCTGCCAACAAGATGAAAATCTCCTCTCATTTAAACTCCAGAATCAAATGATAACATGATGCAGGAAAGAGTAGAAGTCCCTCTTTTTCTAACCCTTTGTTTTGTAGGGTGCGTGTTGGATTCAAGAGAAGTCCATCTTGTTTTACAGAGGACGTTTGTTACCCTTGTAAGAAGAAATATTAAACCCCTTCCCCCCATGTTTTAGTAGTTAATCTTGTTTATAATGACTTAGTTATATTGTTTTAGTTTAATATTTTGGGGTGTAATTCGAGTTTTATTTAATGTAAATTTCTCTGATGTAAAAAAAAAAAAACAGTGTTCTTTGAAAATGCTTTACTTTGTTTTGGGGGATTTTTTAAAAAAGTGCTTCCTTTTTCTTTCCTTTTTTCCCATTAGACCTTTTGAAAAAGTTTTTCCAACTTCATAATTTTTCTATATTTGTTTATCCTATTGTACCCTCATTAACACTTTTTCTACTCTTCGTTGTAAAGGTGGGACTATATGAAATCATATTTCCTTACTACGAATTTATCGTCTAAACTTTGTCGTTGTTATCTTATTGAATAGCAAAAGTAAGAAAGTTATACATGAAATAAGATATATCTACCATTACTTTTTCCCCTAATTCCAAATAATTAGAGTAAAAAGAAACAAAACGTTTTGTCTTTTTTTTTTTAGGCTGTTTCAAAAAGGTTTTCCTACTTTAATTTTTTTCTATATATCTTTTTCCTATTGTATCTTCAATAAAACTTTTCCTACTTTTCGTAAAGGTCGAGCCATATGAAATCTTATCTCCTTATTACGAATTCACCTTTTAAACTTTACCAAAAGATAGAAAGATATACATAGAATAATGAGATTTTTGTTAGATAAGACCAGATAAAACAGGCTTTCATTGGGGGGGGGGGGGGAGGGGGAAGACTTAATAAAATTTTTTTTGGGGAAAATAACAAATATGATACTTCAGTTGGCAACATCGAGACCATTTTAAGAAATTTCGGCAAAGAAGTCAACATTCCGGTGTTGAACTTATCTTTCCCTCCGATTTCTAACTATATTTGTCATTTTATACACAGCCCCCTTCCCTCCAATATTGAATATAAAACCCCAAATTTTTAGTTCCTCTTCCTCGCCATTGAATTAATAATTGGTTTGTAGCTTCAAACTTGAAAAACGAGACTCAACTAAGGCTTCCAACAAAACAACAATTGTCAACGCAATGTTGACTTCTTTGTCGGGAACACTTAAAGTGGTCTTAAGTTGCTCACTGAAGTATCATCTTAGGTCTTTCCCTCCAAATTTTTTTATTAGGTCTCTCCCCATAAAAAAACTTATTTTATTTTATCTTAATTAACAACGAATCCTCAAAAAATAAATATCTACTATTACTTTTAATTTTTCCCTGATTCCAAATAATGAGGACAAAAAGAAACAAAACGAGTATTGGAAAATTGTAGTAGTATATCCAAATCAACAATATGATAAAATATAGAATGATGTTAGGATAAGGTATTCAAAGTGAAATTATTTTATGAACCTGGTTTACAAATTGGAAGTTTCAAGTCATGCTCTCAATATATGAAATTTCATTAACACTTTCTTCATTTCTAAATGAATGCTTACGTTGAGTAAACTGATATATATATATATATATATATATATATATATATATACATATATATATATATATATATATATATATATATACATACATATATATATATATACATATATATATATATATATATAGCTTCAAAAACTCCAAATCTTTCTCTTTCTCTTAATCCCTCTTTCTCATGTAGCTCACCTTCTTCCACTTTTGCTTGACCTTCTCGACCATTGTGGCTAGGTTGACACCATGGAACCACGAATCACATGTTATTTCTCTCCTTCATCGTCATTTATCTCCTTTCTCTTAAGTAGTATGGTATGATGTTGTGAGCACTACCATTGGTGGTGTCCTTTCTCTGTAATCCCTAGGTTCATTATATCTGGATTTGTGTCCCAATCATTATGATTTTTTTCTAGTAGTATTGTTGTCCTATAGCCGTTATTTTAGCACTTTCCTAGGAAGTTTATTGCTGTAAGTTAGTTATAAAAGACTAGGTTGTAAGCTGAGTTCAGCACCACAAATGAATGAATGAGAAAGGAGAAATTAAAAGCTAACGTTTTGCTCTAAATGTTTTATGGTATCAGAGACAGGTTCGAAAAATACAAACTTTTCTCATGTGAAAACTAATCCTCCAAAACAGGTAGAAAGAAAAAGAAAAACTATTATGGCCACTACTACTATAATAGAAGTGACCCATACTCTATACCTCCATCCCTCTAATAGAAACACATTCGTTACTATAGAAAAACTTCAAGGGTCTGTAAATTACAGATCCTGGAAGAGATCAATAAATATTGGTCTGACTTCCAAAAGAAAACTAGAATTTGTAACAGGCCTAGTTACTAGAGATGGAAAAGATACAGTCAAAGGAGAGGCTTGGGTTACATGTAATAGCATGATTATATCCTAGATATTGGGTTCTATGACCGAATTCATTAAGAATCTGTGATGTTCGTGAGCAATGCTCATCAATCATGGAAGCAACTAGATAAGAGATTCTCTCTTACTAATGGATCAAGAAATTTAAACTCAACAAGGAGTTATATGAAGCAAAACAACAAGGTAGGTAGGCGAGTGAGTATTATACTATGAGGAAATAAATGTCACTAGGAGGAGCTTGATGCTCTGAAGACTCTACCTCCTATCACAACCATTTCTACTAAGATAACTAGCTTCATCGAAGCTCTCACTCAGCAACAAGATAAGTATAAATTATTTCAATTTTTGAATGGGCTTGATGAAGTCTATATAACTTAGAGAAGTATTATTCTCATGATGACACCTCTTCCTTCATTAGAAACTGCATGTAGCTTCTTGGAACAAGAAGAAGCATAAAGTGACTTGCTAAATTAGGTGAAAGAGGAAGCTAAAACCCTTGCCATGTTTAGAAAAGGGACAAGGAGAGCGACAAGCAATATGCAACCACCTACTCAATTTACTACGTGTAGTAAGAGTGGTCATACAACGAAAAACTGCTGGTTTGTGATAGGTTTCCAAAGAACAAGACAAGGAACAGGACTCAACCATACAACAAGAGCTCATATGATCTCTAGAAGTGGAACAAGGGTAAGCAATCTGGTGATTAAGGTGGCTAATGCTCAAAATCAAAGTGATAACATGTTTATCACTAGCAACAACACTACAATTACAACACATCAATTTGAGCAACTGCTTAGACTCTTACCCACTCCATCAAAAGGTGAAGATAATGAAGAAGATATGGATGTTCACTATTCATGTATGGTGTCATGCTATTTTTGTAAAAATTGATGCCTAGATTCTTGACTCTGGTGCATCAAATCATATGATTGGGATTTTTTCCATGTCAGAACATGCTGTGGTCGATAAAGATAACTCCATGATTAACATGCCAATTGGTGAAACTTCAAATATAACGCATACATGAAATATCTTTCTTGAAAGTAATATAAGGCTGAATAATGTTTTGTATATTCCAGCTTTCAAACATAATTTGCTATATGTAAACAATTATGTGAAGATATGAAATGTAAGGTCACATTCCTTGCTAAGTATTTTCTTATAATGGATTGTGAGTCTGAAAAGATAAGAGGAGTAGGAAAGAGTCAGAATGGTATTTACTATCTACTAAACGAACCAGTAGAAAAGACTCTTCACATAATTAGAAAACAGACTGCCAACACAATTCAGGGAAATGGAAAGAAGACAACTATGAATGATCAAAACTACTCTATGACTCCTAGTGTGATAAGAGATGTCTCAAGTTCAAGCAAAGAAACTTTGTGGCATCATAGATTGGGGCTTGCTCTTATGAAAAGACTTGCTATCATTGACTTAATTTAATGTGAAGAGTGAATGCCAAGATGTATGTATCACATGTCCTTTAGTATTTGCTAAAAGTGAGTTAAGGGCTAATGAACTGCTGGAAATGGTGCACATGGATACATGGGGGACCTATAGAGTGAGTTACAAGGAAAAGTATAGATGATACTTTCTCACTTTGGTAGGTGACTACTCAGGAGTAACATGGGTTCATCCACTATTGAAATTAGATGCTTTTAATGTAGTTGAGAACTCTGTGAATATGGTGAAAACTCAATTTGGGAAAAGTGTAAAAGTTATAAGGTCAAATGATGCTCTGGAGTTTGATGATAGCAAATGTAAACCTTACTTTGAAAATTGGGAATAGTTCATCAAACATCTTGTCCTGACAGGCCTCAAGAGAATGGGAAAGTTAAGAGGAGGCATAAAAATGTTCTTGAAATGGCAAGAATCCTAAGATTTCAAAGTGGGATCCGTCTCCAATTTTGAGGAGATTGTGTGATGACAACAACTTACGTCACTAATAGGTTGCCTATTGTTGTTCATAAAGGAAAAAATCCTTATTATAAATTTTGCTATGGGAAGAAACCAAACTATAGCATGATGAGATGCTTTGGTTGTTTGGCTATGGCCTATAGCCCTGAAAGAAAGAAAATATAGGTGCTAGGGGCATCCCATGTAGTTCCATTGGATACTCAATTACTAAGAAGGGATACAAGCTTCACAATCTTGTTGTTGGAGTATCATTTGTATCCAGGGATGTAAAATTTCATGAAAATATTTACCCATATCATATATTTCACTCTACATCTCAAAGAGTGAAGGTATGTGAGCCACCTAAACAGAGTATTGTGTGGAGTGAAGACTGTGATAACGGAGCTCCACATGAGAGAAATGAAGAAATCACACATGATGGTGGTAGTGAAGCTGCAGATCTTGGAAACACAGAAGATGATACTATCACTCACTAGGGGAAAAAAATGAAAGGGCTGTGCAAGAAGGACTGCGCTTTTGAGGAAAAGCGCAACCCTTCACTTGGAAGGGCTGTGCTTTCTCAGAAAGCGCAACCCTTCTCACATTAGAAAGGCCGCGCTTTCCCTTCACTTTGAGAAGGGCTGCGCGTTTTTAAAAACGAGCAGCCCTTCGTTCAATTTTTTTTTGTAATTGAAGCGCGCATGTACAGTATTACCCATTACTCATTCTATTTTTCCCACTTTCCTCCCTTAGAGAATTACGAGCGAAAAAAATTTGAGCCCTAACACCACCACCACCACCACTGCTGCTACCCACCACCGCTGCTCCACCACCACTACTCCACCACCACTGCGCGACGACATTGCCCACCACCTTGCGCACCACCACTTTCCACCACTGGGTTTGCGCGACGACATTGCTCCTTACGCACCACCACCACCACCACTGCTGCGCCCACCACCTTGCGCACCACTGCTGCCCACCTCCTTGCGCACCACATTGCTCCACCACGTGCAACCGCCGCCATTCTCTTCTCTTCTCTTCTCTACCATTTGAGTGCTTAATTAGGTATGAATTATTTTTGTTTTTAAGTTACTTTTATTTTTTCTTAATTATTGAATTAAACGATTAATGTGCAATGTGGGTTTTGTTAATGTAGGAAGAAGAGGCTTAGGAAGGCAAATAAAGTCCAATATCTCTTTCTCTTCATTGCTCGTCGTTGGTGTAAGAGGTAACTACTTTAACATGTAGACAAAGTTGTCATGTGTATCAAATGATTAAGAAGTTGATAATTTATTGAATGTATATGTATTTTTATAATGTATATATATTATTTGTTGATATGAGATTGTATGAAAACGCAATGTGATTTAGCTATATATATGAAAATAACTAGTTGTTTGAATCATCATCATATATGCCTAGATACCCGTTCAAGACTTACTCATTAGGAGTAAGTCTTGAATAGTCCCCGGTTTGGGACTGTTCTTGGACGTTTGATCTCACTTAGGTGGTGAATGTGTGTCTTCTTTTCAATTCTGAGGAAAATCTTGGCTTATCGTTTCTCTACATTGTTCTCTGGGTACATATGTAGATAAGCAATTATCTACATTGTGTACTTGGAGAACTGTAGGGAAATGCTGCCGGATTTTCCTTAGAATTGAAAAGTTGGCATATATTCACTAGTGAGATTAGACGTCCAAGGATGGGTTAGGTTGGAGTGATAAGGACCTTTGACTGCATGCATACAATTGAACATTGCACTATCTTAGCTTGTGTATACGTGTGTGATTTGAATATGTGAGTGTGTGTACTTTAATAATGATTGATGCATTATAATGAATGTTGTGTTTAATTATTAGAGGTGGTCTTCTTGAATGAGATGGATCGTACTTGGATGTATGGTAGTCGTGAATCGATTGAGTTTGTGAATGGGGTCTCGGAATTCTGTAGAAGTGCATTAGAATATCAAACATCCTCTGGAGCAGTCGACTTTTATTGTCCTTGTTTGGATTGTAGAAATGTGAGCAAGGTTAGTAGTATACATGTGGTTAGGGAGCATGTCTTTGCCGTGGGTTTAGGCCTCAATACCACGTATGGGTTTGGCATGGTGAGCAGGGGAGGTATATGGGAAGCTCTGGAGTAAAGAATGATGTATGTGAAGAAAAAAAGAAGGATGATGATGAGTTAGGGGATGAGAATTTGGATGATGAATTTGGAGATGAGATAGGGATCGGGTAGACGAGATGATACACGAGGTTGAAGATCAGTCGTGTAGACGACCTCGTATTTTTGAGTCTATGTCTCAGGCTGCTGAAAAGCCGTTGTATCCAGGTTGTACAAAGTACACCAAACTTTCCGCGGTGGTAACACTGTTCAACATTAAGTCGAACGCTGGTTGGACGGACTCTAGTTTCACATCGTTGTTGGAAGTTTTAGCTGAGATGCTCCCTGATGGAAATGAACTGCCAAAGTCGTACTATTATGCGAAGAAGCTGATGTGTCCTTTGGGTTTAGAGTACGAGCGGATACATGCTTGTCCTAACGATTGTGTGCTTTATCGTAATGAGTATGAGCATTTACATGAGTGTCCACGTTGTGGATTGTCGAGGTACAAGCGTGAAGGAGCTGGAGGTAGTGAAGGACCACCAGCCAAGGTGTTGTGGTATCTACCCATAATACCTAGATTTAAGCGCATGTTCTCAATTAAAGGAGATGCGAAGAATTTGAGGTGGCATGCAGATCGTAGGAAGAAAGACGGTCTGCTCAAGCATCCGGCTGATTCGCCTGAGTGGAAAACTATCGACAGGGTGCATAAGTCATTTGGTAATGAGGATAGGAATCTGAGGCTTGGATTATGTACGGATGGCATGAACCCTTTTGGCAATCTCAGCTCGCAGCATAGTACATGGCCAGTAGTTTTAGTGGTTTAAACTTGCCTCCTTGGTTGTGCATGAAACGCAAGTACATGATGTTGTCGCTTCTTATATCGGGGCCCAAACAACCTGGAAATGACATAGATGTATACCTTCAGCCGCTTGTTGAAGATTTACAGAAGATGTGGAACGAAGGAGTGTTAGTATTTGATGCGTATGCTAATGAGATGTTCACTCTGCGTGCCATGCTTTTTTGTACTATGAACGATTATCCAGCTTATGGGAACTTATCTAGGTATTTGTTTAGATGACATGAAATCTACACACCTTAAGGGCTGCAAACATGTGTATATGCGCACACGAAGGCTCCTCACCGCGACCATCCCTATCGGTTTAAGAAGAAGGCATTCGATGGGACGGTTGAAGAAGAAGTTGCTCATAGACCATTAACTGGTACTGAAGTTTATAATCAGGTGAAGGGCATTGAAACATCTTTGGTAAACCTGCTAGTGAGGTTGATCGACCTACAGGATTATGGAAAAAACAGTCCATTTTTTGGAAACTCCCATATTGGAAAGATCTAAAGGTCAGACATTGTTTGGATGTCATGCACATAGAGAAGAATGTTTGTGAAGCTATTATCGCGACACTTATGAATATTCCGGGCAAGACAAAAGATGTTAAGGCGTCACGACTTTACTTGGAAAAAGAGGGGATTCGACCAGAGTTGTGGGCTCAGAAAAGGGACGGAAGGAAGAAGAAAAGAGGGGAGGAAAGGGTTGATGATGAAACTCAGAAAAGTAAAAAGGTGGAGGATTCGAGAAGAATTATTTGCCACCAGCTTGCTACACGATGTCGCGTGCAGAGAAACGGATTTTTTGCGAGTCATTGTATGGCATTAAGGTCCCTACTGGCTACTCATCGAATATGAAGCGCTTTGTTACCTTAAATGGTGAGTTGAAGTTATCGAGTATGAAATCGCACGATTGTCATGTCATGATGCAAGTATTCTTACCGATTGCAATTCGTGGGATACTTCCAAAGCATGTGAGGCACACCATTACAGAACTGTGTTCATTTTTTCATTCAATCTGCAGCAAAGTCCTAGACCCGTCGACCCTCGATTCCTTGCAGCCAGAGTAGTTGAAACTCTATGCAAATTTGAGATGTATTTCCCCCCCCCCGCATTCTTTGACATTATGGTCCATCTCATTGTCCATCTAGTTCGAGAAATTAAGCTGTGTGGTCCAGTGTTTTTGAGGTGGTGCTATCCTTTTGAGAGATATATGGGAACTTTGAAGGATAAAGTTCGAATCCTGCACAACCAGAAGGTAGTATAATTCAAGGGATTGTGGGTGAAGAGATCAGTAATTTTGTGGCTGAGTATTTTGCTAGTGTTGATCCTGTTGGACTTCCGACATCCCGACACGAGGGCAGACTTGAGGGCAAGGGTACAATTGGTTCAAAATTGATCACACCTTCGTAGAAAAGCGTAAACAAGCTCACTTATTTGTATTGCATCACGTACCAGATGTCCATCCTTATTTAAGTGAACATATGGAGGAATTACGTGTTAGCAATCCTGGAAAAGGAGTGAGGGCATTGACGCAAATGCATAACAAGACTTTCATTGATTGGTTTCATAAACGAGTACTCAATGATTTGGATGAAAGTGTTCCTGAAACAGTCAAGTGGTTAGCATTTGGTCCTCGTGAACTGTACGCTCTTATGAGGGTTATGATATTAATGGGTATACGTTTTGGACTGAACGTCAAGATCTGAAGTCAAGATCGCAACAAAATAGTGGTGTTTCACTTGTGGCGTCGTCTACACAATATGCAAGCTCGAAAGATAAGTCGCCTGTACATGCTGAAAGCAACTATTATGGGCGAATACAAGAAATATGGGAGCTGGACTACTGTACTTTTAATATTTGCCTCTTGTGTTGCAGTGGGTTGACATAATCGACGTTGTGTAAGAAACGATGATCCTTGCGGTTCACTCTTTTGACCTTAGTCGTCTACGTGAAACTGAGGAGCCATTTGTAATTGCATCACAAGTAAGCTGATCCTGCTGATCATAAGTGGTCAATTGTTGTACCTGGTAAAAGGAGTATCCTCGGTATTGGTGATGTTGATAATGAGGAAGAATATGATGCATTTGAGACCTCCCCCCTTTTACCTATCCTAAATTGTGTGGAAGATGATGTAATATGTCGGAGAACTATATGCGTGTAGATCACACGGAAGGGATAATGTACTTGAGGATCCTAAGAAACGGCGGAAGTCAATAAATCATGAGACATAAACTCAGGTGTGTGTAATTTCTCCAATTTGTAACTATTTTGGCCTTTTCGCTCCCAAATCGTACTTATCGAGTATTTAACCCCAAATTTCTTTGAACATGATTATATGAGATAAATAACTATATGTAGATTTAGGCTTTAATTTGTTGTTGGTTGCATTTCGGGAACGAAAAGGCCATTTCCGGCCTATTTTGGCCTTTTGCCTTTCGCTCCCAAAATGTACTTATCGAAGTGATTTAACCCCAAATTTCTTTGAACATGATTATATGAGATAATATAACTAGTATGTAGAGTTTTAGGCTTTAATTGTTGTTGGTTGCATTTCGGGAAAGAAAAGGCCATTTACGGCCTATTTTGGCTTATTTTGGCCTTTTCGCTCCCAAATCGTACTTATCGAGTGATTTAACCCCAAATTCTCTTTGAACATGATTATATGAGGTATAATATAACTAGTATGTAGATTTTAGGCTTTAATTTGTTGTTGGTTGCATTTCGGGAACGAAAAGGCCATTTCCGGCCTATTTGGCCTATTTTGGCCTTTTCGCTCCCAAATCATACTTATCGAGTGATTTAACCCCAAATTTCTTTGAACATGATTATATGAGTATAATATAACTAGTATGTAGATTTTAGGCTTTAATTTGTTGTTGGTTGCATTTCGGGAACGAAAAGGCCATTTCCGGCCTATTTGGCCTATTTTGGCCTTTTCGCTCCCAAATCGTACTTATCGAGTGATTTAACCCCAAATTTTCTTTGAACATGATTATATGAGTATAATATAACTATATGTAGATGTTTAGGCTTTAATTTGTTGTTGGTTGCATTTCGGGAACGAAAAGGCCAATTCCGGCCTATTTTGGCCTATTTTGGCCTTTTCGCTCCCAAATCGTACTTATTGAGTCCCCTAACCCCAAATTCTCTTTGAACATGATTATATGAGGCATAATTAACTAGTATGTAGATTTTAGGCTTTAATTTGTTGTTGGTTGCATTTCGGGAACGAAAAGGCCATTTCCGGCCTATTTTGGCCTATTTTGGCCTTTTCCTCCCAAATGTACTTATCGAGTGATTTAACCCAAATTCCCTTTGAACATGATTATATGAGGTATAATATAACTAGTGTGTAGATTGTTAGGTTTTAATTTGTTGTTGGTTGCATTTCGGGAACGAAAAGGCCAATTCCGACCTATTTTGGCCTTTTCGCTCCCATTGCACCCCTCCCCCACCCTCCCACTTCCCCCTGCCCCTGCTGCACCCCTCCCCCTCCCTCTGCTGTCCCCCTCCCCATGCCTGCTGCTGCGCCCCTCCTCCTGCCTGCTGCTGCCCCCCTCCCCCTCCTTCTGCTGCCCCTCCCCCTCCCTCTGCTGCCCCCTCCCCTGCACACCCCTCCCACTGCTGCCCCCCTCCCTGAACACCCCCTCCCAGTGCCCCCCTCCCACTGCACAAGCCCCCTCCCCTCCCTCTGCTGCCCCCCTCCCCACTGCACATCCCCGTCCCGCCCTAATTTTTTTTTTTAATTAATTCGTATGTTTGTACAATTTCAGGGACATGGCGGAGGTGCATACGGATACGAGTGCGGATTACACTACCGAGGATGAGTGTTTCGATTACGAAAAGGAACAGCGACTATTGGTTAAGGCTCGCCGTGAAGAAAAAGGTTTAGAAAGGCCAAGTAAGAACTTGGAGACGAAAAAGAGGAAAGGAAGGGGACCTACAAAGTCACTAGGGAAACCCACCCTAATGACTTTGGATTACGATCATTTGGGGCAACCTTGTGGAAAATGGCGTCAAAAGTATGCCATGCAAGTTGGGATTTGCATGCATAAGCTCTCCATTCTCCACTCATGGAAAGAGGTTCCCGAGTCTTTGAAGAAGATGATTTGGGAAGATACTATGGTAAGATTCGAGTACAATTACGTTTAGAATCTTAACACTTTAGTTAAATATACTATGTAATATTTACAAATTTGTGAAATGCGTTCTTTGTAGAATCAATTCCATATTCCAAATGATGAAGCGAAGAAGAATGTGTTTCTATCTGCGGTTGCCCAGAGGTTCCGAGACTTCAAAGCCAAGCTAGTGTCGGGGTGGATCACGAAGGGGAGAAAAGTCGGGGGAACAAAGAAGAAGAAAATCTACGGGGGAGCAACACCTTCTTCTGAGGCTTCACCGGACACATCATTTGAGGCGCCCTCCAAGCTTCCATATCAGATATGGAGGCATATCGCACCTGAGGAGTGGCATGCATTTGTTGCACAAAAAATAACCCCAGAAGCTGTTGTAAGAATATTTTACTAGCTAAGATTTAATACTTTTAGATCCAATATTATTGTATAACACCATATCTAACATTTGTTTATATTTGTGTGTTTCAGGCATCTCGTGAGAAAAGTAGCGCGAATGCAAAAGATAGGAAGTACTATCACCATCTGGGTGCTCAATCGTATGGTCAGGCGAGAGAATCGTGGATGTATAGCCATTACCCCACGATTGCGTCGACCACGACATCGGGCACTAACTCTACGACGCAAGTTGCACAGCGGCAACCAGATAGAGCGCTCGATTGGTGGTGTTCCATGCATGGGGTTGATGCAAAGGGACAGAGAGTCTTGCCTGATCCCGGAACGAAACAGATAGCTTATGCCATTGTAAGTACATATTATAAGTTTTTGATAAGGTATACATAATAATATAACTTGTGCGCTCACGAGTATTTTTCTCTTATCCTTATGCAGATTGGCTTGAAGGAAAAGGAGGCAACTGGTGAGTTCACTCCTAGAGGACAAGTTGATGTCTTACACGAGACTCTAGGACGGGACCAGTATGGACGTGTGAGGGGCGTAGGAGGTGTCCGCCTCGGGGTGAGAAAGGTGTATGGCGATCAATACACCTCTACGTCAAAATCCAGTGCCTCTAGTGTCAATTCGGCAGCTGCCATGGATGTGGAGGCTATGAAAGCCCAAATTCGGGAGGAGCTCAGAGCAGAGATGACTCAGAATTTCAACGCCATTCTGGAGCAGAGATCACAACTATTGTTCTTAAATGCATGAGTTTCTTACTATATATATGTTGTTTCATAGACTAACTATGAATAGAGTTTTTTTTAAAGGAAGAGACACCATGTGAGCTATTAAATCAAGGAGATGGTCATGGTAGTTTCATTATCGTTGCTTATGGATCTGCACAGCCCCCTAGGGACCGGGTACGATTGCACAACCAGCCAGTCGCTGATATTCACTATGTGGTCAGTGTTTCAGACATTGTGCCCGGTTTCGAAGCATTTCCTCTTCCGCTGCCGAATGCAGAAGTTAGTGTACAGTTATTGACTGATGCCCTTGGCCGCGTGCATTGGTGCGGTTATCAGATCAGGTACAATGATTAACATAAGTTATATACATAGTTTTTTTTTATAGTTCCTATATATGATTGTAAGTAATATCTTTTAATTTAACTAATTACTAGGGTTCGAGGAAGGCCGACAGGAAGTGAAAGAAGGTAGCTTCACCTCAGGGAGGCCGACGTGCCCAAGTGGAGAAAGTAAATGTTTCTACGGCAAAGTCTCCACTCATTACGGATATGGAGGTGGTGCAAGGCCTTACTCAACCGTGCTTCTGGCTACATGAGTGCGTTAGCGATGCAAACGATGAAGCAATGATTGAGATTAAGTTGTCGGACCGCCAATTCCACTACTTTGAGGATTCATCGACCTTCATTTCTAAGGTTGATATTAAAGAATTCTTACTTGAGGAGGAGTTGAATGTTTCCATGATACAAACATTCATGAGGTAATACTTTATTAGTATATAAATTAATAAATATACATATATGCCTTAATTAAGTATTAGTATTCAATCCAACTAATAACTTCCATAATAAGTAAGTTTTATTTTAATCAATATGATTTATCAGGCTATTATACAATGATTTGAGGACATCTAGTGAGCCAATGTTCGGTTGGTTATGTCCAAGCTTAGTACGAGATGCCAGTTGCGTACAAAACGAAAAGGAGGTGATAGCATATCTCAAGGAGTCTTTGAGAGCATGTTCTCGTCTTGGACATAAGATCATTCTTTTTCCTTACCTTGAATCGTATGCTTCTTAAACTCACTTTTTACTTTAATTAAATTGACCTATTAGTTGTTCTACTACGATAATAATAATATTTTTATTGTTGTAGGAACCATTGGACACTGATTGCAATATGTTTGCCAACTAACGAAGTCTACCACTTCGATTCCTTGCGTAAAGAAACACTGCGGTCCTTACTAGTCAGATCATTGTTAAATAGGTAGCCTAATCGAAACTCAACATATGCACACTTATTAATATTAAATGTACATCTAATCTTATAATAATGTATTGATATAGTGTGATGAAGGAGGTTAATGCATCTGGACTTCGACCAGGAAAACCTCCTGTTTGGCATTTAGTCGAGGTAACATGAGTAATTTTTTGCATCCTTTTATAGAAACACATAATACACATCTAACATGTCATTTATTGCATCCTTTGGTGAATTTTAGTGTCCGGTACAAGTATGGACTTGCGTGTGGGTATTACGTCATGAGGTTCATGCTCGATATCGTCAACCGTTGCAAAGATGTTGGTGGTCTTCGAAAAGTATGTAACTTTTAGGTTTCCAATTGTTGTTTGGTGCATTTCGGGAACGAAAAGGCCTATTTTGGCCTATTTTGGCCTTTTCGCTCCCAAAATGTACTTATGAAGTGATTTAACCCCAAATTCTCTTTGAACAGGATTATATGAGGCATAATATAACTAGTATGTAGATTCTTAGGCTTGCATATGTTCTTGGTTGCATTTCGGGAACGAAAAGGCCATTTCCGGCCTATTTTGGCCTATTTTGGCCTTTTCGCTCCCACAATGTACTTATGAAGTGATTTAACACCAAATTCTCTTTGAACATGATTATATGAGGCATAATATAACTAGTATGTAGATTCTTAGGCTTGCATTTGTTGTTGGTTGCATTTCGGGAACGAAAAGCCATTTACGGCCTATTTTGGCCTTTTCGCTCCCAAAATGTACTTATCAAGTCATTTAACCCCAAATTTTCTTTGAACATGAGTATATAAGATATATTATAACTAGTGTGTAGACTTTTAGGCTTGCATTTGATTTTGATTGAATTTCGGGAAGATATATGTCATTTTTAGAAGTACTAACTACGGTAAAATGATTGAATTCTTATATATGTGTTTATTCCTTGGTTGTTTTGCAAGGTTTATGCGAATTCCACCACGTTTGAGGAACTTCACCAAAGAAGAAATAGATGAAGTTCGGGATAAGTTGGCGTCCCATATTACCGATGATTGCATAGGATGACATTTAGCTCGAATGTACTAGTTTCTATCAATCCTATGTACACTTTTTACATTATTAAATATATTTGAAGTTAATTATTACATTTCTTCACTTGCCATATATTATTGTATTGCAATTTGCAATTTTTTTTGTCCAAGGGATGTTTTGGGTGGGAGTGGGGTGGTGGGGGCTGCTGGAGTGTGGGGTGGGTGCTAGGAAGGGGGCAGTGGGGTTAGGGGCTGGGAGGGGGCAGTGGGGGGTGGGGCTGGGAGGGGGCATGGGGAGGGGGGGTGTGGGTGGGTGCAGTGATGGTGGGCAGTGGAGGGTGTGAGGGTGGGCAGGGGTGGGTGTGAGGGTGGGAGGGGTGGGTGTGGGCTGCTGTGATGCTGCTGTGTGCAGGAGCTGGAGCAGGCAAAAAAAAAAAAAAAAAGAATCAGTGAAGGGCTGCGCTAGTTCCAACTAGCGCAGCCCTTCTTCTTAGCATGGCTCAGCCCATCAAGCTTAAAAGGGCTGCGCTTTTCAAAAAGCGCAGCCCTTTTAAGCTTAAAAGCGCAGCCCTTTAAGCTTAGAAGGGCTGCATTTTTTAGTAAAAAGCGCAGCCCTTCTGATGTTGAAGATCTGCGCTTGACTAGCGCAGCCCTACTTGAAAAGTGAAGGGCTGTTATGGAAAGGGCTGCTGTCAAAAAGCGCAGCCCTACATGCCATTTTTAGCGCAACCCTTCTGCTTTTTTCCACTAGTGACTACTAGTGAAAGATCTCCAAGGGGATCTGGAAGAGAACACAAATCTCTAACTTGGCATAGTGATTATGAAGTAAGAGCTAACCGTGTTAAGAAGGTGATCAAAACTCAGGTGACTAAAGAGTACACTTGTCTTATGAGCATAATAGACAAAACACCTGACACTAAGTTGTTCAGAGAAGCAGGTAAGCATAAACATTGGTTAAAAGCATTGAATGAACAATTAGAAGCTTTTGAGAGTAACAATACCTAGGAAATGAAAGATCTTTCTGAAGGTAATCATGCTATTGCATGCAAATGGTTGTATACAACTAAATTTGACCGTCAGAGATAAAGCTCAAGATACAAGTCGAGACTTGTAGTTTCTGGAAATAGGCAACAATATGGCCTATATTATGGGAAGACCTTTGCTCCTGTGGAAAAATTGACTATTGCGAAATGAATTCTTGCTGTTGCAGCAATACAAGGTCATACACATCAGATAAATGTGAAAAATGCCTTCTTACTTGTTGACTTTGAAGCAATTGTGTACATGAAGTTACCACCTAGATATGACAGAAAGGGGTTCGGATTTGATCTTGATGGATCAAAAGAAGTTGTGACAACTAACAACAATAATACAAGGGTGTGTAAGCTCATGAAGTTACTATATGAGCTAAAACAAGCTCCAAGACAGTGGTTCACTAAGCTAAGTTCAGTATTGAAAGAGAATGGCTTTACTCAATCTAAAGCTAACTACCCACTCTTTGTGAAGCAAGAAGGATTTACATTTACTGCTATTCTAGCCTATAAATACCGGAAACATTATGATGAGTATTGATCAAGCAAGGCAATTTCTAAACACTAAATACAAAATGAATGACCTGGGAGAGCTGACTTACTTCCCAAGAATTGAAGTTGACAGAAGCAGTAAAGGTATATTCTTGTCTCAAAGGAAATATATTTCATATATCGTTGAAGATTATGGATTATTGCATTGCAAGCCTATAAAGATCCATATGAATACTCATGTGAAGTTGCTCACAACATCAGGAGATCCTCTCCCTAATCCAGTAGTCTATCAAAGACTCATAGGGAAGTTAATTTGCTTGACCATTACAAGGCCTAACATTGCATATACTGTACATGTTTAAGCCAATTCATGCATAATCCCACCTCTACTCACTATCAAGATGCAAAAAGGATCCTAAAATATCTAGCTAGATCAAGAGAGCAGGGTATTCTTCTTGCAACCAAGTTTATAGCACAACTTCGAGCTTACTATGATAGTGATTGGGCTGGCCTCCCTAATACTAGAAGACCCACATCCAATTTTTGCATAATCTTGGGTCATTCACCTCTCACTTAGAAATCTAAGAAATAGTTGGTAGTTACAAGATCAACAACTGAAGGTGAGTGTAGAGCTCTTGCTATGATAACATGTGAAGTTATATGGATCAAGCAATTGCTCAAGAATCTTGGTCTACAAAATCTAAACACTACTCCTATATTTTTTGATAATATTAGACAACTTTAGCTAATCCAGTGCATTATGAAAATACAAAACATGTGGGAATTGATTTTTCATTCATTAGAGATCAAGTTAGTTTTCAGGGAATGTGCTTCCTATCTATGTTCCTACTGCTCAACAATTGACTGATGTGCTCACAAAAATCCTTACCACTGAGCAGCACCAGACCCTGCTGTCCATGTTGGATGTTCTTGCCTCTTCTCCACTCTCAGCTTGAAGGGGAGTGTTAAGTATTCTGGTATGATATTGTGAGCACTATCACTGGTTTGACACTTTCTTAGGAAGTTTCGTGCTATATGTTAGTCTATAAAAGACTAGGTTGTAGGATGAGTTCAGAACCACAAATGAATGAATGAGAACAGAGAAATAGAAAGCTAATGTCTTACTCTAAATGTTTTCACTTTCCTCTGTTTTTCAGTTGAAGCGATGGCACGACTGCTGTCGAGAACTACGTGCTAGAGTGGTGCCGGGTGCGTTGGTGGTGCTACCTTTGTCCTTCCTTTTCTTTGCTCTTTTGAGCTCCACCTTTGTTCCATTGCAGTTATCTCGCCTTCTTTGCCAACTGGTCTATATCCTCGTGGTAATACTTTCACTCAATTATAAGTCATTTCATCTTTGACAAACATCAAATTATGTATAGTCAGATTTTGACTAATTTTGATACAACTTTGCAAAAATCAAATTTTTGTTTAAGAAAAATATTGAATCTTTCCTCTCTAGATTATGAATTAAAGTTTCTCTTAATTTGATTTCACAAGTTCTTCTTGTTTCGAAGTTAACCTAATTTGATACTTTGGAATTAAGGGGTTTATAGAGTCTTTTTGAGAAAAATAATTAGTAATCATTATCTTAGTAATCAATTTATTAGACTTGTTTTCAAGTTGAGTTTAGGAGTTATTAAATTGGATGTATGTTGATTTTGGAAATATCTGATTATATGGTTACCTAAATGGTTTCATGTTTTCATACACAACTGATTTGATTAGTTAATATGATTATGCTTGGTTTAGCTAAAGGAAGTGCTTTGGGATTTTAATATTTGTTATTATGGATCATATATGAAGGTATAAGAATATAATGAACAAGAGTATGATGAACATAACAAATAATTGATTCATAGATCTTATAGGGTTATTGAATGCCACCATGTTTATGTTGTTTAAATGTATGTAAGAATGACTGTCAAGGGGATATCAACTAATGAAACCATATTTTTGTGGATTGAGGAAGTAGTTATTCGACATAGTTAAGTTTTAGTTGGTAGAAATTAATTATTGTTATGATTGGTTATTTAAGGAAAATATTATGTAGCTCGAGTTCGGTTGCTGATCAAAGGAGATGGATTAACGGTGATCAATCATTGTATTGAAGTGATAAGTGGAGCTTGTGAATGAATTATATCCTCGACTTTATTGCAATTACTAATTATAATATGGATTGCATATGGGATAATAAATTCATTCTATTGGGTCGTCTACACGTCTTGCTAGAGAATGCTATAGATTTTCGTGTTAGAAAATTATGAACCAGAAACCCAATATAATGGATCCTATTAGGTCACACATAAAACCTTGGATCAACAAAAGAAAACCTAGAGCCCAAAAGGGGCCCTAGGATGGCCGGTCAAGAGGAGGAGAGAGTAAGAGATTCCTAACCTAAATATGGTTATATATTTAGTTAGGCAATCATAAGAATATATTAGATCTCTCTTATTATTCCTCTCTCTCATATTCTTTCCAAAAGTCACAAAAACGACGCTTCAAAGGTTAATTCTAAACTATTATGTGATCCTTGATTGTATATGCATGTGATCCTGTTTTAAGTGCTTATGAATTAGATTCATGAAATTTTGCTTATAGTACTTCGAATCCTAAACAGGTATTAGTTTTAGCCTCTTGGATATAGGTTTTTGGTCATAAAGTTTAGTTTTGTATGACTAATTTTTAATTGGATTAAAGGAAGGAATTAAAATTATGGATTGTTTATTTAATTGGAGATTTAATTTGCTTATTGTTTTTTACCAAGGGCCGAAAATTTAATTAATTCACCTACATTATTTTTTCCGAAATTTAACTAAGGGTGGTGAATTTTTTAAATTTAAAAACCTAATTTTCGAAATCTTTGTAATTTTAGATCTCACTTTTTCCAAAAATTTGGAGAATTTTATTCATATTATTAATCTTATTTTCATATTTAAATTGTTTATGTATGAAAATTAATTCATGTAAAAGAAAATTTTATGTAAATTAGAGATTACTAAATTTATGTGAATAATACTAAAATTAGATAAAATAGAGATTTTTTTAAAGTTTCGAAAAATTTAGGTCATGTAATTAAAATTTTTCATATTTAAATTGTTTATATATGACAAATTAATTCATATAAAAGGAGTTTTATATGTTTTTAGGTTAATTGACATGAATAGTCCTAAAATTAATTGAAATGAAGTTTTAGTTAACTTTTCAGAATTAGGCATAAATGAGTTTATGTTTAATTTATTTTTGATCACTAAATTATTGTACAAAAGGTTGTAATTTAATTTAATTCCATAAAACAAAAAAAATAAAAAAATAAAAAGGAAAGGGAGCAGACACGACTAGGTGGCGCAACTACCTGCTGGTGGGCCATGGTGGCTGCTTGGTGGTTGGAACGCAACCTTGGGCTGCGGCAGGTAGCTGCAGCAGCAACACCGTGGCTTGCTAGCCACGTTTTGTTGCTGCCTAGCAGCTTTTTAATAATTTTTTTTTGAGAAAAATCATTAAAACAGATTTTCAGAATATTAAGCAGATTTTCAGTTAAATATTTCCATAATTTTGTTCTTTAATTTAATTAAAATTAGTAGGCTAGATTTTATAGGATAGAATCTTTAGGTGGTGAGAAATTACTCAAATTCTTTATCCTCTTGCTTTAATTAAGAATATTTGATATTTTAATTGTTGGCAAGTATAATATGTGATATTATTATGTGGCTTTTATATTTTAATATAATTTCTATGTATGACTAGTATAGCCCAAATTAAGGTAGAAAATACGATCTGCGTATCGTGATGTATTCTTGTAATTTTAAATACGATCTGCGTACCGTTAATTTTTTTTTGTAATTTATTTAATTTAGTTATTATTTAAATTATTTTGATACTTATGTAATCCAAAGACGAGCCATCAAGAGAAGGCCCATGACTAAGGTGGATGAAGATCCATGAAAAGTCCAAGAAGGAGCAAAAGATGCTTAGTTCTTAGGATTAGGGACCATACTAGATCATTTTATTTCTGCATTTTGTTATTCTTTAAAATGCTTCTAAGTTTATTGTATGTTGTTATTTGACGCGCTAGAGTTCACTATTTCATGACAATATAATAAATTTAGGTCCCACAAATATTAAGGTTTGCTTTTCCAAACATAAAATACTTATCAAACCCTTAATTAATAGTAATAGGTCATGCCTCCGAAGGGTATTATCATTAATTTTGGGATATAAGGTAAAATTGCAAATTTTACAACTTAGTTTGGTTGTCCTTAACAAAATTATCAAAGCATTTTGAATTTTGAAGTAAGAGATATTTAAGCATGCGATGTTTATCAATCTAAACAAGAGTTATTAAACGTTATAATTAGTAAAAGTTTACTTACCTTGATAATGTAACGTTAAGATAAGGCCTCGTCTGCTTAGGGTTACATGTTCATTGGATCTTGTAAAATCACTTATTCATAGGGGACTTTAATTTTGAATAGGTGGTCAACTTAGAAACCTTTTACATGTTTTAGGTTACTTAAAAATTGAACTTTCCTTTATTTTTCTGTCTGTAGATACCATGTCTAATAACAACAGTAACAACTCCGGTTTCAACATTCGTCATTTTCTCGAAAAGGACAGGTTGAATGGTGAAAACTTCCTTAATTGGGAAAGGACCTTATGACTCGTTCTAAGGTTTGAAGGTCGAGAGGACTTCTTAGATACCCCACTTCCTATTGTCAATGATGAATTAGCTGAGGCAGACAAACGTCGTCCTAAACAGGCTAATGATAAGTCTATACTAATCACTTGCTTGATGATAGCATCTATGGAACCGAACCTCCAAAAGAGGTTCAAAACCAAGGATGCCTATACAATCATGCAAGGGCTGCGGGCCATGTTTAAAACCTAGGCCCGAGTTGAGCGGTATGAGACTAATCTAGAGATACTTGAATGTCACATGAAGCCGGGTGAAGCTATTAGCCCCCATGTTTTTGCAATGATGGGTCTTTTCAAAAACATGGAACGACTTGGATTCCCTTATAGGGTTGAGTTGGCTACTGACATCATTCTTCACTCATTGCCTGACAGTTTCAATCAGTTCAGAATGACCTACAATATGAATGAGTCTGAAAAGACTTTGCAAGAGCTACATGGATTGTTGGTCAATGCTGAGAGGAACATCCCTAAGATTAAACCAAAGAAAGAGGTTATTGATGGTTCAAAAGGGAAAGGGGTTTCAAGAAGAAATGGGCAGGAAAGAAGGACAAAGGCAAGCAAGTTATCGTTCTTTATGAAAAACCTAAGCTAACCGCCAAGCCAAAGGTCACTGCAGAAAGCAAGTGCTTCCACTGTCACAAGATAGGACACTGAAAGAGGAACTGCCTGGTATATTTGGAAGAGAAGAAGTCTGGGGCTTCCACTTCAGGTATATATGTTATAGAAATCGATTTGACTTCTACTTATTTATGGGTATTTGAGACCGGTTGTGGCTCTCACATAGTTAATGATGTGCAGGGACTAAAAATAAGTAGGAAGCTGGCAAAAAGGCGAGGTAGAGCTGCGTGTTGGAAATGGGGCACGGGTTGCTGCACTTGCTATAGGAGCTATAGTCTACATTTGCCATCTGACCTTATTTTAGAACTAAATAATTGTTATTTTGTTCCTGCAATAACTAAGAACATAATTTCTGTTTCAGTTTTGGATTCTGAAGGGTTTTGTTTTGAAATAAAGAACAAGTGTTGTTCCATTTCTTACAATAATATGTTCTATGCCAATGCTAAATTGATAAATGTTTTATATGTGCTTGATAGGTCATTACAAGTCTATAACATAGATAGCAAGAAACAAAAACCAAATGATTCCAACCTAACCTACATTTTGCATTGTTGAATGGGTCGTATAAACCAAAAACATATTCACAAGTTATAAAAGGATGGTATTGTTCCATTATTTGATTTCGAATCATTTGATGTATATGAATCATGCTTAATGGGTAAGATGACAAAATCACCATTTACTGTAAAAGGTGAAAGGGCCAGCGATCTTTTAGGACTCACACATACAAATGTGTGTGATCCTATGAGCACAAAGGCAAGGGGAGGGTTTAATTACTTCATTACCTTCACTGATGATTTGAGTAGATATGGATATGTCTACTTAATGAAACATAAGTCAGAATCTTTTGATATATTCAAAGAGTTCCAAAATGAAGTACAAAATCAACTTGGTAAGACAATAAAAGTACTGCAATCCGATCGTGGTGGTGAGTATTTGAGCCAAGAATTTGATGATCATCTAAAGGGTTATGGAATTCTTTCACAATTAACTCCAACAGGAACACCACAGTTGAATGGTATACCCAAAAGAGACAAGGGTTTATTACTTCTATAACTGTCAAGAGAATAAAGTGTTTGTTACTCGTGATGGTGTCTTTCTTGAAAAGGAATTTGTCTCTTGAAAGACAAGTGGGAGTAAGATAACACTCGAAGAAATTCGAGATGAGAAACAACTGAACATGGCTCACACCATGTCAGAGACGGCACAACAAGACAAAACTCATGTTCAGAAGATGACGTATTCAACGCGTAAACCTCCTACTGCCCCACTTGAACTTAATTCAAGCAAAAATCTTCAAAATGTTGAAGAAAGAATTTATCTTGATGCTCAGGCCAAGCGTAGGTCTAGTAGACCAAGGATTCCAAACAAGAAGTTGTTTGATTTCCTATTAATTGAAAATTTTGAAATTATGATTTTGGAAAATTCTGAACCTACTACGTAAAAACAAGATTTGACGAGCCTAGACTCTGAGAAATGGCTTAAGGACATGAAATTCGAGTTAGACTCCATGTCCGAGAATAAAGTTTGGACCCTAGTTGACTTGCCAAATGGGGTTAACCCTATTGGATGCAAGTGGGTGTTCAAATTAAAAACAGACAAAGATGGAAATGTCTATGTCGATAAAGCAAGACTAGTTGCAAAAGGATTCAGGCAAATTCATGGTATAGACTTTGATGAGACCTTTTATACAATAGCAATGCTTAAATCAATTCGGATACTTTTAGCGATTGCTGCATTTTACGATTACGAAATTTGGCAGATGGATGTCAAAACCGCATTCTTGAATGGGTTCTTGAATGAGGATGTGTACATGACACAACTGAAGGTTTTGAGGATCCAGAAAATCCTAAAAGGGTTTGCAAGCTTCAGAGATCCATTTATGGATTGAAGCAGGCATCTCGGAGCTGGAATTTCGGTTTGATGAGGCAATCAAACATTTGGTTTCATCAAAAGCGAAGAAGATTTGTGTTTACAAGAAGTTTAGTGGGAGCAGCTTAGTTTTCTTGGTTCTGCATGTAGATGACTAACTGATCATGGGAAATGACATACCAATGCTTGAGTCAATCAAGGAATGGTTAAAAGTTGTTTCTCTTGAAGGACCTTGGAGAAGCTGGTACATACTGGGAATTAAATCCATAGAGATAGGTCTCGAGGATGACTAGGCTAAGTCAAGAAACTTATATCGATAAGGTTCTTGCAAGGTTCAACATGGAAAGCTCGAAGAGAGGTTTCGCTCCCATATGGCATATCGCTTAGCAAGAGTCAGTGCCCGACTAAGTTTGATGAGTTAAAGTGAATGAGTATCATTCCTTATGCTTCGGCTATAGGATCTATCATGTATGCCATGATAAGTACTCGACCTAGATGTTGCATATCCTTGAGCATGTGTAGCAGGTTCCAAGCAAATCCAGGAGAAGCACACTGGAGCTAGCTAAGAGCATCCTTAATACTTGAGGAGGATAAAGGCATGTTCTTAGTCTATGGGGGACAAAGTGAGTTGATTGTTGAAATTTATACTGATGCAAGCTTCCAAAACGACAGAGATGATTACCGTTCTCAGTCAGGTACATCTTTCATCTAAATGGAAGAGCAGTGAGCTGGAAGAGGCCAAAGCAAAGTATTGTAGCAGACTCTACGATAGAATCATAATATTTAACAGTAGTTGAAGCAGCTAAGGAAGCAGTTTGGATAAAGAAGTTCATGATAGAGCTGGATATTGTACCTAGTGCTCTGGAAGGAACTGAGTTGTTCTGTAACAACAATGGTGCTATTGCGCAAGCAAAAGAACCAATATCACATAACAAATCCAAACATGTGATGAGGAAATTTCACCTCATTCGAGAGATAGTTGATAGGAAGGATGTCAGAATCTGCAAAGTTCATACGGCTGAGACTGTGGCTAATTCGCTAACTAAACCAATACCTCAACCCAAGCATGAGTGTTACGCTAGGGCTATAAGCTTGAAGCAAATGTTAGAGTGGATTTAGATTGTACTAGGTTTAAAGAAACTTATTACAGCGTAAAGACATGATTTGCTATTATGTTATGAGAATAAATTTTTCTTATTTAATTATTGGTTTGGTATTAAATAAAATGTCCAAAATATATCTTGAATTCTATGGTTTTGTCAAATATGTGATTTGATGAATGAAACACCATAAGTGAACGGAATTCATAGAATATTAAAGTTCTTAATCTAAGTCATTAAGCTGGACATAAATGACCTATTAAGAGGATTAGCATATAAGATTGATTGATAGTGCCATTTCATGGGCTATGGGAACATGGAGATGTTTAAACAATCATATGGATATGTATAGTTGATACATAATCGAACAAGACCTACTTTGAAGTTTGATAACTTCGAAATTATATTAGTAGATTCCTAAGACATGAGCGGAACACTACATAGCCTAATGATTGGTATAACTTTGATACTGTCAAACATCATGCCGTAAAAGGGGACTATAAAGGCAGCATTCGGGTTGTGCTAAGAGTTGAGTGGGAGTATAGGTTGCCACATGATTCAAAAGGTCCTCCTATACGAGATGGGATAGGTGTCTTGGCCCCTTGAAGAGTGAAAATTGAAAAATGCATGGCCATGCTCAAATGGATCATTTGATGATCATTTGTTTGTCAATTCGAACTCGATTTCAAGGATTTATTTGAAAACTAGTATGGATGATATACAAATATGATAATACTATCAGATTAAGACACTAAGAGACTTGAGGAATTAAAACATTTCACACTCGTCTCGGACAAGTGGGAGATTGAAGGAATTATGTCCTCGACGTTATTGCAATTACTAATTATAATATGGATCGTATTATGGAGATAATAAATTCATTCTATTGGGTCGTTTATACGTCTTGCTAGAGAATGCTATAGAACTTCGTGTTACGAAATTATAAACCCGAAGCCCAATATAATGGATCCTATTAGGTCGCACATAAATCCTTGGATCAACAAAAGAAAACCTAGAGCCCAAAAGGGGCCCTAGGGTGGCCGACCAAGAGGAGGAGAAAGGGGAAGATATTCCTAACCTAAATATGCTTATATATTTGGTTAGGCAATCATAAGAATATATTAGATCTCTCTTATTATTTCTCTCTCTCATATTCTTTCCAAAAGTCACAAAAACTTCATTAAAGAAGAAGAAGAATTTCTTCATTCCAACTAGCATTGGTGGAGTGTTGATTCGGGTTGGTGGACCAAGTAGAGGAATTACAGTTGTAGTTATTTCTCAAGATTATAACAAGCTTTGTGGAATTCACGCATCAAAGGTTAATTCTAAACTATATTATGTGATCCTTGATTATATATGCATGTGATCCTATTTTAAGTGCTTATGAATTAAATTCACGAAATTCTGCTTATAGTACTTAGAATCCTACAGGTTGAACAAGGTACACATTGTCCTTCAACTTGCCAACTTGGAAATGGTGTTTTACATGAATTTTATGATTTATGTAAAGTAATTAGACATTTGACTCAAGTTTGTTCTTGTTATTATAATGTTTGAAATGTTAGAAAATGTATTTTTGAACCTTCATGAATTTAAATTGCATTTGTAAAGGTGTATTTTGGTGACCAATGTTTGCTTGTCTATTATGTAATTCTAAGTTGAACCTCATATTATGAATTGTGATAAGTTTATTTTGTTTTTTTTTAGATTCAGTAGTACATTTTTTTTTAAAATAAACCAAGTGTTAAGATTTCATAGGAAAGTTATAGATATTTCGGTTAAAAGTATTTAATTGGAGTTCTTGTCATACTTCTTAATATAATTACTGATGAGTATAACTTTCTGAATTCAGTAATGATGAGTTTCATTTCGCAACAAGTAATAAGTTTGTGGAAGTTTAATATATTTTCAATAGGATTTATAGTTTTTAGATATTTTTTTTACAAGGAGTTGGTTTATATAAAGGTATTGGGAATCCGTGTATATCTTGTCGGTCAAGCGGATTTTGATTCGAGTTCTGTATGTGAATTTATAAGAGCGACAATGATATGCTATTTAGCAATATTCATAAATATGAATTACAGGGTTAAAAGATGTGAGTTCGAGGTTCTAGATGTGATGTGGAATTTTTGAGTATGATGTGACATGATTTTCGAAAATAATGATTAAAATTATGGAAATAGAGTAGTTAACTTATGCAGGGGTAACATGGTTTGTTCTTGTAAAGAGAATAAGTTCGAATTAAAGGTTATACTAGATTTTCCAGAGATGTCATCGAGGAATATCGGGAAGATTTGGTTTTGATATTTTATTGACCGATGCCAGAGTAGTTGTGAGATAAATTAGCAGATCGAGAAATGATGATTAAGATTACAAATTGGGAAATTCTACATGGTAGCCTCTTATTTTGGGTTTTTCTACTTGGTGGCAACCAAAAACAAAATTTTATATCAAGTGACCTCCTACTTTGACTAATTATACTTAGTGGCCTTAATTTATTTAAAACATAATTAACCCATCATTTAATGTAAATTTACTAACTTACCCCCTAGTTAATTACTCTAATTCCAACAATATCGAACAATCAAATGTCCAACTATAAGTCCCCTCAAAAAAAAAAAAAAATGTCCAACTATAAGACCCTAAACAATTATCATCATCACAACTTCACAAGTATAAGCAATAAACTCAGTAGCAAGGCTTCATCTCCCTCCTTCACAGTTGACAACATCATCAAGATCAAGTCTTGCCGTCGGATTATCATCATCAGTGATTGACGCAAATAAAATCAGGCATCAGGCCCTCCCCACTCCCCAGTATCCCCTGTTATTGATACAACCATGCGATTGTCATATGAATAAACAGTAAAACAAAAAGAATAAGTACTTTCTCTGTAAACATACATAACCAAAATTCATACAAGGTGTTGTCTAAATAAAATTATTCACTTGTAATTAAAGATTTATGAGAAATGCAGCACCTTATAAGAAGGGTTAGACCCATTTTCTTTATTGAGACATAACAGACTGAATTTTTTGGCCTCAAAATCATGTAAAAATTTGACAAAATTAAAACAAGAAAAGGCTTGAAATTGTATGAATTTCAGAGAGAGTAAAAAAAAATTAAACTTGAGAATTGAAAGGAAAGGGGGCTTAGAGATGGAAGTAGTCCAAGACAAAGGATTAATTAGTTGCTCTAAAAATCTCCATTGATGAATCTTGAACAACGAAGAAAGCTTGAAATTTTTTATTTTTATTTTATTTTTTTGGTTCATTATAGAATTCGTGGGATTATCAAAACGATACATATTTTTTGTTTGAATCTTTGTTACCCGTGTAAGAATTTGAGCCACAACAGCTTTTGCTAGTTCTATCTTTATGTTGTCTTCCCTCTTTTGCACTCAGAATTAAAAACAGAACAGTTGATCGGGTAAGGCTGGAGTTTTAAGAGAAAATGGGGGGATTTTATTAAAAATTATAATTAATTAGAGGGGTAGGTTAGTAAATTTAATTACAGGGGAAGGTTTTATGTACATTAAGGCCACTAGGTATAATTAGCTAAAGTAGGAGGTCACTTGATATAATTTTTTTTTTGACCTGCCACCAAGTAGAAAAACCCAAAGTAAGAGGCCACCATGTAGAATTTCCCTTACAAATTTTATCGAGGAAGTTAAGTTAGGTATTTAAGGATGGTAATTAGGAAGTGAGATTCAAAGGTCAAGCATTAATCTATGGTAAATAGAGTTGTTACAAGAGATTCGAGAGTCCAAGAGATGTTATAACCGAAACAAGTATTAGAGATGAGAGATTAACAATCGGGAAGTAAGATTTGATGTAAGAATTTCATATTAGTGAGATAAAGGATCAAGATATGGGTGATGGTTCGAAGGATTGAGATATAACATTTTAAGTTATGGGATAATTGAAAGAGTTTAGGGATATAATTTTCTAATCAGATGAGTAAGGTTATATAAAAGGAAGTTGAGGGAAAGGTAAATCTGGTGTGATGGAGAGCTTGGGAACTGGTGATATGAATTTATAATAAAATGAACATGGAATTAAGATTAATATGAATATTGAGTTCAAATATTGGGAAGTGCGATCGTGAGTTATAGATTTAAGATTGATGTGGATAACGACTTTAAGTATTTGGAGTTATAAATTTCAGAGTAAGATGATTTGACTAATAGTGATGATCTCATATAACTTATTATGTATGATATGGTTATAAAAGGTATGACGTATTGAGGCAATAAAGCTAGGATTACAGTTATCATTCTGACGAAGTAGAACTTTGTATATTGAGAAATCAATTTAATTTGATATTGGGAATATAAGTTTCATTGTGTGAATATTGCGTTTAAGGTAACAAGGTACGATTTTAATATTCTTGGAAGGACGTTTGATAAGAATTCTGGATTTTATGCCAGTTGTGTGGTTATGAAGATACAATTGGAAGTTCAACGGTGCGGTATCCAATTACTGGGATAAGGAGGTTAACCACCAAATTGTGTTAGAGAAAGTGTTAATCACAACTATAGTATATAAGTTCAAGCATTACAGGTTGCAAGTATACAACCTTTCTTGTTTGGAGAGCTATTATGTTCAACCAAAAAGAAGCTCGAGAAGCAATTGCTATTATTTTGTTGTCGATAGCATCACATGAACATTATGATTTTTGATTGCAAAAGACTTAGGATTTTCAATATGTTAATCTACATTATTTTCTTTAAAGCATTTGATGTAAATGAGATTTTTCTGGAATTTGGTTTTCAAATTGAACTAAATTATTGAGATTTAGGTATGTAGGATATGTCAAAAGTTATCTTTTAACTGAAGTTTGATAACTACATTTCATAACTATATTTGTGAGATTTCATGAACGAAATTTAAGCATATGCTATAAGAATTGAATTGTGAATTTAGCGAATCATGTATCCTCATTTCGAAAAGTTGATATGTGAAATTAAGAATTATGTTTTATGAATATGTTTTAGTTTTGTGAGGAGAAGATGATGTGTAGAACAGTGGTGAACAACATTATGGAGCGATTTGCTCATTATGTATCATGGAGCGGGTATCCTTTGTGTACGGTCATGACCTGAGAGTCTTGCAAACATAATGTTCAAAGGTGGGGAGATGTCCCTCAAAAGTCTAGAGACTCGGCATTACCCTCTTTAGAGGTGTTCTCTTCCCCATATATGTATGATAGTTTTTGAATTAGTAAAATTTGAAAATATTTGATTTCATGGAAGCTACTTAAAACTTTATTTCGAAAAAAGATTTCACCATGAATTCTTGTGAAATATTATTACAAAGTATTTGATTATCATCTTCAAAAAAATATTGTTGAATACATGAAACTTCTGGTTTACATTTGCCTTTGTCACAATTTAGATTTAGAATAACTAAGAGATATTGCCTCAGGAACTTCCATTTATTTTATTTGGTAATAAAAATGTAAAAGTTATGAATCATATAAAAGAAGGAATATTATCAAATATTTTGGAAGTATATATATATTTAGAAAAATATAGGTTTGACTTGAAAATTTTAGAGCACATTATATGGTGTTGTGAAGCTCTTTTCCAATGCGTTAATGTATTTTGGGAGTGTATTTTTAAATTGTCTTGATATGTTGTTTTGTACTACATATTGACTTACATTTTAAATATGTTTTAAGCCTCCAAAAAAATAATTTATAGTTGGACAGTGTGTACTATGTTTCTCTGACTTTAGGAACAAATCTTGGTGGGGACAAACTTCATTCTTAGTGATTTTGCAGGTATGATGTTGAGAGCTTGGGGTGGTTTGGGAAGTTAGAGTATGATTGGGCTATGCATTATGGATAAGTGTAATGAAATATTTCATTGAGATTCCTCTTGTAATAATTATTGTATTCTATTTGGGATTTTCAATCAAGACGATTATGTAACCTAAGGTTGGATTTAAGGATGTTGTTGTGGGCCCAGAACCACATGTCCGAGTTTGGTGTTGAGTCTGGTTATGCTGCAAATGTACATTATTTAAGGTTAATTAATAGTAATCATGTTTTGTGATTCCTAAGCTTGCTTGATTAGCTAACAACTCAAAAGTACGAGCACCTTTTTCCCATTCTTTATGAGATGCTTCACTTCTACTATCGTTGCCTTGCATTTTCACCTTCAAGCTCTCATTTTCATTCAAGAGGCACCTTGTATGGCCACACGTGTCATCCACTTCACTTCGAAGCATAACAACATCATTTGAAGCAACTTCTTATCAAACAACAACTGATTGGTGACATCCCTTTGCCAGTCCTCGATCCTCTTATCCACATATTTGAAGAAATTGCAATCACGCCTATCAAGGTTGATGGGTTCGTAAATTCACAACCCCAAACCTTCTCCTAGGGTTGTCAATTTCCAATGCCTTAAGTTTTGCAGTTGGGATACCATAATTATACTTGACAACTTCTTCCTGTGAAGATTGTGGTTTAGGTGAAAACATTAAACTCAAAGTAATCAATCATGAAGGGAATTAGGGTTTCTTATAAAAATAAACTATCAATTTGTACAAATTTTAAGCAAAGCGAAATTCTCCAATTTGTTCACAAGTGCCAAAAAAACCCTCTAAAGGGGGTTTTGTCGATCCGCCTGAGCCTTTTTAGTAAGAACCTAAATCCAATGTGTAAGAATTGCTAAATATGTTTATTAATTTTATGTTTATGTCTTGCACTTGTTCTTCATTGATATTACAAGGGAGGAACTAGAAAATCTGGTGGAAATTCATTAACTACACAAATTAGTGGGTCCTAGTAATGTTTGATTGGATGGAAAATGTTACCTGGTGGTGATTTAATTTTTTTTGGGTGATGCAAGGTGGCTATATCACGAAAGTTGATGTAAGGTGGTTATCTTAAAGGAAAATTTGTCAGAAACAAACTTTTATAAGTTACTTTTTGTCAAAAATAACCTTTTGATATTTTTTTGTCAAGATAAACCTTGATTAATCTAAAAACATGTGTTAGATGAAATCTGATAATGTCATTCCAGTGCAGATAAAAGTGCTTTTAGTTTGTTGTAAAAGCACCAAAAATTAATTTTCAAACAATATTTATAACTCCTAACAAGCAATTATTAAGAACTTAATAAATGCAAGACAAAGGTCGATCCACAGGTACATTGGGCTTAATCAAAGCCTAACAAGTTTAAGCTACAAAAATGAATCATTCTAGCAACCAGTAAAATTTCTTGCTATTTACTCAAAATTTGTTGCTACAGTCAGCAACAAATTGGAAACGAAAATTATTGGTAGCTAAACTGCTTGTCGCCAAGTGATTTTGGCTATGAATTTAAGAACACCGTAGTTACCATCTTGCATCAATTCAAATATGGTTGCCATGTTTGTTGCTATAATTGATGAATTCGTTGCTAAGTCTAGCAACAAAATTTTTGTTGTGGTTGCTTACAATAACAACAAATGTTTAATGTTTAACATCGGTTGCTAATAATAGCAAGAAATATTAATTATGGTTGCTTTAGATAGAAAAACCAATGACTAAGAACAAACAAACTAGCAAATAAATATGAGATAAAAATATCAATGAGAAAACACTAGAGTTAAGGCTACTCGTAACAATAAAAACGGAACAATGATAATTAATGCATTTGTTATTCAAAGACGTCAAGACGATAATTATGCGAGGTTTAGTTTTCCTCTAAAATACTCGAGCCCTCTCTCGAAGGTCGTCAAGAATAATCGCTTAATCAATCAACTAAATCCTATCTCGAATGATCCTCAAGAATAACTGCTCAATCAACCAACTAAATCCTCTCTCGAATGATCTTTAGTTAATTGATCAAGAGATCCAATAATTACGAAAATCCCTAATAAAAGGATTCTGTTAATTTCTACCCAATATCTTGGACTTGAAATAAGTTGATTCATAGGGATGATAAAAGGGTCCAAAATTCGATTAAGAATGTTTGTAATGAAAATTCCAAAGCCTAAATACGATCAAGATCTATCCTAAGGCCTCAAGATACCAAGGTCAATGTATAATCATCATTAGATCATCAAAGTTGCATTAATAATACATGAGAATCTTAATTCATTCTTTCACCCTAACCATAGATAGGAGACTATTCACTAATCATGGAATCATAACATAAAAATATTAAATCTATAACTAATCTAGGGCTAAACATAATTAAAGGATGAACATCATAATAGAAATAATAAATTATGAAACTATAGTATAAGAGATCTATAACCACAGAAGAAGAGAGAATATAATGTGTACAAATCAACAACTTCAATCTCTAAATCCAAAATAAAGATAGACAAAAACAGAAAACTTTCAATTCGATTGAATAAGAAGTACCATGAATGTGTAGAAATCAACAACTTCAATCTCTAAATCCAAAATATAAGACAAAATTATGTGTTTTTCTCTCTAATATGGAACCTAAAATAACTTTCTCAAAACTATAATATTGCATAGTTTCGAAATAAAATGTTTATTGTTTTAATAGGCACGAAGCCTTACGAATTTTGGGGGGAAATAATGGTACGGGCGCACTAAAGTGAGTGGTGCCGGCGAACCAAATAGGTGCGGACACACCTCATGTATTTGTGTGGGCGCACCAAATAAACTAATCTCAAGGTAAAACAATCCGTTGAAAGGTGTGAGCGCACCTTTGTGAGTGGTACGGGCGCACCAGAGCCACTGATATCAAAGACTTCTAAACTGCTGGATGGTGCGAGCGCAGTGTAGTGGATGGTGCAGGCGCGCCTCAGTAAACGGTGTGAGCACACTTCAACTACTACCCAAAGCTCCTTTTTTCTTCTCATTTTGTGCGGGAAAGGTGGTCATATCTTCAATGAGGTCCTCAAAACTCTCTCCTTATGTCGTTTCTTCCAACTTGAAACCTCAGAAATGGTCACACCTACAATCAAAGCATGGCATAGCACCGTGAAAGTTCATGGACTAGAAATCCGGTCAAATTTGATCAGAAATCTAGTGGAATGTCACTATGATCAAGAATGATCAAGCAAATGAAATAGAAGAGGAAATGGAAAAGAAGGAGGGAAGGAATAAAGGGGAGAGAAAAGATCAAAATAAAATTAAAAGAGTTCGTAAAGTGCGTTATAAGCGCACTTATAAAACTCCCCTAAGCTTATCATTTTATTTGTCCTCAAGTAAACCAAGAATGAGATCCAACAAAGGAAAGAGGAGAAAAAGATGAGAGGGAAAAATCATACTCCCTCCGTTTCATTTTAATCTACACACTTACACTTTTCACGCATGCCAATGTAAAACTTTGAGGACATATATTAAAAATTAAAAAAAAGTACATATTAATAAAATACATACTAATATGAATCTAACAAGATCCCACATGACTATGTTTTTATTCACGTATAAATCACAAACGAGAGTCAAAGTGCAATTTGTGAATAGTGTAAAATGTCAAAGTGTGTAGATTAATATGAAACGGAGGGAGTACAACACAGTAGCCAAAATGCTCTAAATACAAAGCTACAAACATGACATGCAAGTTAAGAGTTTATAACAACATTTAAGAGACCAACCAAACACAAAAGCAAAGATAACTAGGAAGCACAAGAGTGACTTAAGAGATCCAATCTACCAATCAACCGAGTCCTCTTGAAAATTCGACTTTTTAGGAGTGATTTCTCACTCCTCTCTACTTCCAAGTCCCGAGTTTGAATCCCCCCTAGGGATGCTAAACCATATTAGCTCCTCTCTACCACATTTTGATGACCCTCATCGTTGTAAAAAATCTCACCCGCTACTACTAAATTGACCAAGAATTAATCAAGGTTGTAACGGGGATGGTTAGAGGTGACGAGATTAATTTAAGATTGTGGTGCAAAAAGGGTAAAGCGGAGTATAAACTAGGGGAAAAGAATCCCCAAGCTAGTCCTATAGCTAATTCAATTTGAAAACTCAAACATAACCACTTTTTTTCTTTTTCATTTTGATTTTCAATTTTTGAACATATTTTCATTTTGCTTATCAATTTGCTCTTTCAATTCTTTTCTTTCAACGAGAATGTAAATGAATCAATAAGAGCTTTCTTTTTTTTCTTTTTTTTAACATTTTTCTTCGACGTTTGCAATTAGAAAAATAGATTAACTCACTTTCACCTAAAGACATGGCATCAAAATAACTCGACCTAACACACCTTAGACATGTATTCCACTTTTATCACTAGTAGAATAATTGCTTATTACTGCGGTGGTATTGCTGCGGTTTTACCCATACACAACAATATATCACGTAATAAAGGTAAAATATAAAATAAAAAAAATTGCTGCAGTTTCTGGCAAAAATCGCAGCAATATGGTATCAATAGGATATTTTTTTAGAAAAGTTGACTTTTTAACCAGATCTATTGCTGCGATTTTTTGTCAAGAACCGCAACAATATATAAAAATAATATTTAAAAAATAATATTTTAATATATTTCTGCGGTTCTTTCCAAGAACTGCATCAATATCATTAAAAAATATTTAAAAAAAAGTATAAAGCGCGTGCGCTCATCAGTTAGGGTGTTTTTTCCTCATTATTCTCTCATCCTCTCACACGCTGTTTATCACTCCTTTCACCCTTCACCCTCATTCCTCTCACCCTTCACCTTCACCTTCACCCTAACTGGTTATGTTCTCGTCATTCACCCTCACCTTCATCCTTCATCTTCGACATCTCTCTTTCGTCCTCACTGCGATGAATGACAAACGCGAGCGATTGATGCGAGATCCACCTTTAACCTCCTCAACACCACCTCACTCTATTCGCCACAAAAACCATCCTCGCCGCCTTACTAGAATCTAGCGATGCTCGTCGATTAATCGCTCCTACATCGCCATCTTCTTCGAGGATGATTCCGACGATTCCGAGGAAGATATTCTCTATGTCGACAAATTACCATCAGTCTGCTCCGATGCATATTACGATGATGTCGGAAAAAAATCATCATAAAACGAGCGTTTTTGGTTGCGATGATGGAGTTGATGTTGTTGTTATTGATGATGATTATGATGGAGAGATGTTTCCGCCTCATGAGATTGTGGCTCGGAAGATGGCGAATTCACTGTTGCTTTCTTCATCTGTGCTTGAAGGTGTTGGTAGGACGTTGAGAGGTAGGAATCTGCGTCAGGTACGAAACGCGGTGTTTCGTCAAACAGGTTTTATTGATTGACAATTTACTTGTATTTTGGTTGAGACGCGAGATCTGGTGGCGAAATGAAGGGGAGGGGCTAAGGTGTTTCTTCTCCCTCTCACTTGAAGAGCAAGAGGCTTTCGAATGTGAACGATGAACGGAGATCTGTTTTTTTTCCCTTTTTTTCGTTTTTTTCGTTTTTTTAGATCTGTTTGTAGATTTTTTTTGTTTTAGGATTTTTTTTATTCATTTTCGGTTTCTTATTTTTTTAAAAATATTTTTTTGGTTTTTATTATATATTGGATTTTTTAACTACAATAATACAAACTTTTTCCCGTTCTCTCGCAATAATACAAACTTTTGATTATTTTTCAATAATACAAACTTTACATCAAAATTTCTCGAGTAGGTCAAGTTGAATTGCAACCTGTAAAATAGGTCAAAAAAAATTACTAAATGATCTTTCTTCTTTCTTCCTCCTCCCCCAACCCCCCCACCACCTGAACCACCTCAGCTTGTTACCTCCTACAACAAGTTAACAACTGATATTGTCCTACTAAAGGAATTTTGATCAAAAGTTTGTATTATTAAAAAATAATCAAAAGTTTGTATTATTCTTGTCAAAAAATCCTTATATTTTTTGTAATTAGTCTTTTAGTTCTAACTATTGTTTTTTTATTTTTGCTTTTTCATTTTACTTTTTTATCTTTTGTGTTATTTATGTAACTAGCTTTTTTATTTTTATATATTAGTGAGATTCATATGTCATTTCATCTTCAGTTTGTCTGCGAATTTGGTGGATAGTGGATGAGTTAGTTGTATGGTTTTAATCTTTCAAATTTAATTGTAAAATACAAAAAAAAAATTCTTTTTACCTGTACCAGGACCTATTGATGCGGTTTGGGACAGTGACCGCAACAATAAGTCAAACCTATTACTGCGGTTTCTAGCCAAAACTGCAGTAATACGTTGTACTTTTTGAATAAAAAATAAACTAATGTTGCGGTTTTGGCTAGGAACCACAGCAATAGCTTGGCCTATTGTTGCGGTAAAAAACCGCAGCAATAGGTTAATTACCTATTGCTGCGCCCTTAATTGCTTCGCAGCCAAAACCGCCATAATAGGCCACTTAAAGACCGCAACAATAAGCAATTATTCTACTAGGGTTAAGAAAGTTTGGCCATGACTTATTATGATGGTTAAGCAAAAATAGGATAGGAAGGCTCAAATTGGTTGAAAAGCTGATAATTATGCCGGTATAAAAAGCTTTTTGGCTTTTGAATTTCTAATTCTAGCAAAATGAAATGCCCTACATCAGTTTTCTATTAGTTCGGCCTTATGTAATCTTAGGGAGCTAAAATGCAAGTCACAAGTTAGGCGATCAACGATGGGGGTTGTAAATGGGTCTTACAAGGTTTCTGGCCCTCGCTCCAGGTTCATCGCACAAGGGATAAGGCAATCAAATCAACCCACTTACTTAATTTCAATAAGGCTATACCAAAATTTATCCTTCTCAATGATCACCTTAAGTCATAACAAGGCTTCAAAAATCATCACGTCAAATGCAAGGAAGGTCTTCCAATTAGGTTATGAACACGTTTAGCAATATATCATGCATTCAACCAAACTACCCGAAATGCAGAAAAAAAGAAAAAAAAAATAAAATCTTTTTGTGATTTTTTAAATATATTTTTTTATGCACACCTACCAAATAAGGAGAAATTAAATTAAAACAAGCTACACAAGGGTGCTTTGTATTAGGGGGGTAAGACCAAATAAAATCATTAGAAATTATAAAAAAAATAACCAATCACCAAGCTCACAACAAATACCAATAGACTCCAACATAACTAACCACCTAGGAACCGAACTCCCAAAAACATAACAAGTTTAAGCAAGACTTCGTGCTCGGAGTTGCTAAAGTAGGGAAAAGGAGGGGGTTCAAAAAGAGCACTTAGTAGTACCCACCATCGCCCCCATCGGGAAGGGGGGATGCACCACCATAGCAGCATTTAAAGAATGCTTATTCTTGCGACTCAAAGCATCCACTACTGTGTTCTCCTTACCTTCTTGGTAATCCAGGGTTAGATCGTAATCCTTGATCAATTCAAGCCACCTTATCTGCCTCATGTTAAGATCACGCTGAGTGAAGATGTACTTCAGGCTCTTGTGGTTATATTACACCTTACACGGAACACCATACAGATAGTGTTACCATATCTTAAGTGCAAATACCACATCAACTTACTCCAGATCATGGGTCGGGTAATTCCTCTCATGCACCTTCAGCTGCCTCAAAGCATAGGCTATTACCTTCCCTTGCTGCAGCAAAACACAACCCAGACCATTCATCGATGCATCAATGATCACTTCATACTCCACACCCTCAAATGGCAGAGTAAGAACAGGAGCAGAGGTCAAACTCTTTTTCAGCTTTTGAAATACCACAATCCTCAAACCAAACGAACATGCAGTCCTTGTGCATCAAGCGAGTAAGAGGTTGAGCTATCATTGAGAAATCTTGGACGAACCTCCTATAATAACCAGCCAGACCCAAAAAACTTCGAACCTCGGTCACATTCTTAGGACTCTCCTACTCGACAACAACCTTGATCTTAGCGGGATCCATCTTAACTCCTTCCTTGTTGATTACATGCCCCATAAAAGCAACTTCCTTCAGCCATAACTCACACTTAGACAACTTTGCGAACCACTTTTGCTTGTGCAGAACATCCAACACTAGTCTGTAATGCTTCTCATGCTCCTTCTCGTCCTTAGGGTAAACGAGAATATAATTGATAAACACAACTACACAAGTATCCAAGTGCTCGTGGAAAGAGCGGTTCATTTGATCCATGAAAATCGTAGGAGCATTCATGAGACCAAAAGGCATCACTTCAAATTCATATTGCCCAAATCTAGAGCTAAAAGCAGTCTTCGAAATATCTTCCTTCTTAATGGGGATTGGATGATAACCAGAGCTTAGATCAATCTTGGAAAATACCCTAGCACCTTTTAATTGATCAAATAAATCTTCAACGCGAGGCAATGGAGATTTATTCTTGATCAAACAGATCTTCAAAGTATCAACACCAAGCAAAAACAAAAAGTGAAAAATTCAAAGTGCGAAAGAATGAAACAAAGCAAAAACTAAAAAAATGCACAACGCAAAAAAAAATGACAAAAAGAAAGAGCCTAAGGCAAAAAAAAATAAATAGACAAGCTAGGGGGATTGCACATAAGTTCTACCCCTCATTCAAATCCTTCACCCCATTAAACCTTAACCATACAATTTAAATCTATGATCCTCCATTCGCCAAATCAATTTAACCTTTATCTAAACCTCAAGCCTTAAACATCAACCCTAACTCGTTTTTCAAGGTATGTCCAAGTCCGTTAGGCCGAAAACCCGAAAGGGCAGCCTAGGCAAAGGTTAGGGCACAAAAAAAAATCAAATCGGGAACTACAAATGGTGATTCCACAAGGATACGTAGGAATCCTCATCTTGAGATTTGACCGCTTCAATAAAATATAATTAGTCATGGTATACTGATTTGATTTTCTAGAATTTAGGAGCATGATCTCTTTCTAGATCCTAACATACACTCGAGTCTGCACCTAGCCTCGTCAAAGCCTTTTCTTACATATATTCATTTAAGTCACAAATTAAAACTTTTTATTTTTTCAATGCAAACTCTCCTTTTTCCTTGAAGGACTCTCCCACTCTACAATAATTCTATGGATTCTGACAACATTTGACTTTGCTTATATCAACTTTCCAAATAAGAATCCCCAATAAAAACTTTCAACGCTTAAGACAAATCAACTACAATTAAATTAAGGCTCAAGCCTAATTCAAGGCAAGCTCACCTAAAGTGGAGGCTTCCTGAGTGTGGTGGCTCCTCCAAATCAAACTCCCGAAAAGTTGTAATCTGCGGACCTCATTTACGAACCCCAATCATTTACTTAGACGATTTCTGAAAATCATTCTATTCAATCTTGATCATTCTATCATTCCACACATCTTCTAACCTTGCAAAATCTTGACCTTACATTGCAAACTTGCAGCCTTGCAAAACCCTGACCTTGCATTACATTACATACATTCTAGTCTTGCATAACTCTGGCCTTGCATGACGTGTCATCCTTTAGCTTTGCATAACTTTAATCCTTGAATTGCGTCTCATGCATCCTTTGAGAGTCTAAGTTTCCATTATTTCATCATTATGTGCTTATCTGAGTTGTTTGCACCCATCTGTTAACATCTTCTTCAGCATGTAATCAGATTGCTTGTAGTTATTGTCCTGCATACTAACTTTGTTTTGTAGAGACCGGCAGTTATGGATCAGTTCTAAACTACAGAGCGTTTAGAATCGTTCTCCATCCCGACACCATATACTTTGACTTACGATTTCCTGAACCTCGGTCAAAGTGGAGGCTTCTGTAGACACATAATTGCGTCTCCCCATTTAAGGATGCAATGATGAAACATACTGCAGTATTAAATAGCGCGATCCAGTGGAAGAGCAATCTAAAGAATCACTAATAAATTGTCTTTCGAAATGATATTCTGAAGCACAATTAATTATTCATGATAATTAATTGTATTTGAGCCCAATTCATTGAAAAACCAGTTAATTAATAATTTATTTATTTATTGTAATAAATAAATATTTTCAAAATATATTTTTTATATAGTTAAAATCATATTTTATCCCGTAAAATCAGATGTTCGTAATTAAAGGATAAAAGAAATCTTTTGAACATGTTTTAAACAAAGCTGGCAAAGGCACATCAAGAGCCAGGCTGGTGCGCCTGCATACCAACCTGCACCTAGCGCACATCTATGCATCAGGCGTAGCTCTGTCCACCTGTGCCAGGTACACTAATGTACACCATACACGTGGATTCCTAACTCATTAAGAGTCTTGTGTCATGCGCAGTTCGCTGCGTGAGATGCAAAGTTTCTTTCTTTTTTTTATCTTTTTCAAAATGTGTGCCACGTGTACGCTTTTTACTAGGCATGCTGCATCATGCCCTTGACACTTTAGTTGCTCTAGGCGTGTGAGGCGCATTGTCGTTCTGCCTATAAATAAGCATGATTTCCCGAACCAAAGGGGCTTTCATTATTATTTTACGAATACTTACGAACACAATTTCTCTCAGACACTTACAATACTTTCAATCTATTCCTAATCATACTGCGTTCTTGCTTCCACGATTGCTCCGCCTAATGATCGTTGTGCTTTTGAATCTAAACTGCATAGGTATAATCCTGAGGATCCTTAAGGAAGTTCTCTATTTTTATATTGAAGTTACTAACTATTTTTTTCATGATGTAGATCTTTAATATAAAATCGTCCTATTGTAGATTCTAAACCTTATATATATATATATATATATATATATATATATATATATTATATATATATATATATATATATATATATATATATATATATATATATATATATATATATATATATATGCCTGCCTGATCATTCTATGCATATTATATGATTGTCCTGTTTCATTGCTTTTATCACCCACATGTTATTTTGGCCGATCAAAGACATAAAAAACTACTCTAATATTAATCAGATTAATTTGAAAAACCTACTAGGTTCCCTGTAAATTTATTACATAATAACATGTCATCAAAAATTAGTCTTTTACGTGTTTCCTGAACAACTTAGACTACATATTTTTAGTGTGCGTAAAAATATTATATGATTAGTCTTTGGCATAAAATCTGTAATGAATCGATATTAAGTAGATGGCAGCAATGGGAAACATAGTTCCTGATTATGTTATACCCTCATCCCCACACTCAATCTTTGGTTCACTTTGACCATCTATGGAGTCATGACGGGAAAATCTACATTGGATAAGTCCCTAATGTGTCCCTACGATTTTCCAATATCCAATTAGGTTTATGATTCTTTCTAAAAGAATGGTTGACGACTTCTTTCAAAAACATATCTTTCAATAAAACCTTTACAATGGGGTATGTAGTCAAATCAAATATGTCCTCACACCGCGTAGGCGAAATAAAAACACGCCTACATCCATCCTCCTACTCTCACCAGTAAGTCTCTAGAAGTAATGATCTTCCTAAGAATCCAAGAGATGTTACTACTCACTGTAACATCTTGCACATTACTCCTCTTGATGTTGTAAGCATTCATCCATCTCACCTAAGCTTGTCTTGTTTAGAAGCTATAGCCCACAACAATTTTAAAATAGTAGCCTAGTTCCATAAAACCATATCCACCACATTCAAACCACCACCAGCTTTAGGGTGTTGAATATATGACCAAGCCACATGAGCCTTCCTTGAACTATTAGTAGAACCTGTCAAAAGAAATCTTCTAAAATTTGTTTCCACATCCTTAATTAATTTCTTTAGCAATGGGAAAATTTGAGCCAAATAATTCTGCATACTCCCAAGAATGAACTTCACCAACTGTAGCCTACTAGCATAAGATAAAAAATGATCCATCCAACCTTGAGCCCTTGAAGTGATCTTGTCTATTAGCGGCTTACACTAAATAAGTTTAGCTTCTTAACTGCTAGTGGCACACCTAGATACCTAAATGGCAGAGTACCAATATGCATTTGAATACTTCTGGTCAGCCGTGAAGCTTCCTCCTGAGTAACACCAGAGAAGTAAATACAACTCTTTTCATTACTTGCTTCCAATCCAAAAGCTCTAAAAAAATTATGGAAAGCTTCCTTCATTTTCTCAAATGAACTGGTATATGCTCTAGCAAACATGAGCAAATCATCAGCAAACCTTAAGTTTGTGAGCTGAATTCTCTCACACTTGGGATGATAAGGGAAATCAGGGTTACCACTCATCACCCCCATACACCTACTAAGATATGTTATACTCAGAGCAAAAAGAAAAGGAGAAAAGGGATCTCCTTGTCTCAAATCTTTCTTGGCAGGAAAAGGAAGAGTAGGAAGTCCATTTAGTAAGATGGAGTAAGACAAAGGTTGCACACATGCCATCACCCATTTGATGAACTTGACAGAGACCCCCAACTCCTTCATCATACTATCTAGAAAGATTCATTCAACAGAATCATAAGCTTTCCTAATGTCAACTTTAATGATACATCTAGGAAACATATGACTTATGTTATAATCTCTAATCAAATATGTTGCTAGGATAATATTATCCACATATGTCTACCAGGGATAAATCTAGTTTGAGAGCAACTCACCACTTCAGTTATAACTTCTTGTAGTCTACTAGTTAAGATCTTAGAGATCAGTTTGTAGACTATGGAACAACAAGCTATTAATTAGTAATCCTTTGCATACATGTCATTTTCCAATTTTGGAACTAAGGTAACAACTGTGCAATTTACAGGCTGTGAAAGAAAGCAGTATCAAAAAACTTTATTACACCATCATAAACATCATTTTTAATGATCTGCCAATTTATTCTTATAGAATACAACATTGAACCCATCCAAACCTGGTGCCTTAGTGTCATCAATAGAAGCTAAGGCTTGGTCAATATCCTCTGTAGTCACTTGTTGAGTTAAAATGTCACAAGCCTCTTGACTCAATATGGAGCCACTTCTAAGCACTCTCAGGTCAATAGCCTCTAGTTGATCAGAATTAGACCCCGTCAACTTCTCATAGAATTGCTTAAATTCATCTTGAATGTCTTGAGTTTCAATCAACTCCATTCCCTGAGAGTTGTGAAGTAGTGGAATCTTATTTCTAGCATTTCTTACTTTGACGGGTGTAAAGAAGAATTTGGAGTTGGAATCTCCCATAGATAACCAGTTATTCTGAATTTCTGAATTAAAATACTCTCATAAATGCAAGACCACTTCTTTAATTGCTCTAGAGTATTTTCTTTTCTTCAGCTTGTAAAGTATCATCTGTATTCAAATCAGGCAAAGCTTGAATAAAAGCTAGTTTTTTCCTAAGCTCCTCCTTACAGCGAGCTTTGGAAAAACATTAAGCATAAAAATCCTTAGGAGGATGCTTGACAACCTTCAATGTCACCCACAAATTCTTCGTTTTATAGTAACTAGAAGTAGAAGCCCAAGCCCTATGCACCACTTCAATGAACCTTTCTTGATCTACCAAAAAATTGATAAACCAAAAAGGTCTCCCCCCTTCATTCTAAGGACTCTCCATGGTAAACAAGAGAAGAGTATGGTCTGAATACTTGACAATAATATTAGCATAAAGTAAGCCAAGCACAATTGACTATCACTTTGTCAATCCTGCTTAAAGTTCTATCAAGCCTAAAACACTTATTATTCTAAGAATCTAAAGCACTAGTAGGGGGTGCTTTAGCCAAATGATTATCAAGCATAAAATTGCTAAAAATATATGGTTTCGGTATGACTCACTTTAGCCCCCTGTAATCTGTCAACAACATGACTCACAACATTTTAATCCCCCATCATGATACAAGGAGTTTGAAGATGTGCAACAACATTCCCAAGCTCAGTCCAAAGCACCTTCCTATCCATAATTGTGTGAAGTCCATAGATAGTAGCCAAATGAAACAGGAGAGAGCCATTGCTAGCTTGAACATCAACAACAATCATTTGCTCTGAAGAAAACAACCCCACAACATTGGCTTCACTCTTCACCCAGCCTAACCAAATTCTTCCTCTAGGAGAAGAATCATAATTATAGATCCCACTCTAGTTAACTCCCAGTTTTTTTTTCTGAATTTTCAGTTTATTGTGCAACCTGACCCTTGTTTCTATCAAAGCACAAATGGTAACATGTTGAGAATGAAGAAAATATTTAATTTCCTTCACTTTGAAGGGGTCATTCATACCCCTTACACTCCAACTTGTCACTATCATTATGACAAATAGGGGTTAGGTCCCCTAGCACCCCCAGGCAAGCCTGAGCCAAACTGTAAATGCAAACCACTTTGAACACTTTTCCTCGATCATTGATTTTTCCTAGTGACCATTTTCCAAGCCCCACCATCCTCTATCACTTTATCCTGAGCAACAGTAGGTGTAGAGACAGGAGTTATAATATCAACATTTATAGGGTCAGTTGATGTAGGGCTGGTAATCAGGTCGGGTTCGGTCAGTTTTAGGTTGACCTGATTTATATTTGAGGTCACTTACCCCTGACCCAAATCCGACCTGATTTATATTTCAGGTCGAAAACCTCAACCCAAACCCGACCTTATATTTTTCGGGTTGACCCGAAAACCAACCCAAAATGACCTGAAATAAAAATCTAAATATCCAATGATCAAAAAACTGCCAACTTAATTCGAAAAGGTATTGTACATGTAACATGTTTAAGTTTCAACATTCAAAGCTGGAATTTTCAGGTTGAAGTGAGTTGGGCTTGGCCCAATATTATAACCTAACCGACTAAGGGTTAACCCAACATAATATAAGCTATTTTTAAATCATGTCATTTTGGGTTATTTTCAGGTTCAAAAGGTCAACCTGAACCTAACCCATTATATTTTCAGGTCGAGTTGGGTCGACCCATTTTTTTCAGGTCGAAAATCTCAAGCCAAACCCAAAATTTTCAGGGTAGTTTCATATCATGTTATCAGGTTGGGTCAGTTTTTGCCAGCCCTAAGTTGATGGAACAAGGATCACTTCAGTTGAATCAACTAAATCCACAGTTACTATGACAACGGGTTTCTTATTTTCTGAATTTATCTCTTGAAAAGCAATAGCATGTCCAACTTGGTTATTATTCTTACCCAATCCAGTACCTTTCTTAGAAAACCAATTCTGAGTAATTTTAGCATGACCCTGAGTTGTATTTTTCACATTACAATTATGTCCTACCCTTTGATACTTCTTACAGAAAAAAGGTAGCCAATTAAAAACCACTTTTAAAAACATTCCCATTTGAATCCACCACAAACACCTCTGTAGGAATTATCTTGAGTCACATCTAGCTCTATAAGCACACGAGCAAAAGAATCCCTCAACCCTTTACTGGTGCATTCATCACACTAGTACAAAATTGGCAATTTGCGTCGGATGCGAGACCCTTATTTGCGTCAGACTTGGGTCCGACGCCACTGGTCTCAACGCAAATTAAGGAGAGATGATCTGCGTCGTATAAGAAAACAACGCAAATGTTAAGATATTTGCGTCGGACTTAAGCAAAGTTCGACGCACATTACCCTTGAGCCCCAGTATGGATGAACACCACCAGCACCATTTTGCGTCGCATGGTTGACGATGTGCGACGCAAATCAGATAATTTTTATTTTAAAAAAGGGAATCTACGTCGCATCTTCAGTTATGTGTGACGTAAATCAGGCAAAATTAACTATAAAAAAAAGAAAATCGAAAATTTATATATATATATATATATATTATATATATAATATATATATATATATATATATAAAAGAATCAAAGATCAACAATAATCCAACTTCCTTTTTCAAATAATCCACAATAATCCAGACTTCAATCAAACCCAGACTTCAATCAAATCTTCGTTCCATTGTTGCGTCAATTTTATAACTTGTATACAAACCAGACTTCAATCAAACTCATTCTTTCTTAATATATCAAAGATTAAGAATAAAATTACAAAATCCTTGGATGTCTAGAATATCCCGAATAACAATAAAATTAATTACAAAATTACAAAATCACAAAAATTCAAAAAGGAAAAAAAGTGAGATGAGAAGGATGCTACGAATCCATGCCTTTTTAGAAGATCTCGACCATATCCTTGAGCTTGAATAGTTGTGGGTTTAACAAATCCAGCAAATTACATAATCTGGGTTGGATAAAAATATTAATTAAAATAATCTGTGTTGAATACGAACATTAATTCCAAGAAATCAGGGTTGATGAAACAGAAGTTACAACAAAAAAATTAAAAAATGAAAAAATCAAAATTATTCTAATTTATGAAATTTTTTCCGAAAAGTGATACAAACTCTTTTTTCGACGAGATTTCGTCAATGGAGGTGGAAGCAAAGTCATCGAAAAAAGCAAAGGTGAGGAAAGAGGGAGAAATTAAGGGTGAAGACGAGAGAGAAAGAGATATGAGTTTTACATGGGAAGCCGATTTTACTCGATGTCACTCGTCGATTTTGTATTACTTTTGGCGATTTCACTCGTCGATTTTGTATTACTTTTGGCAATTTCACTTGATTCTCTTTGTTCGATATTGGCGAGATACAAAGTCTTTTTGATGAGATTTCACTCGATTCTCTTAGTTCGATTTTGGCGAGATCTTCAATCTGTAGGATTATTTTCAGGAATGAGTTCGATCTGTTCTAGCCTCAATCGATTTATGTTCAGACATGGTTGAAGATAATCGATGAGAAGAAATCAAAGGAAGTTTCAAAGAAGAAAAAGGGGAAGAAGATTAAAGAAGTGGAAGACGAGTGACGCTTAAAGAGAGAGAGAGAGAGTAGGGAAGTTTTAGGTTAGAGGGTGAGAGGGAGTTGGCGTGTTAAAAAATTATAAGTGTGCTATGGGCTGTGGGCTGATCTGCGTCGGATGGGCCAAGGGGTCTGACGCAAATTAGTCTTTTGCAACGCACTTTAGATAAGTGCGATGCAGATAGGTTGCAGCGATGTGCGTCGGATGGGCCTCAGAGTCCGACACACATCTATGTATCTGAGCTATATGTGTCGCACATCAAGAGGGTACAACGCATATAGCTCGTATCTGGCGCTCATGCAATGATGTTTTGCGTTGCACTCTTCATAACATGCGACGCAAATTTAGTTTTGCGTCGTTTTGCTTGTCGTGCGACGCACTTGGGGGGACGCATATCGTCCTTTTTCTACTAGTGTCAGCATAAAGAGGGATCCCAAGTATACTGCCAATCCTACTCAATGAACCCCCCCCCCCCAGCAATTTAAAGGCAAATTTGGGCATTTCATCCAAATAGGAATTACTTTAAGTATTTCATCATGAAAGTTAAAGTTTGCACACCAATGTTTAACTATCATTGGCTTAGCAAAGAATAAGTGATGTCCGAAAAACAATGCATTATCCCTTTCCTCCCTCGATTTTAAGCCTAATAATAAAGAATCCCTCATCATGCTTGAATATAGTAGGTTCCTCATTCAAATTCCACTGAGAATTGACATATTGAGTAATAATAGAGGTTAAAGTTGGGTTTTGACCCCCCACATACACCACAACAACATTTAACCAACTTTGGCTTTGACATTCAACCTCAATTTTATCAAGTTTAGCAATACGAGTACCATTCACAATAACAGGGGAAACAAATTTCAATCACATACCTTTATTAGAGATACTAGTTTGAGTTGTAAAACTCTTCCATGTTAGTTGCGCAGCTTCCATATGGTTCTCTAGTCCTCAAATCTCCCTCATTGGAGCTTGAACCGGGGTTTTCTTCGTTTTCACAGAATCATGAGTTACTGTTCCATTAGTTCCTTATACCGTACCTTCCAAAGCTTGTGATTTTTGAAGATTGCTCCCCATTACTAGAGTTTCCCATAGTTAATGAGCTACTCGCTTGCTCGAAATTCTTATTTTTCCGACCCATAATCGGACGTTGGTACACAATAGATGTTCACCTTATCTTGCGCTAGAAGAGGGTTTAAGGTTTTAAAAAAAGGCCTCACAAATCTTTTTACATTTGCTTAAAAAAATTAGGGTTTTGAACAAATAATAAATTTTTGACAACTATTTATGTTGGGATTTGGTATTTAGAACATATTTATGAATAATTAGGGTTTGTAATTAACTCTATATTTTAAGAATGGTGAAAGTTAAATTGAAAAAGGTTTTATTTTGAACTAGGTGCCAACCAAGACATTCTTGTCACCCACATTTTCAGTAGGCTAATGTGGGAGGATCTAAATATGGTTGAGCAAACGTGTAAGAAGTGGAGGTCGTGGTCAAGACACGGGGTACATGATGGTGATGTGTGGCCTAATAAGCATAGGAAAACAGAGGCTTGGATTATAAATGACATGCTATACAACAATAGGAGGGACCTCCATGGATGGCTAAACAAAGACATGATTATGTACTTTGATGGATTCTCCATGTTGTTCAAGGAGGATTAAAGTGAAGATTATTGGAGTTTTGGAATAGTTTTTTTCTAGGTAAGTTTATGGTGGTTGATGTAAGGAAGCTCTGTCATAATTGTATTTAATTTTTTATTGTTAGGGAGAATGTGATAGTCATTGGCTTTATTTAGGGTGGCTGTCACTACTATGAAAGTATTATTTTTATTGTTGATATTAATGCAGGCTCTAAAACTTTTTAGTATTTTGGTTATGTAATTGGTTGGAGCTTGTCACTTTTGTTTGAATGAATTATATTGTTATATATAAATTGATAAGAGATTTTTAGTGTGTCGTTAAGGCACCAAAAATCACTTTTCAAACAATGTTTATAAAACCTAACAAGAAATTACTAAGAACGTAGTAAAGGCAAGTCAAGGGTCGATCCACATGGAAAATGGTATTAATCAAATTCTATCAAGTCTAAATTACTTAATTGAAGGGGTTTTGGGGGGTTTAAAATGATTTGGTAACAACTACTAGCTTATATCAGAGAACTATCAAATAAAGCGAGTTAAAATATTAATTAGGAAGACACTAGAGTTAAGGTTACTAGTATGGATCAAAGCGGAGCAACGATCATTAATGCGATTGTGAAGCAAAGGAGACGATTATGCAAGGTTTAATTTTCCTCTAAAATACTCGAGTCCTTTCTCGAATGGTTGTGAGAATGACCCCTTAATCAATCAACTAAATTATCTCTTGAATGGTCTTTAGTCAATTGATTAAGAGATCCAGTGAATACGGAAAACCCCTAATAAAGGATCCCTTTAATTTCTACCCAATATCTTGGCCTAGAAATTAAGTTGATTCTTGGGATGATAAAAGAGTTCAAAATTCAATTTAAGAACATTTGAATTTAAAATACCAAGGTATAAATATGATCAATATCTATCCTAAGGCCTCAAAACACCAAGATCAATGCATAAACATCTTTAGAACATCACAATTACATTAACAAAACATTTAAACCCTAATTTATACTTTCACCCTAACCCGAGATAAGAAACTACTCACTAATCATAGATTCTAAGCAATTAATTATGAAATTTATGACTAATCTAAAGCTAAACATAATTAAGAGATTAATCTAAAAGAAATAACAATTATGAAACAACAATAAAGGACATCTAATAATAAGGAAGAACAAGAACAATCATGAATAAAGGGAATGAAAACTAAAACTTTAAAATTAAATTAAATGCAAAGTACCTTTGATGTTGTAGGAATCACAAACTATGATCGAGGAATCTTAAATCTAGCAACACGATTAAAGTTTTTCTCTCTAATATAAACCTTAATAATCTCCCTAGTCTAGAATAATAATGCATAAGTTAAACTAAAAACAAAACTCCTTTTAAATGCCTCGAACTTCTTTTTCTGTTGCGGATATGAAAGGTGCGGGCCCACCAAAAGAAGGTGCGGGCGCACCAAAAGCAGGTGTGGGCGCACCAATCCACCTGTCTCAAAACCAGGATTAGGCGTCAAACGGTGCGGTGGACCATTCGGAGGGTGTGGTACACCATTCGGAGGGTGCGGCGCACCATTAGGAGGGTGTGGGTGCACCAATGTGGTGCGGGTGAACCTAATGGCTGGTGCTAGCGCTCCATGCTTGCTGGCATTTTGGCATCACAAAGTCCGATGGTGCGGGCGCACCACTTGGGCGTGCGAGCGCACATCAATCTCCACTCGGCCTCTCAAACTCATTCCTTATGCCACATCTCCCAACTCTTGACCTCAGGAAAGGTCATACCTTCAATCAAAGCACAAGAGAACTCGGTGAAAGCAGATATACTAGAAATCCAGTCAAAATTGACCGACAATCTAACAAAATGTCACTATGATCAACAATGATCAAGTGAAAGAAATAAAGAGAGAAATAAGGAAGTGTTGGAGAATTTGGGAGTAATCATAGGAATGAATTTGGGTCAAGTTAGTGTGGTTAAGTGTCATTTGTGTAATTATTGTGTGGTGGAGATGAAACATTGGTCCCTCAATACTACTCATACTAGAAATGATACCAATGTAGATATAGATTATGATACAGAAGGCACATACGAGGATGATGATGAATTTGTTAATGCTGAAACCAAAGTGAGTGAAGACAAAAAAAAAAAGCAACAGCCTTATGAGGAAGAAGTAATGTTAAAGAGAGTAGCTGCAACTAAGGGCTTGACTGAGAGTTTGTTTGGAAGTGACTTTGAAGGGGATACTGATCTGGACAACCCTAGTGTAGATGAAGATGATGACTATGGGTATCTAGAAGCTTCACCTTCAAGAAAAAAAAGACACATAGTTCCAACAAAGGGGTAGACGATGGAGGGCATATTGGAGTTCACTCTTAACTTTTATGTAGGTAAACATTTTGAAAATGCAAAGGATTTAAGAAAAGCAATAATTGACTACTCTATTACAATTAGGAGAGAGATACCATTCACTAGGAATGATTACAACAGGGTAGGGGCTAGATGCATCAACAAGGATAAAGGTCGTCCTTAGAGGATTTGGGCTTCATGTGAGAAGGGGAAGAGAAACTTTATGGTTAAAACCTGGGTGCGCAATCAGACTGGTGGAAGAGCCCCCAAAACCGAAAGATGACAGCTACTTGGATTGTTAAAAATTATCGGAGTAAGTTAAAAGTGAATCCTTACATGAGGCTACAAGATATAATAGAGACAATATGGCTAGATGGGGAATTAAGGTCAGCAGAGTCATAACCACTAGTAGAAAAAGGACGATTTGCGTCTCCTTATTTGCGTCGCACAGACATGGAAGTGACGCAAAACACCTATTTGCGTCGCATGACAAACAGTGTATGACGCAAAACAACAAAAACAATACCAGAACACGAGCAATATGCGTCGCATGGTACATTGGTGCGACGCATGTTAGGGTTCTGCGTCGCATGGTACTCTGGTGCGACGCAAAATTCTGCGTGTAGTGGGAGCTAAGCGAGACTAATGTGCGTCGCATAAAGGGATGGGTGCGACGCACATGCCGAATCTGCGTCGGACATGAGTTTGGGTGCGACGCACATTAGTCTCTTCAATACTTCCTTCTTGAACTCAGTATTTCCCAACGGCCTTTTTTTATTTTTCGAGCCCTAACTCAATACAACTGCTGCTCTACTCTCTCTCTCTCTTCTGCGACACCCTCCTTCACACTCTCGCCCTCACTCTCGCCGGCGGCCGTCGCCTCTCCCAACGGCATTATCTTGCCGGCGACCGTCGCTTCTCCCAACGCCCATGCAAAAAAACCCTTCTCTCACTCTCGGCTAACTCTCTCTCTTCTCTCACTCTCGACACCCTCGTACATTAGTGCTTCTCCGCCATCCTTCACGGCTTCCCCCACTTCAACGGCATTCTCCGGCGAACTCACCATCTTCTCCGGCGAACTCACCCTCGGTGCGTGCGTGCCCTGCCACTTCTCCGGCAAACTCACCAAACTTCCTCTTTCTTCTCGGTGCGTGCTCAAGGAAGGGTCCTACACGTTCGTGCTGCCGCCGTCGTGGACTGAGTTGCTGCCGTAGGTCCCGCCGCCGACAATGTATGAAATTCTTGATTTTTTAAATTTTTTTGTATTAATGTATATTAATCATGTATTTTCAAGTTATTTTAGGTTTTTTATGGGTTGCTTTGAATAAACTTAGTTCTAATTTTTGTTAAACATGTGAAATAATTTTGAGATTAAATTTAGGTTTCGTAGCTTATGAATTTGAATTTCTATAGTTTAATTTGTGTAGTATGTAGTTTCTTGAATACTCAATTTATAATTATGTGTTTCGATTATGAGTTGGAATTCTTGAATTTGAAACTTATGTCATTCCTTTACATTGTATTCCAGTTGCCACCTTAGTCCTTGTGGGTTTGCCGGTTCTCTAAGCTCGCGTCGTTGTGCACTTGTGCTTGTCTTCGCTGCTCCTTGAGAGCAGAGGTATGTATTATAGCTTTTGTTATTTTTTTATGTATGTTAATGTAACCATTAGTTTGGATTTAGGAATGTATATATGTGAATTGTTTGGTTATTATGTGATTGGGAAAATATATGTTGAATCATAACCAAACCTATATGGACATACCTTAATGGGGTGGGGAGGAAATCTAAGGAATGGATTGGTTTGTGTTGTTTTATTGCAATGTGCATCATTTGCCTAGATACCCGTTCGAGGCTTACTCATTAGGAGTAAGTCTTGAATAGTCCCCGGTTTGGGACTGTCTTTGAGTTTCTTATCTCACTTAGGATGTGAATGAATGTTTGGTTTTTGATTCTAAGAAAGATCCGGCTCATTTCCCTAAGCGTTCTCTGGGTACATATGTTGATAGTTTAACTACTATCTTCATCGTGTACTTGGAGAACTGTAGGGAAGTGCTGCCGGATTTTTCTTAGAATTGAAAACCAAATGTTCATTCACTAGTGAGATGAGAAACTCAAGGATGGGTTAGGTTGGAGTGATAAGGACCCAAATGGTCATGACTGCATTTGATAAACTACTTTGAATGATGTGATCGATTGTATTCTTGTTTGGTGTCTCTAGTGTATGAATATGGATCGAAACTGGATGTATGGTAATCGAATTTCGACGACATTTCTACAAGGGGTTAATGAATTTATTAGAGTTGCGTTAGAACATCAATCGGAGAATGGGTCAAAGTTAGTCTTGTGTCCTTGTTGTGATTGCAATAACTCAAGGGGGTATCGTGGTATGGATCAAATTAAAGATCATTTGATTCATCGTGGGTTTAAGAGTAACTATACTAGGTGGACATGGCATGGAGAGTTTTATGATGTGGGTATGAGCTCCACTAGCTTCTGTGATGATTTGCAAGTTGATGAGGTTGAGGTTGAGATTGAAGGAGATGGTGATAATGAGAATGATAGGGTAGATGATGAAAATGACATGGTAGATGATGAAAATGATAGAGTAGATGAGATGTTGCATAATTTGGAGGATGAAAGAACTGATCGTCCGCATATGTATGATAGTATTTTAAGTGCAGCGGAAAAACCTATCTATCCGGGGTGTGAGAATTTCACTAAACTTTCTGGAGTCCTCACATTGTTCAATATGAAATCGAAGCATAGTTGGACAGATAAAAGTCTAAGTGAGTTGTTCACTTTTTTACAAGAATTGCTACCTGAAGGGAATGAAATGCCCAACTCTACCTACGAGGCAAAGAAATTGTTGTGTCCATTAGGTATGGAAAGTCTCGATACAAGGTAAAAGAGAATAATGATGAGGGGATGAGAAAGAAAGAAACTCCGGCGAAGGTTCTTTGGTATCTACCGATCATTCCAAGATTTAGGCGTTTATTTTCGGATGAAAATTGTAACGCCCCGACTTTTAAGCATCACTATTAGGTTAATTAATTGCAAGGATTAGCAGCGGAAGACCTTCTTAGCTTAGTTGGTGCGTCACTGCCGTACTCTCCACACAGGAAAGTACAAGGCAACATTCTTTCATATAATTAAACCTCTATAATAGTGGTAGTAATTCTAGAAATATATATAGATAGCTTAAGCATAGCTAATGTTACGAAATCTAGTGATCATAAACTTGGATTACATAACCGTCATAGTCGCATGAATTAACGTAATTTAATCCTCACTGCTACGTCATCCCATCTTCATATGCATACCTAAAACAGAAAAACAAAACGTCATGAGCCGAGGCTCAGTAACGTACTACTCTAACAACGTAAATTCATTTCAATTCATTTTATTTGCAAACAGGGAGAGAGAATATAGTAAAAATCATTTCGTAAACATACACTTCGAATCAGGAATTTAAAAGTCATTTTCGTTCATATTATCTCCATTATCACATTTCATTATCAGAAAACTTTCTTTGGTTACTTTGGCGAGTACAAGAAGGCATAGCCACCGAGGATATTCATCCCCCATCAGAAGGTGACATATAACATCATAGATCATAACAGAAGGCAAAGCCACCGAGGATATTCATCCCCCATCAGAAGGTGGCATATAATGCCAGACATCATAACAGAAGGCAAAGCCACCGAGGATATTTTCCCCATCAGAAGGTGGCATATAATGCCAGCATCATAACAGAAGGCAAAGCCACCGAGGATATTCATCCCCATCAGAAGGTGGCATATAATGCCATACATCATAACAGAAGGCAAAGCCACCGAGGATATTCATCCCCCATCAGAAGGTGACATATAATGCCAGACATCGTAACAGAAGGCAAAGCCACCGAGGATATTCATCCCCCATCAGAAGGTGGCATATAATGCCATAATGCGGGTGCCACCGAGGACGTTGTCCCCATCAGAAGGTGGCGTTGTCGCCAGATAACAGAATGACACGTGTACGGGCCAACATAGTACAGTCATTCACCATCTTTCACTTTCATTTATCATGTTTCGTTTCTTTCGAGTAATTTCAGAAATCATAGTTAAGTCATCTCATAATGTCATCAAATCATTTACAAAACATTTCATATCCCGCACACCATATAAAACATAGCATAAACATTATATAAAATCACCATAAAACATAGTTGGAAGGGGGGCGGGTTTGCAGTAGACGTTACATAGTCGACATTTTATATCCCGCACACCATATAAAAATAGCATAAAACATTATATAAAGCACCATAAAACGTAGTTGGAAGGGGAGTGGGGTGTAGCTAAGTGTTACCTGGAATCCTGCTTAACAACCTTGATTGTAGGGGAAGGCTTGTAATATCTTCTTTTTAATCTAATAATAATTCAGGAATTAATGAAGACTTATTAATATCTTATTCGGAATTTGAGTTTATTGATCCATTTCCATCACGTTTCTATTTTTAGGAGGTATTTAGGAGTTTATATATTAACTCTTTTGGTGGTTGTATAAAAGTCGTAGGCATTCTTTCCATTTAATAACTTAGCGTCTAAGTCGTAATTCGTGATTATAGACGACGTCTTACCATAACCATTTCGTATTTTATAATTTCTAGACGTTATAATTTTGTTAACCTTTTAACTCAAAACTTCATTCTATTATCATAGGATCCCTTTAAACATTTCGTCATTTTATAAAATTAGAACCGTGGTCATTAATCTTATGGTTCATGACTATGCTCAATGATTTGTAATTATGAACTTCATATTTCTAAACTATTCATAAGCGCTTGTTACTATGTGATTTTACCTCAATTGTTATTCTTGTTAATAATTCGTTGACTAGAATGTTAAGTGATATGAGACTATTATTGTTAATAACCACTTATTCCACTCATATTATGACTTATACTTAGCTAGCACTAGATTTAAGTAACTGTTATCATAAGACATCTATATCATTGTGGGGTCTTATAATATGATTCTCAAATTTTAGATTATAAGAATTAGTAGTTCGTTCAGCATATAAAAAGAGAGTTTCATCTACTTACTTAGTCCATCTCATCTACTGATTTATAAAAGTCAGCCCAAGCACTTTGTCAAACCTTTAAATCAAAGCCCATCAAATATACTTCAAACCAATGCTTCAAGGATATAAAGAAAGAGGTACTTAACATACCACTGCTTCAAACCAGAATGCTGCAACGAGGTGAGTCGAGCTCCGGCGATCGATGGCGAGGCGAGACAGAAGATGAGGTGGCGGCACGGCGAGATGGCGCCGTGGTGCTGGGCGGTGCGCGCAGCAGACCAAGCAGAGGAGCGAGAGAACGAATTGAGCGAGAGAGAGTTAGGAGAAGCTGAGCGAGAGAGGAAAGTGGTGGTGCGGTGGATGGTTGTTGGTTCGCGCAGAAGCAGGCGGCGCTACAGGTGGTAGTGGTGATGGCGATGGTGTTTGTCGGTGGTGATGCGGTGGTTGACGAAAACAGAGGAGATAGAGAGGATTGCGAAAAAAACAGGGGATTTGAGGGGTGTTTTGGGTGGTGTTTTCCGGCGAAGACTCAAGTGGTTTGAGTGAATGGTTTGAGGGGATAAACATGGTTATTTATAGCCATTGTTGAGCTTCAACCTTTGCCCAATTGGGTTGATGAATTTGAATGGATAAAAATGGGTTATCGGGTAATTTTGTTTGATTAATGAATTTATATGAACATGAGTTTGATTGAGCAAGAATAATCCATTTTAGAGTTAGAAATTCATGGGTGGGTTGTTTGAGAAAAGAAAACTGAAATGGGTCGAAGGAGAAGAAAACGTTTTTCTGTTTCTTTCAATTTCTTCTTTTTCTTTTCCTTTTTCTTTTTTTTCTTTTTTCTTTTCTTTTCTCTTTTTTTCTTTTCCTTTTTATGTCATGAATTTCTTTAGTAATTAATTTGTTATTTATTTGTAACTATTAACCATACATAATGTATACATATTTTTAACGAACTAATTATCCATTGGACATAAAATAACGAAATTCGATTATAACTAATTATTAAATGAAAAAATTTAGCCACTAATGATTATTATTTAATTTAAGCAAGTTTAAATTTTTCGGGATATTACATCCTTACCCCCTTAGAAAAAGTTTCGTCCTCGAAACTTGAGAAAAATCGGTACCACGTTTCACGGAAATAGTTTCACATTTTATTTAGATTGTTGACACATAAACGCGTCTTAAAACTATACTTAATAATATCATAATACGTAGCAATAACGTCATATAATATGAGTTCGTCAATTTGCGCACAATGATTTAAGCATCGGGAGTAGATAAGGTTTCATTATCGTTATTTTCATGTTTATCAGCTCCAGTTGATTGCATCACGTATACTCTTCCAGCTTGCGAAGATCCTCGTGCAGGGTTTCTGTTAACGTTGGTGTTACTTGTGGTGCCCTTATATCCGGAAATTTGTCCGCTTCCTTGAGTTCGTCTAGGATCGTAGTGGTTCGCGCTTTGGTTTCGAGAATGTGGCATGGGACAATCTCTGACCAAGTGATCTCGTTTACCGCATCGGAAACATTGACCTGTCCCTTGTCGACAATCTTTTTCCAAATGCCCTTGCTTACCGCACTTATTACATTGGAGAGACGGTCTTTGATAATGATTGTTCTCCGAGAATCCCATGTTCAGCCTCTTGTTGGAATCGTTGATGGATCGACCATCCTGGGGTTTTTCCCTCCTTTTACCATTTTCGTATATCTCTTTTCGAAGCTTCATTTTCCGCTCGACGTTGATAGCTCTATCATACAATTCTTGGTAGGATTGACTCATGTGTGCAACAAGCTTTTCTTGAAGTTCCAAGTTCAAACCACCTTCAAAACGATTCATTCTCTGACGATCGGTGGTTACCAGGTCGGGAGCAAATCGAGCCAGCTCATTAAACTTCACAGCGTATTCTAGGACGGACATGTTCCTTTGCTTCAGTTGGATGAACTCAGATTCCATCTGGAGCTGCAAAGATTGAGGGTAGAATTGGCTTCTCATAACCTCCTTCAGTTTGTCCCATCCGAACCCAGGCTGACTTTGCAGGCCCTTGGCGGTTTTCCACCAAAGATCAGCTTGCCCTTTCAAATAAAATACTGCAAGTTAACTCTCCATTTTTCGGGACACTGAATGACATCGAATAACTTATCCATGTTGTTTAGCCATTCTTCGAATTCGGTAGGGTCTGGCTTGCCGTCATAAGTTGGCGGATTATGCGCAGAGAATCTTTTAAACGTATTTCAGCATTCTTCTTGCTCCGTCTTGGCCCTTTGTCGATTCCCGTGTAGTAGTTCCATCACCATGAGCCTCATCAAATCCATTCGATTATCGTTTGCAACGTCTCCCGTGGCATCTCCGAATACGGGGTCATTTCGTAAAACGTCAAGTCTTGCCCTTATTTCATTTAGTGAAACATCAGGCTCTTGGTTCCCATTTCCGCCATTAGTAGGATCGCTTTTACTTGAAGCCATTTCTAAACATTAATTGTATTAGAATCATCACATATTCATGCACAAACATCGTAGATAAATAGTATAAAATATTGTTCCCGTCCCGTTCCTAACACTCACGCTCATATCGTTTTTATTTACCATTTTCATAATCATATAGATCTCCTTCTTAAAACCATTTTATAACTTTATAACCTAATTCTTTTATTTCTTTTTATATCCTATTTCTCATTTTAACTTTCTTTTCCCTAAAAACTCGTTGGCATGAAAACCCGAGTTTCACTAATGGTCCTCAGAACCTTTGCTCTGATACCACTCTGTAACGCCCCGACTTTTAAGCATCACTATTAGGTTAATTAATTGCAAGGATTAGCAGCGGAAGACCTTCTTAGCTTAGTCGGTGCGTCACTGCCGTACTCTCCACACAGGAAAGTACAAGGCAACATTCTTTCATATAATAAACCTCTATAATAGTGGTAGTAATTCTAGAAATATATATAGATAGCTTAAGCATAGCTAATGTTACGAAATCTAGTGATCATGAACTTGGATTACATAACCGTCATAGTCGCATGAATTAACGTAATTTAATCCTCACTGCTACGTCATCCCATCTTCATATGCATACCTAAAACGAAAAACAAAACGTCATGAGCCGAGGCTTAGTAACGTACTACTCTAACAACGTAAATTCATTTCAATTCATTTTATTTGCAAACAGGGAGAAGAGAATATAGTAAAAATCATTTCGTAAACATACACTTCGAATCAGGAATTTAAAAGTCATTTTCGTTCATATTATCTCCATTATCACATTTCATTATCAGAAAACTTTCTTTGGTTACTTTGGCGAGTACAGAGAAGGCATAGCCACTGAGGATATTCATCCCCCATCAGAAGGTGACATATAACCATAGATCATAACAGAAGGCAAAGCCACCGAGGATATTCATCCCCCATCAGAAGGTGGCATATAATGCCAGACATCGTAACAGAAGGCAAAGCCACCGAGGATATTTATCCCCCATCAGAAGGTGGCATATAATGCCATACATCATAGCGGAAGGCAAAGCCACCGAGGATATTCATCCCCCATCAGAAGGTGACATATAATGCCAGACATCGTAACAGAAGGCAAAGCCACCGAGGATATTCATCCCCCATCAGAAGGTGGCATATAATGCCATAATGCGGGTGCCACCGAGGACGTTGTCCTCCATCAGAAGGTGGCGTTGCCGCCAGATAATAGAATGACACGTGTACGACCAGAGAACATAGTACAGCCATTCACCATCTTTCACTTTCATTTATCATGTTTCGTTTCTTTCGAGTAATTTCAGAAATCATAGTTAAGTCATGTCATAACGTCATCAAATCATTTACAAAACATTTCATATCCCGCACACCATATAAAACATAGCATAAACATTATATAAAATCACCATAAAACATAGTTGGAAGGGGAGTGCGGGTGTTAGCAGTAGACGTTACATAATCGCACATTTTATATCCCGCACACCATATAAAACATAGCATAAAACATTATATAAAGCACCATAAAACGTAGTTGGAAGGGGAGTGCGGGTGTTAGCAGTAAGTGTTACCTGGAATCCTGCTTAACAACCTTGATTGTAGGGGAAGGCTTGTAATATCTCTTCCTTTTTAATCTAATAATAAATTCAGGAATTAATGAAGACTTATTAATATCTTATTCGGAATTCTGAGTTTATTGATCCATTTCCATCACGTTTCTATTTTTAGGAGGTATTTAGGAGTTTTATATATTAACGTCTTTGGTGGTTGATAAAAGTCGTAGGCATTCTTTCCATTTAATAACTTAGCGTCTAAGTTGTAATTCGTGATTATAGACGACGTCTTACCATAACCATTTCGTATTTTATAATTTCTAGACGTTATAATTTTGTTAACCTTTATTAATCATAGGATCCCTTTAAACATATTCGTCATTTTATAAATTAGAACCGTGGTCATTAATCTTATGGTTCATGACTATGCTCAATGATTTGTAATTATGAACTTCATATTTCTAAACTATTCATAAGCGCTTGTTACTATGTGATTTTACCTCAATTGTTATTCTTGTTAATAATTCGTTGACTAGAATGTTAAGTGATATGAGACTATTATTATTAATAACCACTTATTCCACTCATATTATGACTTATACTTAGCTAGCACTAGATTTAAGTAACTGTTATCATAAGACATCTATATCATTGTGGGTCTTATAATATGATTCTCAAATTTTAGATTATAAGAATTAGTAGTTCGTTCAGCATATAAAAAGAGAGTTTCATCTACATTACTTAGTCCATCTCATCTACTGATTTATAAAAGTCAGCCCAAGCACTTTGTCAAACCTTTAAATCAAAGCCCAGCAATATACTTCAAACTAATGCTTCAAGGATATAAAGAAAGAGGTACGTTTAACATACCACTGCTTCAAACCAGAGAGATGCTGCAACGAGGTGAGTCGAGCTCCGGCGACCGAACGGCGAGGCGAGACAGAAGATGAGGTGGCGGCATGGCGAGATGGCGCGCGGTGGTGCTGGGCGGTGCGCGCAGCAGACCAAGCAGAGGAGCGAGAGAACGAATTGGGCGAGAGAGAGTTAGGAGAAGCTGAGCGAGAGAGGAAAGTGGCGGTGCGGTGGATGGTTGTTGGTTCGCGCAGAAGCAGGCGGCGCTACAGGTGGTAGTGGTGATGGCGATGGTGTTTGTCGGTGGTGATGCGGTGGTTGACGAAAACAGAGGAGAGAGAGAGGATTGCGAAAAAAAACAGGGGATTTGAGGGGTGTTTTGGGTGGTGTTTTCCGGCGAAGACTCAAGTGGTTTGAGTGAATGGTTTGAGGGGATAAACATGGCTATTTATAGCCATTGTTGAGCTTCAACCTTTGCCCAATTGGGTTGATGAATTTGAATGGATAAAAATGGGTTATCGGGTAATTTTATTTGATTAATGAATTTTATATGAACATGAGTTTGATTGAGCAAGAATAATCCATTTTAGAGTTAGAAATTCATGGGTGGGTTGTTTGAGAAAAGAAAACTGAAATGGGTCGAAGGAGAAGAAAACGTTTTTCTGTCAATTTCTTCTTTTTCTTTTCCTTTTTCTTTTTTTTCTTTTTTCTTTTCTTTTCTCTTTTTTTCTTTTCCTTTTTATGTCATGAATTTCTTTAGTAATTAATTTGTTATTTATTTGTAACTATTAACCATACATAATGTATACATATTTTTAACGAACTAATTATCCATTGGACATAAAATAACGAAATTCGATTATAACTAATTATTAAATGAAAAAAATTTAGCCACTAATGATTATTATTTAATTTAAGCAAGTTTAAATTTTTCGGGATATTAAAAAAATAATGCTAGATTACTAAGATGGCATGCGGACGAGAGGAAGAAAGATGGGATGCTTAGACATCCGGCCGATTCTCCGCAATGGAGAAATATCGACCGAAAGTTTCCCGGTTTTGGTAAAGAACCTCGAAATCTTAGGCTTGGACTTTGTACAGATGGGATGAACCCATTTGGCACACTAGGTACCCAACATAGCACTTGGCCGGTTCTACTGACAATTTATAATCTCCCTCCCTGGTTATGTATGAAGCGTAAATTTATTATGCTATCGCTTCTTATTTCGGGTCCTAAGCAACCCGGAAACGACATAGATGTGTATCTTGACCCGCTCCTTCAAGATCTGAAATTGTTGTGGGATGAAGGTGTTTCCATGTTCGATGCGTATGCGAAAACTGACTTCACATTGCGTGCCATGATATTTTGCACGATTAATGATTTCCCGGCTTATGGGAATTTGTAGGGTATACGGTTAAAGGAGCAAAGGCATGCCCTATTTGTGATGAAAAATTTAATTGATAAGCGGTTACATCATTGTGGGAAGAATGTGTACCTGCATTATCGTACATGGCTTCCTTTAGATCATCCATTCCGTAAGAAGAAAAAGTTGTTCAAGGAAAAGTGGAGATGAGAGAAGCCCCTGTACCTTTACGTGGAAAAGAGGTTTCTAATAGGGTAAAGGATATTGAAACAATTTTTGGCAAGCCCTTCAAAAGTGTCTCAAAGAACTTATACAAGAAAAGATCTAAGTTTTGGGACCTTCCGTATTGGGAATGTTTGGAAGTCAGACATTGTCTTGATTTAATGCACATTGAGAAAAATGTTTGTGATGCCATTGTCGGAACATTGTTGAATATGCCCGGGAAGACAAAGGATGGAGTTAAAGCTAGGAAAGACATGGCTGAAATGGGCAGACCAGAACTAGCACCTCAGGAGCGGGGACAACGCTATTATCTTCCACCAGCTTGCTACACTTTGTCTAAGAAGGAGAAAACTAGTTTTTGTGAGTCCCTGCATAGGTTAAAGGTTCCTGCTGGATACTCGTCAAATTTCGAAACCTTGTTTCACTGAAGGACTTGAAACTTGTTGGTTTGAAATCTCATGATTGTCATATCTTGATGCAGCATTATTACCTGTTGCAATACGAGGAATTTTGCCTTCCCAAGTAAGATATACAATCACAAAATTGTGTTTCTTCTTCAGAACTATCTCTACAAGGTGATTGATCCTAACACTCTAGATAACTTGCAAGCCGATGTAATAAGACGATGTGCCGATTTGAAATGTACTTTCCACCATCATTCTTTGACATCATGCCTCATTTGATAATCCATCTTGTCAGAGAAATTAAACTTTGTGGGCCCGTTTGTATGAGGTATATGTGGCCTTTTGAAAGACATATGGGTACTCTGAAGGGTAAAGTGATGAATCCAGCTAGACCAGAAGCAAGTATTGTCCAAAGAACAGTTGCTGAGGAAGTATCTGAATATGCAAGTCAGTATTTAGCACGTGCACAAGCAATTGGTTTGCCAAAATCTAGACATGAAGGAAGGCTTGAAGGTTGTGGTACCATTGGGAGAAAAAGATTGTGTCTTGATGGAGGTTGAAAAGAAAAGCAGAATTGATTGTGTTACAAAATCTGAAACAAGTTCATCCTTACTTAGATGAGCACATGACTGTGCTTAGTGTTCAGTATCCATTGTTTAATGAACGTGACTTGATGATTGAGCATAATCGGACGTTCGTTGATTAGTTTAAAGAACGAGTTATGAACCAATTATCTCATACTCCTAACGATGTATCGGATCTGTTGAAATGGTTGGCATATGGGTCAAAGACGCAAGTTCTTTCCTATGAGGGGTATGACATCAATGGTTATACATTTTATACTAAACGGCAAGATGACAAATCCACGATGCAAAACAGTGGTGTTACGATGGGGGCTTTGTCATCAGAGTATAAAAGTAAAAGAGAGAGATGTTGAGACAATGAAGTCTTACTATGGGTTCATTGAAGAGATATTAGAACTTGACTATGTTGACTTCAAGATTCCGTGTTCCAATGCAAGTGGGTTGATATTCGTCGTGGTGTGAAGAAAGATGAACATGACTTTTTTACATTAGTCAATTTCAGCCGGTTAGGACATCATGAAGATAACTTAATATTGGCATCACAAGCAAAACAAGTATTCTACATGGTTGACCCTGCCGATTCAAAATGGTTTGTTGTCATGGAAGGAAAAAGGAGAATACTTGGAATTGATGATGTACACGATGAAGAAGATTACGATGCACAATTCAATGAAGTCATTGCTTCGTCAGTAGTCATTCCAAGTACATTAGGGGAAGATCTAGACACAAATTACATTCGTCGAGACCACAATAAGGGATTTTACGTTGGCAAAGAAATAGCTGATTAATAGGTAAATTATGTAATATTAACACAACTACTAATGTTTATAATCTTTAATTATTTATTTTGTGTTTTGCATGTTCAAATAATTGTGTATTAATTTATTGATTAATCTAACATGTACATGGTTTCAGGTGTAGTGATGGAAGATGAGATAATGCGTGATGCACTGATGAGCCCCGATTACTGATGCAGAGCTTCGAAGAAGAAAGTGAGTAGGCCAAGAGGTCCTACAAAAGGGATACGTTCCAAACCCGGCATTCAGAGAGTTCTTGCTTGGGATGAGTTGATACGTCCGATTGGGCGCTATGCTGTGAGTACAAGATAATTGTGGGGAGATCAGTAGAAGCAAAGTGTTATCTTGTAGACAGTTGGGATGATGTTCCAGAAGGCACAAAAAACACTTTGTGGGAAGATGCTAAAGTAAGTAACCTTATTCTTTTAATAACTAATTGAGATTATGTTATATTATCTAATCGTTTATTATTTATTGGTTTATTTTTGTATATTGAAGAGAGAGTTTGGAATAGAAGAGGATGTTTTGAAGAAACGAGATGTCTTGACTACATGTGATAAACGGTGGAGAGATTTCAAGTCAAGATTGGTGACTAGATGGATCACGAAAACGAGGAAGGTGGCTAACAATGATAGGCGGCCATACGTGATGTATCCTTACATCACGCGAGAGATCTGGGACAAGTTTGTACAAAATGTAGCTCTAAGGAGTTCCAGGTATGTAATATATAATATGAAATTATATTTTCGTTACGTTCTTTAATATTGACTAGTTACTAAATCCTATATTAGGCTAAAAGTGCAAAAGCAAGAATCTCTCAGGCTGCTAACAAGCATCCTCATTTTTTGGGCCAAAAATCATATGCGGAGATGATTCCCATTTGGCAAAGAGAGGGTATATCCTTCCGCTACAGCATCATCTGTTGACTCATCTACATCATCAGTGATTTCCCCTTGCCGGATCGGACTTGCCTTGGCTTCTCGCGAGATCGAAAAAAGATAAGGATGGAAATTTCTTCTTTCCTAATGAAGAAACACAAAAGATAAAAGAGTCCATTGTAAGCATTGTTCAAATTTTATAACGTTTTTCTTGTCTCCTTACTCGTCTTCTACATCATATGACTTTTTTTAACTTGAACGCAGGATGATTGGAAAAAGAAAGAAGCTGAAGGAGAGTTTGTTCCAAGTCGGATGGATGATGCTCTTTCACGTGCTCTGCAGAGGAAAGACCGACCTGGGCGTGTGTTAACAGCTGGGCGTAGCATTGGGATTACATCTGTTTGGGGAGACCTGATCGGAGCAGTACTGCTCGCAAGGGTAGGGGAATGGATGATGAGAAGATTCAGGCATTAGAGGCTAGAATGAGTCAAAGAGTTAGAGAGCAGACAATGGAAGAGATGAACTCGAAGATAGATGCATTAGTTCAAGAAAGGTTAATGGCTTTTGCAACGCAGTTAGGTATTCCAGTACCGATTCCTTCCACTCCAGTCGTTCCTAGTAGCTGTCAATCGGGGGGCAATGATCCATTTGTGGACTTGCAGGTATATTGTCATTTATATATGTTCTAATTATTATATTATGCTTCTAAAACACTTAATTGATGTCATTCGTCTTATTGGATGTTAAGAGTCAAGCTCCATGTCGCTTGGGAATAGCGGATGTCTCGGGACCGATCATTGTAGCTGAGGGTACCGTTCATCCACAATAGGAGCCATCGTCACACTCTACGACTACCATGAGAGTGAGTGTTGATGAGTTTTATGCGGATTACGCAGATGTTCTAGTTTCACTCTCTACTCCATTCATCACGAAACTCAGTCAAGCTGAGGATTCTGTTATAGAATGGCCAAAAGAGTTGGTATTTTTAGTCTCAGATAATTAGGTAACTTATGTTTAGTATTATGATTTAGTATATAATAAGAAATCTAAATGTATATACTTAGAAATCTTGATTTATATAAACCAAATAATCTTTATTTTATATATAATATGAATTAAAAAAAAGTCGATTTGAATTAGGAACATATATCTAAAGAAGGTGCGAAGAAGATGAAAAAGAAAACAGTTGCTAATGATCCTTGCACCGATGAGTCTGCACATAGACACATAGATCCATTGATTAGCGTGTCACTTGATGATATGTCTGATGCGGTCAAGGAGATGCATCATTTGTTTTGCCAAAAACCTGCAAATGAGCCTTTTAGTATCGAAGTTAGTAGGGGTTCCTGCTTCAATTATACTTCTGATCAGATGATCATTCTCTCCCGACAAGATGTTTTCCAACTTCTGACGGGAGAATGACAAGTGTAGGTACTTCTGACAAGATGTTTTCCAACTATAAATATTTGGAGTGTAGGTACTTGTCAGATGATAATGAGGTGAATGGAGATTCAAATATTGGTTTCATGTGTCCTAGTATGATTTCGGAGACCATGCTACGCCATGAACCAGATGTCGCGACCAACTACATGCAAAGGACAATGAGAGCCAATCGAGAGATGACATACATCATGCTTCCGTACATTGAAAAGTATGCTTTATTTTCCAACTTCCGTACATTGAAAAGTATGCTTCCCTTTTATCTTTATATATGAACTTATCACATTTTGTTGCATGCTTTAGCCAACATTGGATTCTTCTCGTCCTTTCTCTTAAAAGAAAAACGTTATATGTATTTGATTCGCTTAGGAGATCAGATAGATCCTTAGCTATCAAGGAACCGATGCACACGTAAGTTAATAATTCTTATAATTCGTACATGTATTTTATGATATTTTAAATACTTTATAAATAGTAATTCTTTTATTGTACTTAGTGCATATACATCATTCATGCTCCTTGAAGGTATCAAAAAAGCAACAAAATTGTCTTAGATATCTATGAAGGTAAAGCTCTTATGGTTTTGTATTCGATATGCATTTTATAGTTCTATTTAATATTTCTTAATTTTTCGATTCTAATATGTGTATTTAAATGTGGTGTAGTGTGCTCAACAAACGGGAGGAGATGAATGCGGCTATTTCGTTATGAAATACATGTTTCTAATCGTCCGCTTTCTCTATGAGTCAGATGATTTGAAGATGGTATGTATATGTTGTAAATTCGTTACTTTACTTATATAATTTTAAAGTTTATTAACTAAGTTAACATATTTATAGGATTTTCCTCCAAGCGTTGAGCCATACACCATAGAAGATATCAACGAACTCAAAGACCATTTTGCGCAATACTTTAAACATCTCGTGGGGGAAGAAAGGGCCAAGTAACTTGTTAGTGTAGTAGTTGTACATTATTGGTATATTATTGCAACATTGGTTGAAAATTGCAACATTGGTTGCTTGCTTGGGATCATTTGAGATGTATTGAAATAGGTTTTGATATATATATATATTTCCCAACGATTTCTTGGGTTATCCATATTACAAAGGAAACTCTGCCGAATTTTCCCCTCACAATTATTAATATGAATGTGTTTTTAGTTTTGAATCATCAAATTTTAGCAATATGTAAACAAACCAACAAAAAAGCTGAAAAAAACGAAAAAAAAATATTTAATCACTCATTTACGTCGCACATGGCACAAAGTGCGACGCAGATTCTTCACCATGTGCGTCGCACATTGCACTAGGTGCGACGCACATTACCAATGTGCGACGCACATTGCCCTTGGCTGCTTGGTATGGAATTGGGTGGCTGGCAAGATCCACTTGCGTCGTACCGTATACAGGTGCGACGCAAATAGGTGAACCATCTGCGTCGTTTCCCATACGACGCAGATCGTTTCTGAGTCATTTGCGTCGAGGGCTTTGGCATTGCACCTGTGTCCGACGCAAATAGGCGCCTCACATCCGACGCAAATTGCCTTTTCTGTACTAGTGAATATACAAAGCTAGGAGGAGGGGACAAGTTTGATTATAGGTGAGTATTTGGAGCAATATACCTTGCTGTCAAGGTATGTTGCAGAGATATAAAGGAGTAACCGGGCAAATACAGTAATAATTAAGATTGATGGTAATATTTTTGAAAGATTCCAGATTTGTTTTGAGGCACTGAAAAAGGGGTTATTAGCTGGATGAAGGCCTTTGGTATCTCTTGATGGCTATTTCTTAAAAGGTCCTTATGGTGAACAACTTTTAGTTGATGTTGGGAGAGATGGGAACAACTAAATGTTCTCAATTGCATGAGCAGTAGTGGAGGTTGAATGTACTTCAAGTTGGACATGGTTTTGACACTTCTAGGGGAGGATTTCAGACAAATGAAGGTGTTGGTTACACTTTCACATCTGATCAGCCAAAGGGTTTATTGAGAGCTATGTTAGATGTGTTTCCACAAGCTGAAACCAAGGTATCTGCTAGGCATGTATACTGTAACTTTGGAGGGGTGTTTAGTGGTGGTCTAGAGTACAAGAAGCAATCATGGATCATAGCAAAGAGCACCACATAAAATGAATTTTTGTCTAACATAGAAGTAATTAGGAAGTTATCTACTGCAGTCAAAGATGGTCTTCTAAATATTTTTACGCTCATTTGTCTTGCTATGATAGTGTGGATAACAACATGAGTGAAGTTTTCAATGCCTACATATTGAACTCGAGGGATAAACCTATCATCACTATGTTAGAGGACATTAGGGAGGGGTTAATGGAGATACTGCACAAGAAGAGGGATGAGATATGTAAGAAAGAGATGTTGTTGTGTCCAAGAATACAACAAGTTGAGAAGCACAAGATTTGGGCTAGGCCATGGAATGCCTTTCGGGGTTCTGTTATGGGATAAGGTAAGGGGCAACACAAACAAAATATGTGCTGAATTTGTATGACAAATTTTTCCGTTGTAATGGATGGCAAGCAAGTGGATTCCTTGCAAACATGGTGTAGTTGCAATTTGGAACAAAGTTGACCAACCAGAGCAATATGTTAGCCGATTCTTCACAAAACAAGTGTATATGAAGGAATATGACTACTTGTTGGAGCCTCTAAATGGACCAGAAGAGTGGCCTTGTTCAGAAACTTTGGTCATTGCCCCAAAACTGAAGAAAGTGAACAACATGCGGCATGTGAAGAAAAGGAAGGAAGTTGGAGAAGTTACAAATTAAAATCAGAAAAAAAAAACAGGTTTAGTAATGACATGCAACCTATGTGGTCTTCAAGAGCATAACAAGAGAGGTTGCAAGAATGTACCTAGAGATTCTGTGCACATAGGTGCAAGTGAAGCAAGTACTAGTCAACAAAACATATTGTATTATGAAAGTGAAGCAAGTACTAGTCAGCAAAACATATGGTTATCACATACCTGTAATTCTTTTGCTATTACTAAAATATACTATCTTGTTCCTACTTTCTTTTAATCTATTACTAAACCTATTTTTTTTCTTTTTTCCTGACTTTAATTTTTAACTTCTCCAATTTTTATGTACTTATTAAAATTACTTGAAGTTCCTTGATTTTGGTTTATGGTCAAAATGATATGACGGTTAGGCCTTATGCTCTAACTAGTGATAATTATGCATTTGGTAGTGTATTAAGTTATTCTATCAAATAAAACAATTCTTTTCTCAGTAATGTCGTATTCGAGAACGTAGCATCAAATTACCTCCTTGTTCGCATGAAGTTATGATACATCAGATTGATTCTTTCTTTTTCAAACCAATTTTTATGTACTTATTAAATAAAATACGATTGTATTATGAAGGAAGGTAAATGAAAGTTGACATATAGAAAAAAGTGTATCAATTTATGTTTGGTTGTCCTGGTTAGACAATAACCTTCACTTTTGATGCTACCTCAGTTGCGGATAATTCTGACATCGTTTTGGCCATATGTATACTATTATCTACAAATAAGAATACACTAGGTTATTCCATAGGTTAATTAATTCACCCTCTTTGCTGCAACATAGGTTAATTAATAACTAGTTAAAATTAAAATGTAATTCATTTGATCCAATATTCATATCATTCATCAGTATAGAAACATAAATTATGATGTTGCACTGTAGATACAGTCTAGGTTTCCTGTTTCCTACAATAAGGTAAAAGGTTAGATTTATCATTTTAATGAATTCAACTGTACTTCTACCTGGTCGAACTAGTAGAATAGATCAATAGATGCACCTTGAAGCTTATGTTGCTCGCTTACATAATCAGAATCGAGTTGCAATAAAGTGTAATAATAGTTGGAAAAAGGCTATTATTATGATGTTTGTGGAATGTAGAAAGAACTGCAAAAGAATTCTCTGTTTAGTTTAAGATGTTTTAAATATATAAACAAGTTTTTAGCTTCTTGTATCCTCCCTCAAACACTTCATAACTCTATTTTCGATTTTAATTGCTAAATTTATTGTTTCTGACTATTTATAGTGTTTGAATTATTATGTGAACAATGAACCGATGGAAGAGATCAAACATGGATGTCCCACTATATACGCTATTGGTGGTCGGATCTAGCTAGTTATATATTGTAATATGGTGCTTATGGATAATATTTAGAAGGAAATTAGGGATGTATATGCTAGAAATATTTTGTAGTACATTAAACTATTATTTAGTTTAGTGTGATGTAATACATTAAATTTATATTAGTAAGAATTTAGTCATGATTGTAGTACTCTTATAAATTCATTAGTTTGAAAATTTTCAATACAGACGTAACAACTTTTTAAAGCTTCTAGGGCGCCTTATAATATTATCGGCGATACAATAGGGTTTAGTAATAGGCAATGTAATAGTTTAGAGTAGACGTTGCCAATGGGCATTGTAATAGCCTAACCGTCGCATAAACATACATGAAACCAATGACTCACATAGCCGTTGCTTAAAAGATTGGTCTAGAGAAATGGTTCATCAAGCCGTTGCAATAGGTCTTAAAAGTCCTTGCACTAGGCCTATTGCAACGCCTCCAAATGCGACGGTTCAAAACCGTTGCAATAGGTTTACTGCAACGACTTTTCGGCCTATTGCAACGGTTTTTGTGTGTTGCCTTTGCTCTTTAGTTCAGTAGTGATTGATACATTCATTAACTTATCTTGTAAGAACTTTATTCAATTTAATTAGATTGTTGAGGTTCTTACTGAATTCAACTTAAAGACGATAAACTTAAATGATCTTATATTAGGATTTAGGACTTAATGTCTTATCACTTTATCAATTATCTGTTAATTAATATTTATGCATTTAGTAATAGTTAACAAGTAACAAGTTAGTGAGTTACTGAGTTAGTATAAGTCTAAGTAAGTAACTGAATAAATGATAAGTTGTCATATGGTTGTTAACAAGTTACTATCTAGTAAGTACTTGTTAACATATTGACTTATATTTATTACTTGTTAGATTTAGAGCCGTTTATATAAACCTGGTAATTCAGTAATTGACCTTATACTCATTAATATTATCGTTCGTTATAATATTAGAACATATAAATAAACTTTATACTCATTTATAATCAAGAGAGTATTAGAGTGGTTTTAAACAAGGTCCAAACACATACGCATTTGACTAAGAGAATATACTAAACATCATGGTAATAACAATATAGTATATTAATTGGTTTTTTTGTTCTCATCTATATATTTTTCACATAAACATGTATGTACATGTATATCGATCGTAATACTTTTAATAATATGATTCATTTACAAAATCAATTACTAAATCAAAATTGAAATTGATCATACCTTTCTAGTATTCAATGCATAATAATTAACTTATTCTTAAAACTATTTAACAAGTGATAACTAGTTGACAAAAAAGATAACAACATGATATAAAAAGATGACCCGACCCGATGTTTAATCGAAACCAAATTGCATCACATACTTGTAAATCTTGGTTTGTTATTATTTGTAAAGCTTGTGAACCCTTCTATAGTTATGACTTGTTGAATGAGTAGTCTTGCTTGAATTAATAATATAGTCTTCTCATATACCTGTAATTCTTTTGTAATAATCTCTATTATATAAGGGAAGGGGGGAGCAATGGTGTCCTCTTTTGAAATGCCTATTATGCCCCCCTTCTCACTCTAAATTACAAATTCACTTATAAATCAAAGGGGGCTTCAAACAAAAATGCCAAAAATATAATTATAACAATCACTCACAAGTCAACTAAAATCATAAAATTGCATAATTTACGTTATGCAAATCACTAAAATGAGGAAACTTTATAAAAACTTAAAAATTCACTTACAAACTACAACCTATGAAAAAATTGACTTGAAATCAAAGTGTCCACTTTTTTTACAATTTATGAAGTATTATACTTAATTCAAAAATCAACTAAAAAATTATAATATTAGAAATCATAAATAAATTCAATAAAATTTCTATTTTGTTCATAAAATTTAACTTTTAAAAGTAAAAACAAAAAAACAAAAATAATGGTGAGAGACTTAAGTGACAGAAACTAAACCAATCAAATTTTGCAACTAAAAACAATGTGAAAGTATTGGGTCAGACCGTCTGACCCAATATTCTCGTCAGACGGGCTGAGCCCAGTTCTCTCCTCTCATCCTGCTACTTACTTCTTTTTTTTTTTACGGGCATCCTGCTACTACCTTACTCCCACCATCAATTCAATTTCATGGCAATTACGCAACTCCTTCGCAATCTTCATTACTCCTCTCAGTCTCACCCATCATCTTTCTCTCTCCTCTTTAAACATCTCTTCGCAATCGTTCTCATAGGTGAAGGTCGGTGTTTTTTATCATTGATTCTTTCTGTATCATATTTAATAAGAAATGACGGAGTTATGTGCATCATGGTTGAATGTTAAGGTCATTGAGATGTAGATAGGTCCAGGAAAAAGAAGAAGAAGATGTAGATATGAGTTTTACTAATGTGGATTGTGTCGTGAGAGTAGTTGCGAGGCAACTTCATTAGAGTAATAATTTAGATCACTTCATCTTACTGATGTGGATTGTGGCTTTGAATTTTTTCAGTTCTAAGAGGAATGAAGAAGAAGGAGAAAGTGAGAGAAAGTAGAGGTTAGTGTTTTGTTTTCTTTTCAGTTGGTCTTTATTTTCTTTCAGTTGGACTTTCTTTTCTTTCAGTTAGACTTTCTTTTCTTTCAGTTAGACTTTCTTTTCTTTCAGTTAGACTTTGTTTTCTTTCAGTTGGACTTTCTTTTCTTTCAGTTGGACTTTCTTTTCTTTCAGTTAGACTTTCTTTTCTTTCAGTTAGACTTTCTTTTCTTTCAGTTGGACCAACTGAAAGAAATAATGGGCCAACTGAAAGAAATAATGGACTAACTGAAACAAAATGAAGACTAGACTACCTGAAGAAAAATGTAGACTACCTGAAAAGAATAAAGACCAACTGAAATCCAAGTAAGTCTAACTGAAGCACAAAAACCCACTGAAAAACAAAGAAGACTAACTGAAAACAAAATGAAGACTACCTGAAAAAAAAATTGGAACACCTGAAAAAAAATGAAGATACCTGAAAAAATTGGAACCACCTGAAAGTCGTCCGACCAAGATTATGGTCGGACGAGTCCGACAGTGAAAGTATTGGGTCAGACCGTCTGACCCAATATTCTCGTCAGACGGGCTGAACCCAGTTCTCTCCTCTCATCCTGCTACTTACTTTTTTTTTTTACGAGCATCCTGCTACTACCTTACTCCCACCATCGATTCAATTTCATGGCAATTACGCAACTCCTTCGCAATCTTCATTACTCCTCTCAGTCTCACCCATCATCTTTCTCTCTCCTCTTTAAACATCTCTTCGCAATCGTTCTCATAGGTGAAGGTCGGTGTTTGTTATCATTGATTCTTTCTGTATCATATTTAATAAGAATGACCGAGTTATGTGCGTCATGGTTTGAATGTTAAGGTCATTGAGATGTAGAATAGGTCCAGGAAAAAGAAGAAGAAGATGTAGATATGAGTTTTACTGATGTGGATTGTGTCGTGAGAGTAGTTGCGAGGCAACTTCATTAGAGTAATAATTTAGATCACTTCATCTTACTGATGTGGATTGTGGCTTTGAATTTTTTCAGTTCTAAGAGGAATGAAGAAGAAGGAGAAAGTGAGAGAAAGTAGAGGTTAGTGTTTTGTTTTCTTTTCAGTTGGTCTTTATTTTCTTTCAGTTGGACTTTCTTTTCTTTCAGTTAGACTTTCTTTTCTTTCAGTTAGACCGACTTCTTTTCTTTCAGTTAGACTTTGTTTTCTTTCAGTTGGCTTTCTTTTCTTTCAGTTGGACTTTTTTTCTTTCAGTTAGACTTTCTTTTCTTTCAGTTAGACTTTCTTTTCTTTCAGTTGGACCAACTGAAAGAAATAATGGGCCAACTGAAAGAAATAATGGACTAACTGAAACAAATAGACTAGACTACCTGAAGAAAATGTAGACTACCTGAAAAGAATAAAGACCAACTGAAATCCAAGTAAGTCTAACTGAAGCACAAAAACACTGAAAACAAAGAAGACTAACTGAAAACAAATGAAGACTACTGAAAAAAAATTGGAACCACCTGAAAAAAAATGAAGACTACCTGAAAAAAATTGGAACCACCTGAAAGTCGTCCGACCAAGATTATGGTCGGACGAGTCCGACAGTGAAAGTATTGGGTCAGACCGTCTGACCCAATATTCTCGTCAGACGGGCTGAACCCAGTTCTCTCCTCTCATCCTGCTACTTACTTTTTTTTTTACGAGCATCCTGCTACTACCTTACTCCCACCATCGATTCAATTTCATGGCAATTACGCAACTCCTTCGCAATCTTCATTACTCCTCTCAGTCTCACCCATCATCTTTCTCTCTCCTCTTTAAACATCTCTTCGAATCGTTCTCATAGGTGAAGGTCGGTGTTTTTGTTATCATTGATTCTTTCTGTATCATATTTAATAAGAAATGACCGAGTTATGTGCGTCATGGTTGAATGTTAAGGTCATTGAGATGTAGATAGGTCCAGGAAAAAGAAGAAGAAGATGTAGATATGAGTTTTACTGATGTGGATTGTGTCGTGAGAGTAGTTGCGAGGCACTTCATTAGAGTAATAATTTAGATCACTTCATCTTACTGATGTGGATTGTGGCTTTTAATTTTTTTCAGTTCTAAGAGGAATGAAGAAGAAGGAGAAAGTGAGAGAAACAGAGGTTAGTATTTTGTTTTCTTTTCAGTTGGTCTTTATTTTTTTCAGTTGGACTTTCTTTTCTTTCAGTTAGACTTTTTTTTCTTTCAGTTAGACTTTCTTTTCTTTCAGTTAGACTTTGTTTTCTTTCAGTTGGACTTTCTTTTCTTTCAGTTGGACTTTCTTTTCTTTCAGTTAGACTTTCTTTTCTTTCAGTTAGACTTTCTTTTCTTTCAGTTGGACCAACTGAAAGAAATAATGGGCCAACTGAAAGAAATAATGGACTAACTGAAACAAAATGAAGACTAGACTACCTGAAAAAGAATAAAGACCAACTGAAACCCAAGTAAGTCTAACTGAAGCACAAAAATCCACTGAAAAACAAAGAAGACTAATGAAAACAAAATGAAGACTACCTGAAAAAAAATTGGAACCACCTGATAATAAATGAAGACTACCTGAAAAAAAATTGGAACCACCTGAAAGTCGTCCGACCAAGATTATGGTCGGACGAGTCCGACACAATACGTTCTCAAAAACAATTATACTTTGTATGTCTAATGTTCAAATTTTGACTCTTATGCTGAAGAAAATCGAGTTTCTGTTTCGAAAAAAATTCAAGCACGCATCGCGTGCAAAAAATTCTAGTATAGTATAAGCTAGGGGGATTTGTAATAGATTAAAAGAAAGTAGGAAAAGTTACTATTTTAGTAATAGCAAAAGAATTAGGAAATTTTTAAAAATGGAAAATCACCATCCACACAACTCATCTTGTTCTTCAAGCTCCATGTCCTTGCTCCCGAAGGCTTCTAGAATTCCTTGCTCTCCACGTATACTTCACCACTAAGCCTTCATTATTTTAATTGAATTTTGTTCCTAAGATTACTATAAATAGTGTGCTGATTTCACTATTCATCCCCACCCAAAAATCAGAAAATTTCCAACACTACCACCCAACCTCTTTATTTTCCGGCCACCCTCCGACCACCACCACCTGTCTGCCGCCACTCCTGTGCGTGTAGACCCTCACCACCGGCCAACCGCCGCGCGGACAACACTCCCTCCTCCTCTATCTCACCTTCTCGCTGCTCTTTTCCCCCTCCCCTATCTCGCTGTCTATCCTCCTCGGCCCAACTGGGCTGCTGTCGCGCCGCCCCTGCCGCCAGCACGCTGCCTCCTCCTCGCCACCTACTTGCCGGAGCTCTGACCTCCCTCCCCCTGCACTGACCGGTATTTCTTGTTACTTCACCAAGTACTTTCCCTCCTTTTATTTTGTTTTAAAAAATTTGAGTTATCTTAGTTTGGGCTTAGTGATTAATTAACATGACCCATTTAGTATGTTGGGCTAATTAACTAAACTACCTTGAATTATAATCTTGTTTTTGCAATTTAAAATCTACATTGTAGGTAGTAAATTTAGCTATGCATAAGTGTACTTATAATCTTTCAAGTTAAAATATAGAAACTTAGAATGGTTAATAAATCAAGTTGATTGAACTTAGTTAATTAAATTAATGTCATAAGTTCCACTTATTTACATCATGAAATAATCATACAGCCTAATTATAGTTTAAAATAGATTATAACATAGTCACTATTACTACACGTTAACTATACAGATGGTGTTTTTGGTTAATAAAATTATAGTTTCATGCTCACATAGTTATAACTTAAGTCATGTATTATAAAGTAATACTAATTAAGTACACTTGGATTATAAGTATAATGTTAGTAAACTTATTCTATAATTATAGTCCCACTTTTTTTAGCTTAATGAAATGACTATCACTTCTTAAGTTGTAAATTAAGTAAGTCACTTATACATGGACACTAACTAGTAGGAATATCACTAATACAAGTTAGCGTTTAACTATTAATTAAACAATCACTTAACTATTTAAAGTCTAACTAAAGCATGAAAGTTCTGTAATCACACCTTGATCAAGTCATTAAACATGAATTTACCTGAATCTTATAAGTAGTGGGTGTTACTAATTAAATAGTTTTACATAAGTTATTAGTAACCAAGTTAAAAAAAGTCAAGAATTATAGTTTAAGTTTTAAATGGTGATAATGAGGTTTCAACTATTAATTTCATAAACTCGCTATAAAGTCATAATAAAGAACCTCCCGTAATGAGCACGTGATGGAAATGGATCGTAGAGCTTAAAGATTTAGAATAAAATATTAATAAGTCGTCCTTTATTAATTCATGAATAGATTAGAAAGGAAAATAGATATTACAAGCCTCCCCCAGCTATCAAGTATAATAATCACGACTCGAGGGAATGTCTACTGCTAACACCCGCACTCCCCTTCCAACTACATTTTATGACGCTTTTACATAAATTTGATGATTTGTGTTTATGGATTGTGGGATATGAAATGTCTTGCTAAATAATGTTTATGATGATAAATTAGTTTTCATGATACTTAAGAGATGTTTTATGACGTATATGTAACAATGACGAAACATGATAAATGAAAGTGAAAGACGGTTCTTAGCAGTACTTTATGGGTACCGCAAGTGTCACCTTTGTTGTGACCACCTTTCGGATGTGGGCACCGCAAGTGTCACCTTTATTGTGACTGCCTTTCGGATATGTATATGTCATGGGCACCGCAAGTGTCACCTTTGTTGTGACGACCACCTTTCGAGTTAATGGTATGGGCATCGCAAGTGTCACCTTTGTTGTGGCCGCCTTTCGGTTTAATGGTTAGATGTTATGATGTTGTACTTGCCAAGTTACCATTAAGAATGATGTAAGATTATAAAGGATAATATCTCATATCTATTGGATTCCCATTATCAAATTATATGTTTATGAAATGATGTTTGCGATATTCTCTTTCCCCTGTTCTCAAATAAAATGATCGAGTTGAAATGAATTTACGTTGTTAGAGTAGTATGTTTTTGGGCCTTGGCTCATGACGTTTTGTTTTCCTGTTTTAGGTACCGATGGGGATGATGCAATGGCTTAGTAATAAGGAAATGTTATTAAAATGACTCAAACGTTTATAACTTTTGTAACTTAAGTAGTTAGTTAGTTAGTTTAATTCACATTAACTCTATTTACTTTAATATAATCTAGTACATTTAAGTTTCCACGTTATTATATGTTTATTTAAGTATGTTGCCTTGTATTTTTCTAATGGAAAGTACGGCGGTAACGCACGACCAAAGGCTAGGACTTCCGCTGCTAAAAATCAAGATTAATTATGCTAATAAAGATGCTTAGAGGTCGGGGCGTTATAGAGTGGTATCAGAGGAACGGTTCTGAAGCCCTAAGTAAAACCTTCATGATTTTACGTCACTTTTATTAGGAGGTGCAAAAAAAGAGATGTAAATTGGAAATAAAGAGGTGGTAGTAACAATAAGTAATAAAAATAAGATAATGAGTAATGTAAATTATAATACGAGTGTGAGTGCTAGGAACAGGATGGGATCATTTTGCATTATTTTATAATAGTAAATAAGTTTTGGTGGTTATGAAAGCGTAACAACGTTAAACGTTTCGTATTATAGAGGATGGCATTAAGTGAAAGCGAATGCACTTACGAAGGAAACACGAACAACACTGATTTAGAGGAAATGAGAGCAAGACTCGATGCACTTCGAAACGACCCTATTTTCAAAGATTCCTCCGGAAAAACAAATTGGAATCATTCAACTTGATGGGGCTCATGATCCTGGAGATCCTGCAAGGGAACAGGCAACAACCAAAAACTGAGCAAGAGGAATACTCTAACATGTTCAAGAAGTTCTCCACTCACAATCCGCCAACCTATGACGGCAAGCTAGACCCCACGGAGTTCGAGGAATGGCTCAACAACATGGAGAAGTTGTTTGATGCTACTCAATGCCCTGACAAGTGGAAGGTCAACTTTGCAATCCTTTATCTGAAAGGACAAGCCGGTTTGTGGTGGAAAACTGCAAAGGAGATGCATGATCAACCGAGTTTTGGTTTGGAAAAGTTGAAAGAAGCTATGAGAAGACGGTTTTATCCCCTGTCTTTACAACTACAAATGGAGTTGGAATTTATCCATCTAAAACAAAGGAGCATGTATATATTGGAGTATGCCATAAAGTGCTCGATTTGCTCCTGACCTGGTAACTGCTGATCGATAGAGGATGAACCGCTTCGAAGGAGGTCTAAACCTTGATATCTAAGTTAAGTTGGCAGCACGCATGAGTAGCTCATAACAAGAGCTATATGATAGAGCTATAAATGTCGTGAGAAAAACGAAGCTGCAAAAGGAGGTATACGAGAATGGGAAGAGAAAGGGGAACTCTCAGGGAAGCCAACCAAGCAATGGTTTCAAAAGGCATAACACATGGAACAACAATGGTCAGAAACAAGTACCTTATTGCAACAAGTGTAATAAGTTGGGCCATCTAGCAAGAGAATGTCGATGGGGAAGCGATCAATGTTACCGTTATGGTAAGCCATGCCATGTGATTAAGGATTGCCCTCTTGGTGATCGTAGAGTTGGAGATGTCACTAACCGTGTCCTAGTGAGAGATCAAAGGGTTATGCAGAACTCCGATTACAGTGGCAACACAAGCAACAACAACAACATAAACCCTCCTAGAGGACGTCCTCAAGCTGGAAGAGTGTTTATGATGCAAAGAGAGGAAGTTGAAGCTGATGACATCGTCATTACCGGTACCTTCCCTGTCAACTCTATACCGGCTCACGTTTTATTTGACTCTGGAGCTTCTCATTCATTTATATCTACGTTATTTGCTAAGAGTTTAAAAGCTAAATCATGTCCTGAGTTCTCATTCATGTCGGTCGCCCTTCCAAATTGTGAATCTGTTTCATGTAAAATCCCATATAGGGATTTTCTTATCTTCATAAAAAAGTGTGAATTTTTGTGGACTTAGTTTAGTTTAACCTGACCGACTTTGATGTGATTTTGGGAATGGATTGGTTGTCCAAGTAGAGAGTCGACATTAACTGCCTTAATCATGACATTTCTCTTAGAAGACCATATGGATGTCAAGTTTCCTATCAAAGAAGAAAAGTCAATCCCGGAACCATCTTTATCGCGAAGTCTTTCAAATTACTAGCAAAGGGGTGTTACGGATTGTAATACCACGTGGTTGACGCGACCACCCCCGAACTCTCTTTATCAGACATTCCAACAGTCTGTGAGTATCCCGATGTGTTTCCAGATTAGGTACCTGGCATGCCGCCGCAAATGGAAATAGACTTCAACATTGATCTGATCCCAAGATTTGCTCCCATCTCAAAAGCACCTTACCATATGGGACCATCAGAATTGCAAAAATTAAAGAATCAGTTGGACGAATTCCTCGAGAAGGGTATATTCGGCCAAGTGTATGACGATGGGGAGCACCAGTCTTATTTGTGAAAAAGAAAGATGGGACAATGAGATTGTGCATCGACTATCGGGAGTTAAACAAAATCACCACCAAGAATAAATACCCGCTCCTTCGCATCGATCACCTATTTGACCAACTCGGAGGTGCAACTACCTTTTCAAAGATTGATTTGAGATTCGGATACCATCAACTCTGCATTATGCCCAAAGATATCTCGAAGACTGCATTTAGGATCCGATATAGTCATTATGAGTTTTCAGTGATACCATTTGGGTTGACAAATACCGCTGCTGTTTTCATGGATCTAATGAGCAGTGTCTTCAATCCCTACCTTGATAAGGTCGTTGTTGTATTCATTGACGACATCCTGGTGTTTTCAAGGAGCCCGAGTGAGCACGAAGAACATTTGAAAAAAGTTTTAGAGGTGTTAAGAGAGAATCAGTTGTATGTGAAGTTGAAGAAGTGTGAATTCTGGTTGAAAGAAGTAGCCTTCTTGGGTCACATCATTTCTGAAAATGGAGTCTCTGTTGAGCCCGAAAAGATAAAAGTTATAATGGAATGACCTAGACCTACCAACGTTCCCGAGGTTCGGAGTTTCATGGGCTTAGCAGGATATTATCGAAGATTCGTCCAAGAATTCTCTAAGATAACTCTACCTATCACTTGATTGGTTAAGAAGTCTGTCAAGTTTCAATGGTATGATAATTGTTAATCAGCCTTCCAATAATTGAAGAAACGTCTCACATCTGCTCCTATTCTTACCCTTCCTTCCGAAATCGACGAATTTGTGGTGTACAATGATGCCTCTAAGTATGGATTGGGATGCGTTCTAATACAAAACGAGAAAGTCATAGCTTATGCTTCCCGACAACTCAAACCTGATGAGCAAAATTATCCTACTCATGACCTTGAATTAGCTACATTGGTGTTTACTCTCAAGATATGGCGACACTACCTTTACGGTGTTCCATGCAAGGTTTTTACCGACCATAAAAGCCTTAAATACATCTTCACATAAAAAGAATTGAACTTGAGACAACGTAGATGGTTAGAGCTCCTGAAAGATTATGTGTTCCTATTATTGAGGTGTTGAAGAAGAATATATTAGATGAAGCTCACAACAGTCCTTTTTCCATTTACCCTGGGGGAAACAAGTTATACAAGGATCTGAAACAAAATTTTTGGTGGAGTAATATGAAATAGGAAGTTGTTGAATATGTGACAAGGTGTCTGACATGCGAGAGGATCAAGATAGAGAACTAGAGACACGCAGGATTATTGCAGCCTTTGAATGTTCCAACTTGGAAACGGGACTCGATTTTTATGGATTTCATTGTTGGGTTACCACCATCATCCCGAGGTATGAATAGCATTTGAGTGGTCGTGGACAGGTTAGCTAAATTAGCACATTTCTTGGCAATCAGAAATAATTGGAGCCTCGACAAACTAGCCGAATTATATATGAGCACGATAGTCAGATTACACGGTGTTCCAAGTTCTAATGTATCTGATCGAGACTCGACGTTTTAAGCAAAATTTTGGAAGGAGTTACAGAAAGCTTTCGGTGCCAAACGTGATTTTAGTACTGCCTTTCACCCAACAACCAATGGTCAAATCGAGCGAACAATTTAGACCCTCGAAGATATGTTGAGAGCATGTGTGTTGGATTTCCATGGAAGTTGGGAGAAATACACAAATTGGTGGAGTTTTCGTATAATAATAGCTATCAGGCTAGCATCAAGATGGCATCATATGAGGCACTTTATGGGTGAAGGTGTAGAACACCTCTTTGTTGGAGCGACATCGACGAAGCACGAATGATTGGGCCTGACTTGATACAAGAAACGATAGGAAAAGTATAACTTATTCAAGCTAGGATCAAGACTGCGCAAAGTAGACAAAAGATCTATGTGAATCGTCGAAGAAGGCCACTAGATTTATGGTGGGTGATCATGTCTTTCTTAAAGTTTCACATAGCAAAGGTGTCATGAGATTTGGACAGTCTGGTAAGCTGAGCCCGAGGATATTGGTTCGTACGAAATACTGGAGTGAGTCAACGAAGTGGCTTATCGATTAGCTCTACCCACAGAATTGGACCGAGTGCATGATGTCATCCATATATCGATGTTGAGGAAGTATATTCTTATCCAAACCACGTAATTAGGCACGATCCCTTGCAATTGAGGAACGATTTTTCGTATGAAGAAAAACCGATTGAAATTCTCGATAGTAGAGAAAAGAAGCTCAGGAATAAGACAATCCATATGGTCAAAATTTTATGGGCTAACCATTCATCGTTTGAGGCACGTGGGAAGTAGAAGATCAAATGAAAGCAAGATACCCCAATTTAGTTGCTTAGATGATTTGATGTAAACTTTTTTTTTTATATACGTGAATAAAATGCATGATTTTGAAATGTGTGATTGAGCAAGTTTGATGTTTGAATCTTTATATCATATGTGCAAGGTTCGAGGACGAAAGATATTATAAGGGGGTTAGGATGTAATATCCCGAAAATTTAAACTTGATTAGCATTGATAATTAGCTCAAATAAATTAATTAAAATTAGTTTCTTCACTTCTCTAATATATTTAAAACAAAATAAAATCAAGTATTTAATAAAATAAGCTAAGTTAGATTTATAATAGATTAAAAGAAAGTAGGAAAAGTTACTATTTTAGTAATAGCAAAAGAATTAGCAAATTTCTAAATATGGAAAATCACCATCCACACAACTCATCTTCTTCTTCAAGCTCCATGTATTTGCTCCCCAAGGCTTCTAGAACTCCTTGCTCCCCAAGTATACTTCACCACTAAGCCTTCATTATTTTAAATGAATTTTGTTCCTAAGATTACTGTAAATAGTGTGCTGATTTGACTATTCATCCCCACCCAAAAATCAGAAAAATTCCAACACTACCACCCAACCTCTCTGTTTTCTGCCCACCCTCCGATCACCACCACATGTCTGCTGCCGCTCCTGCGCGTGTAGACCCGCACCACTAGCCAGCTACTGCGCCAGCAACACTCCCTCCTCCTCTCACTCACCTTTTCGCTGCTCTCTTCCCCCTCCCCTATCTCACTGTCTCCCCTCCTCGGCCCAACTGGGCTGCTCCCCCTGCTGCCGCGACGCCCATGTCGCCAGCACGCCGCCTCCTTCGTGCCACTTGCTCGCCGGAGCTCCGACCTCCCTCCCCTGCACTGACTAATACTTCATGTTACTTCACCAAGTACTTTTCCTCCTTTTATTTTGTTTTGAAAAATTTGAGTTATGTTAGTTTGGGCTTAGTGATTAATTAACATGACCCATTTAGTATCTTGGGCTAATTAACTAAACTAACTTGAATTATAATCTTGTTTTTGTAATTTAAAATCTACATTGTAGGTAGTAAATTTAGTTATGCATAAGAGTACTTATAATCTTTCAAGTTACAATATAGAAACTTAGTATGGTTAATAAATCAAGTTGATTGAACTTAGTTAATTAACTTAATGTCATAAAATCCACTTTACTTCATGAAATAATCATACAATTTAATCATAGTTTAAAAATAGATTATGACATAGTCACTATTACTACACCTTAACTACATAAATGGTGTTTTTGGTTAATAAAATTATAGTTTCATGCTCACATAGTTATAACTTAAGTCATGTATTATAATTTAATACTAATTAAGTACACTTGGATTATAAGTATAATATTAGTAAGCTTACTCTATATTTATAGTCCCACTTTTTTTTAGCTTAATGAAATGACTATCACTTCTGAAGTTGTAAATTAAGTAAGTCACTTATACATGTACACTAACTAGTAGGAATATCACTAATACAAGTTAGAGTTTAACAATTAATTAAATAATCACTTTACTATTTAAATTCTAACTAATCACACCTTCAAGTCATTAAATATGAATTTCCAAGAATCTTATAATTAAGTACTGGGTGTTACTAATTAAATAGATTTACATAAGTTAGTAACCAAGTTACCAAAGTCAACCATCATAGTTTAAGTTTTAAATGGTAATGATGAGGTTTCATAACTATTAATTTCATAAACTCGCTATAAAGTCATAATAAAGAACTTCCCGTAATGAACACATTGTGGAAATGGATCGTAAAGCTTAAAGATTTGGAATAAAATATTAATAAGTCGTGCTTTATTAATTCTTGAATAGAGTAGAAAGGAAAACGGATTTTACAAGCCTCCCCCGGCTATCAAGTATGATAATCACGACTCGAGGTAACGTTTACTGGTAACACCCGCATTCCCCTTCCAACTACGTTTTATGACGCTTTTACATAAATTTTGATGATATGTGTTTATGGATTGCGGGATATGAAAATGTTTTGCTATATAATGTTTACGATGATAAATTGGTTTTCATGATGCTTAAGAGATGTTTTATGACGTAAATGTAACAACGACGAAATATGATAAATTAAAGTGAAAGACGGTTCTTAGCAGTACTTTATGGGCACCGCAAGTGTCCCTTTGTTGTGACTGCCTTTCGAATATGGGCACCATAAGTATCACCTTTGTTGTGATCGTCTTACGGATATGTATAAGTTATGGGCACTGTAAGTGTCACCTTTGTTGTGACCGCCTTTCGGATTAATGTTATGGGCACCGCAAGTGTCACCTTTGTTGTGGTCGCCTTTCGGTTTAATGGTTATGATGTTATGATGTTATTGTACTTGCCAAGTTAGCATTAAGAATGATGTAAGATTATAAAGGATAATATCTCATAATGATTGGGTTCCCATTATCAAATTAAATGTTTATGAAATGATGTTTGCGATATTCTCTTTCCCCTGTTTTCAAATAAAATTAGTTGAAATGAATTTACAAACGTTGTTAGGGTAGTATGTTACTGGGCCTCGGCTCATGACGTTTTGTTTTCCTGTTTTAAGTACCGATGGGGATGACGCAATGGCTTAATAGTGAGAAAATGTAAACATTTATAGCTTTTGTAACTTAAGTAGTTAGTTAGTTAGTTTAATGAACATTAACTCTGTTTTACTTTAATATAATCTAGTACGTTTAAGTTTCCACGTTATTATATGTTTATTTAAGTATGTTGCCTTGTATTTTCCTAAAGGAAATTACGGCTATAACGCACCGACTAAAGGCTAGGACTTCCGCTGCTAAAAATCAAGATTAATTAAGCTAATAAAGATGCTTAGAGGTCGGGGCTTTACATAGTTTCTTTATATTCAAGAACTAGCAATGGCTAAAAAGGATGCAAAGGTAACTTAAATTTAGTTAATAATATGCTAGTACATAGCTTGATATAGAAATCGATCAGTCCTAAATAAACCCCTTACATAATTATATTGTACCATAAACAAACAAGAACCAAAACAAGCACACATATTCAAGCCTTAACACTCATAAATCCCCCCTTTTTCCTTTTATTCTCTATTAACCCCAAAATCACATCTTTCGACCACTCTATAGGCTCTTCAATATCACCCCATTTGAATAACTTGCACCCCCTTGTATTAGTCTCAGCATCATAGTCAGGGCATAATACAAACCTTCTACAAGGGTTGTCCTTTGTCCAGACTGTGATTTTGGTTATAACAAACCCATAATAACATCTTTCGAGAATTGAGGGCACGGAACCATATCTATATGCTACCTAGAAGGACAAAATACTAAAAATTATAATTCACATTCATAAAAGAAAAACAGTAACATTAGATTTCATTTTCATTATTGCAGTTGGTTTGTATGAAGTTGATTTTTTTGCTACTGATGAACAATATTGATATTTTGTTGATGGAAAAGTTGATATTTTTGCTGCTGTTGATTTATTGAAAGATTGGATTTTTTTTATGTTCAATTATATATGTTGCTATGGTTTCAATTTGACCTATTTTTTCAACGTGTATCTGATTTTATTACCATTGAAGAATTGGACTGCATTTTTTGAATTTTAATGCACCAGATTAACTGTCACCTTGTAGTTATTACCACGTCACATTTTATTTTTTTATGGTGCTGATTATGATTAGTTTGGAGAGATCAATACCAAAATTAACTTTTGTTAGTTTGTGTATCTCAAGTAGAACTTTTTAAAGTTCAATACATAAATTGAAACAAAAGGCAAAGTTTTAGTACCGACCGTGTACTAAATTGAACTCTTTTCCTCGCCAAACCCAAAAAAGTGACTTCCTCGACCCTTACCTAGTGGTGTCAAAACAGGTTAGTAAACAGGTTCTGGGTATACCCACGGCGAACCAGGTCAGACTCGGACAAGTCAGGATTCTGATTGTCAGTGCCCCAGGTCATGATTGGTCAGGTTTTGTTCAACTGGGTCGAACACATTTGAATCATTGGATTCCCGGGTGCCGAACAGGTCTGAGCGTTCCATTTACAAGTCGATCCATTCCCGGGTATAATCACCCGTTGACATTTTTTTAGCCGGGTTTGCGAAGGTCGTATTTAGGTTTCCTGTACGGTTGAGTTAAGTGAAATGTACTCGGGTTGAATTAGTAATGACCTTAATTCGATCATTGTGAAACATCAGGTCCATTCGCTATTCAACGCCAATTCAACTTCGGATAACTCATAGTCGGGTCATCTTGATTTTGTTATGTATTTTGTAAACGAATCATATTGATAAAAGTATTAAGATCGATATATATATATAAATACATTTGTGTGTGTGCGATAAATATAAGGATGACAACGAAAAACCAATAAAAACACTATATTGATTACCGTGATGTTTAATGTATTCTTTTAGTCAACTCTTATCTATAATAATCAACTGCGTAAAACGACTCTAATGAGTAAAGGAGTAGAATGACTCTTCGTATGTTTTCATATTATATATTATAACAACAATAATTACGAGTAGACGATTAATTCCAAACTTTATATAAATGATTTATTATTATAAGCATTATAATTGATATATAAGTTTGTAAATAGCTATGATGGTAACGAGAACAATGCTACAAATAAACATAAAATGAAAATGATAATAGGTAAAAATACAAATAATAATATAATAGTAGCAATAGACCAATAGTAATACAAATAAGAACATGTAACAACCATAAGTTAAGTAAAATAGTTAATCATAACTTATTAAAATAAGTTAATTGTTAACAATAACAACCATAAGTTAAGTAAAATAGTTAACAAGTAGTAACTTGTTAGCAACCATATAGTTTAATACTAGTATAAAATTAACAATAATTACACTCCCTTATATTTATAAGCTATAAGATTATTTAAGTTAATTGTTTTTATGTTATACTATAGTTTAATATAGTATAGTATTTGTGGTCTTCCTTAACTTTGTATATATATGTAAACGAATTGTATTATAAAAATTTTAAGATCAACATATATATACATATGTGTGTCTGTGTGCGATTAATATATGGGTAATAACGAAAAACCAATAAAAACCAACTCTTATTTCGACTAATCAACTGCGTAAAACCACTCTAATGAGTAAAGGAGTAGAGCGACTCTGCATATGTTTTAATATTATATATTATAACCAAAGACAATAATAACGAGTAGAAGATCAATTCCAAACTTATAACTTAGCATTTAGTTAGTTACTCACTTAAACTTATAACAACTCAATAACTCACTATTTTGTTCCTAGATAGTTGAAAGAAGTTTTACTAGATAAGATTAATGAATATATCAATATATATTATAAGCTAATTAAAGAATAATACTCCATCTTAGCTAATAGTCTTCATGTGAAATGTATTTCGAAACTAAAAACATGTATTTGGATTGAAACAAGTTGTTATCGGACGAGATCAATAAATGCATCACTTAAATAAAATATAGGTATACTATTACTTAATTGAGTAATAGTGTGATAATTGTATAAGTAACTCTATAAGGAGTCTAGTAAAATTTACAAACTCAATTCACAATTTTAATCTAATAATAATAATAATCTAATATATAATAGTTATACTATGCTAATTAATAAAGGATAATTATACTTAAATAATACTAATAATAACTTCAATAAAGATAATTAAAATTTTAAATAATAATTAATAACTAATTATTAAATATTGTAAGTTAATAAATCAAGACAACAACTATTAAGATTATAAGAATATAAGATAATCAATCCATGTGCTAAGTCATCAATCCATGTGCTAGGCTATTCTATTTTTCTATTGGCTGAAGAATGATATCATGGATTGTGAATTAGAACCATTGATATAAAAATGATTAAAATCTAACCATTAATTGTGTATTGAAACATAAGAAGGATAAAAAAGATGGGATCTAATCTCATCCGTTGATGATTTTGATCCAACGGATGATACTAAATTTAGAAACCCTAATATTATTAGGTATAAAAGAAGTGTGTTTGTTCCACCACATACTTCATCTGCCTCCATCAACCTTATTGACCCTCCTCTGCTCCCTCTATCTCTCCTCCCTCATGACTGACGACTCTCACCCTCTCTTCTCACCACCGCCACCATCATTCTTCCTCGGCGGCCGTCTACTTCACTGTCCCTCACACTAGCTGTTGATGTTGGTGCTGCTGCTACTGTTGTTGTTGTCGTTGTGATGTTGTGCTGATGCTACTGTTGTTGTTGTTGTCGTTGTGATGTTGATGCTGCTGCTATTGTTGTTGTTGTTGTTGTTGTTGTTGTTGTCGTTGTTGAGAGAACGCTGTCACCCCCGCCGTTGTGCTACTGTTTTTTTTTTTGTTTATTAATAGAGAATAATGATAATATAATCACAGAAATATTGTAGAAATCTTCAACAAATCTGATTTTTTTTTCAGTTTTTTTATTTAGGTTGTCAATGTATATTATTTTCGTAATTCGTTTATTAATTTAGTTTGTTTAGATATTATTTTTTCGATTTTAAACAAATTTGTATATTATGATTTCTTGTGTAAATTTTCTGAATAATTTGGAATTTTGCAATTCATTTTTCTTTTTTTATTAATTTATTTGTTCGTTTACTATCTTTTTCTTTTCTATTTTTATTAATTTAATTGTAGTATGATAATATGGTGTGTAGAATATCTCTTGCTTTTTCAGAAATGATAAATATTGTTGGTGGTGCTTGCTAATGGAACAAGATTTGCAGAAAACCAAATTTAGCAAGTTCTTGATTAAGTATTATTAACATAATTAATTGGTCCTTAATGCAGTTTGTATGCTGTGAAGAAGATGAAGGTTAATTTTTAGGTAGCTTACTATATGGTTTTATTCTTTTGTAATACGAAGGTTATTGACATAAGATGAAGGTTAAGTTTAAGGTAGCAATCTATTATAGCCACTAATATGGTTTTATCAAAATCCTTGGTAATTAACTAGTCAATAGTAGATTGCATACAAATTGCATTGCCTTAATAGAATAAAACCATAGTAAGCTACCTTGCACTTAACCTTCATTTTATACGGGGATCTACCATGTTAAGTTTGCGAATGTAATTACCAAGGATTTTGATCTTAGATCTACTCGTGTTCAATTGAAAATTTTGAATTTGAGATTTTATGTTTGCATTATATTAAAATGGGATAATAAATTTTGGTTATAGGATTTAATATATTTTTTTAATATATTTGAAAATGGGGACATTGAGTAATTAAATGAAATAAACAAGTAATGATATTCAAAGTTTAACCCTTAAATTAAATATAATTTAATTTTTTATTTAATTAATTATTAAATTTAAGCAATTTTATTAATTAACATATTTAAATGATTTTGTAGATATAAAAAAAATTATTGAATTTTAATAATATCTTGTTGATTACGGTCGGGTTCGGGTTTGAGAGCAGGTCTGTCTGAACAGGTTAGGATATAATCTTGCCGGGTGCCGGTCAGGTCTGGGTAATTCCAGGTCAGGTTTCAGTCAGGTCTGGGGACTGACCCTCACAGGTCGAACCAGGTTCAAGTCAGGTCAGAAACAGGTTGACCCAGCGGTCAGATCTTTTTCTGACACCCCTTACCCTTAAACCCTAGGCGGACCTGAGCGAGAACACCAGCCCTAGTGCCCTACGCGCCATTCTTACACAAGCACAAAGTTATCAAACAAAATAAAGGAGAATAACAATGGAAACAACAGAAATGGAGGTTGAAGAACAACAATCTCATTCTACTCCAACCTCATTGAAACGATTCGCTCTCAGAAATTCAATCCAAACCAATTTCGGCGACGATTATGTCTTCCAAATCACTTCCAGGTACTTTTCTGCCCCTCTATCCCTTTATATGCTGCAACTTTTTGAAAATAAGGGTTTTTCATCTTGTTCGGCGATCAATCAATGTGATCTTTGTCCCTTTGTCTGTTTTTCTCTTGAAAATTTTAGGGAAGATTGTTCAACTATGGCAGTTTCATTGTCTAATAACTTGGTGAAGCTTTACTCGCCCTCAACAGGGCAGTATTTTGGGCAATGTCAAGGTCACACTTCCACGATCAATGAAATTGCTTTCGCCGATTCGTCGTCTCCGCATATGCTGTTTTCTTGCTCCTCTGATGCCACAATTCGAGCTTGGGACACCAGAACTCTTCAACAGGTTGCCCCCTCACCCTCCTGCATTTGTGTTGTTTTTCTCACAAGTTGCATTTATATGTGTATGTACTTCGTGGGTTCTTTTAGCAGCAACATTTTGACTTTCACGCTTGCTAGTTACCAATGCAATACTTTGACCTTTAATATTCTTAATCATCTTCAAGCGAAAGGGTTTATATCTTGAAAATAGATGTTGAGACAAATCTAACACTATTTTGCATTGCTATGTTTCCTTCTTACTTATAAATCACCGAAGATGGTCAAAGTGGAGTATGTCAATGTTGCAAAAGTCAAACTGTTGCAACTGAAAGAAGTAAAGAACATAGGAAGTGTATATTTTGTCGTTCATGGGTTTTCTGAATTGCTTTTTGCAGGTTACTATGATTAGTGCTGGTCCTTCTCAGGAGGTATTCAGTTTCTCCTATGATGGAGTGAACAATCTTCTTGCTGGTGGATGTAAAGCTCAGGCATGTATGAAAATGTTCCCTTGAACTTTTAATGTTTTTGATCATACATTTTAATAGCAGCACTTATGTGTCTTGTTTGGACCTTGAGATTTGGTTGCATTTATGTGTAGAATTTGCGATAGAAGTTGGATTTTATGGATAGTCATTATTCATTAGTCAGCCTTCCTTCCGGAAACCTAAGTTTTTCGGACATGTTGGGTCATGCTGTGAGAAGGGTTGTCATTTGCTGTGAGCAGAAATTATGGACCATATCATTTGACATTGTAAGATGCATTAGAAGTAGGAAATTAATTGTGGAAGGACAACTTGGTTTTCCATGAAATAGAATTTCCACAGAACGGGAAGAAGGGGCATGTGGAACCTTGGGATTATCTTCTGGTTATTGTTAATGGTAGTATAATGGTTCATGGTAGAAATGCTGTGCTGTATGTGCAAGATGATGTTCTGCCATTGATCATGTTTCCTGTACATGTGTGCATGAAGACACTGAATTAGTGGATGGAGATATACTATTGAGTGCCATGCACAGCATTTCTGGAAGTCTTTAGGTGTTTGCTAATGGAGCTGAAGTATTGGATGTGATTAGTCTTTCGAATTAGAAGGGGACTGGAGGTTATGAGGACATGTTCTGCTATTTATCTAAATCTAGCCGAAACCAGCAGATTGAACTTCCATCTCTTTTAGTTTCTTGAAACTTTTTCATTTGCGTGGACCATCATAAGAGAACTTGTTAGGTTGAGTTCTCCAGCTTAGTGACACTGGATATTGAGCTACACTTGCCTAGTGATGGTACTTTCATATATGTATATATCCTGAATTTTCAGCAACTAAGGAAGAGTGAATGCCTGAGTGGTGGAATACATCTAGGTGCATTTTCCAGTTTGTTTCCTTCTTCCCTGCCTCCTCCTCCCCCCCCCCCCCCAAAACAAACATCTAAGGTTAAGGCTCAGATCATCCTGATGAATCCTCTCCTGCCCAAAGTTCCCAGAATGTGTCACATAATTCGCAACTTGTTTTGGAATGCGGAACGAATCCGGGAACCGGATTCGCTGCATAGTGGTTTAATTTAAGGGAGGATCCCCTTTACCCACGAATTGTGAATGCCAACCTGAAACTTTCGAACCAATTTGCAATTCGCATACACCCCCAGCGAATTATGTAACGTAGCAAATAGTATATTGTTCAAGTCTTTGAGAGTCAGTTATCTATATCATCATAAACGTAATTCTGAATTCACCCTTAGCATTTTATAACCATTCAAAGCATGTTGTTCGCTAAATCGGTTTTAGTGTTGTGCAGCTGTCTTTTATTATTCTGATATTTTTCTGATCTGTTGAGGGGAGACGAAGAGGTGTGGGTAGGTTTTACCTTGTTTACTCTTCATAGCTAATTGTTTCTTGGTTACTTTTCCTAGATATCAATTGTATGTAAACAAGTCTTCGCTAAAATATCTTGAGGACTGTTTTAAAGATTCATCATACCATCTAAGGATGTAGCACTAGAATTATATCTACTGCTCTGAAGGGTGACACGTGATTTATTTAAATAGCAAGGTGGTAATTTCTTCTTCAGTATCGCATATTTGATTGTTTATGAGTTTTTTCTTTTAATAGAGTGACTCATAGTGTGTTGTTGGCTTGCTGCTTCGTGAAAAGCGCAGCAGTCAGCACCATGGTTTTAGAATTAGATGTCCAGTAAAAGTTTCTATATTAGTTAAGTCATGCTACTGTAATATGATTAACCTATTTTCTTTGGATGGTTATGAAGAATTTTAGTTCTAATGTTTTCTTTGAGTAAATAAGGCAATCGTAATTTGTAAGAGCAAAGATTAAGATTTTCAGAGTTTGTATTGTACCTGTAGACTGCAGTGTTATTCTGGTGTCCTTATCTGTCACATCTTGAAAGGTGCCAAGTGAGGTGGTTCTGGGTGATTTATGGAAGTCAATCTGCTTTACTTTGTGGTGGTTGTTTTCTGTCCCCGGTTTGTTTTCTGTGATGCTGTTTGAGACAGCTCTAGCTACATTCTGTTTAAGGAAATATGTGAATGACTAAGATGGGTTCTGCTGGTAAATCATTATCTCCCACAGCTCAGCTGACAAAAGCTGCGTTGAGTTCCTTGCACAAATATTGTACCTCTGGCTTGAAAGGTTAAATCTTGCTGTAAGATTGTGTAGGTCTCATTCTTGTTTGCGCGTACTTACAAATAAAATTAAAAAACATATCTGAATGTAGCAATCTTGCATGTCTCTCATGGTTTCATTTTGCATAGGAATGAAGAGGTTATGGGCAATTTAGAGACAACTACCCTTCAATTTATACAAGTGTGCTTTGGAATTTAAAAGCTATAGATGATATTGGTGGCTCTGCTTGCACAATGTCCTAGCTTTGTTTTTTTGTACCTGCACTACATCCTTGCTTAGCTTTATAGACTTGCATAATATCCTAGCTTTAGTTCTCTTTACCTGCACCCGCAGTGTCCTCTAAATTGCTAACGGTTGCATCAGTTTCCGTTGCATTCACATGCACAGCATACTATATAGCTTCTCAGATGTTACTTCATGCAGGTACTGCTCTGGGATTGGAGGAATAGAAAGCAAGTTGCTTGCCTGGAAGAATCTCATGTGGAAGATGTCACTCAGGTAGATAGATGTATCTCTGTTTCTTGGAAAAGACTAACTTTTCTTCTCTTTTCTGCATCGGTATTTAGAATAATATGATTATATTCTTTTGCTTCGGAACTTGGCTGTTGCTGAGTATTTAGTTTGTCAACAGGTCTGTTTTGTTCCTGGTACTCGAAACAAGCTTCTCTCAGCCTCTGTTGACGGTTTGATGTGTCTATTTGATACTTCTGGAGACATTAATGATGATGATCATCTGAATTCTGTAAGACTTACTGCTGTTTTTTTCAATTACTTTGCTGCAGAGCAAACACCATTTCTGGATATGTAGATTATTATTCTTGAAAAAATGTGGTGATATTCTTCTTTATCCTGTAGGTGATGAATGTGGGTACATCAATTGGAAAAATTGGTTTTTTTGGGCAAGATTATGAAAAGCTTTGGTGTCTAACTCATATTGAAACCTTAAGGTATTGACAAAAGGTGATTAGCTTTCCTGGTTCAACTGTCCTACATTTTCATTGTAGTAGCACTTTGGTATGCTTCTTAATTCAAGGGAATTATGAGGTTACCTCTAAAAAAAGGTTTTATTTTTAACTTTTAAGATGTCCCTAAATTATCATCCACCCTCCTTTTGTCGTTAGCATGAGGGCTTAAGCTTTTTGTCATTAGCCCTCCTTTTGTAAATGGGCGACACTAGTGCTATCTAATCTAATTCTACAATTATTAAAAAATAGGGAAATTTGTTAAAATCCACCTCTTAAATTTTAGTTTTTGTGACAAACCACCTTATAAAAATAATTTGCCACAAACCACCATGATTTTTTTTGCAAGATGAAACTTTTTGTCAGAAACAGACCATTAACTTGTATTTTCAGGCACTGAACGCATGCGCACATCACGTGACCCCTTTAACCACCACCCCCCCCCCCCTTTCCCCCAATCAATTTCGTTTTCTTCTCATGTTTCTCTGTAATGTCATTCTCTCTTCGCATTTCTAACCACGTCATCGTGAAGAGTCTGGGGGAGAAAGAAATTGGGGGATTAAGTGGGTTGCATCAGGTATGCATGTGAGTTGACGCCTGAAAATGGAAGTCAATGGCCAGAATCCGACTACAAGTTTTATCTCGCAAAAGAGAAATTCATAAAAGGTGGTTTCGTGCCAAGTTTTTTTTTTCCCGATAAGGTGGTTTCTCATAATTTTTCTAATAATAAAAAATTTATAATTCGCCATTCTTCAATAATAACAATCTTTGCAATTGAGCCTTCCAATGGTGTATGCTTTGAGCTAAGTCTGTGTTCCTAAACATCTGTTGACTGAGACTCTTTTGTGAAAAAAAAATGGAGATTTGAGCGAGGATGTATATGTAGATGCATTAGTATTTCTAACAAAGCTGGGCGATTGTGCTATAGTGCTACACACTTTTGTCATGATTTCAGTTTTCTCCTTATTCTGCCTTGCAATTTACTTGCTTTCTCTGCTTGATTTTGAGTCTGTTTCATACGCACATGTAATTTGTTAATTGGGACCAACTGTAGTGTGTGGGACTGGAAAGAGGAAAAGGTTGAAGCGGAGTTCGAGGAAGCTCGTGCATTGGCCTCAGAGAACTGGGTTCAGAATCAGGTAATGTTTTATGCTAACTTGCTTAGAATATACATGATCTGTTCAATCTATTCGGCCCATATTTACACCTCCGGTAATGTTGCATATGCTTGCAGGTTGATTACTTTATTGACTGCCATTGCTCAGTGGAAGATGATCACTTATGGTTGATTGGAGGCACAAATGCTGGCACCATTGCCTACTTCCCTATAAATTACAAAAGACGAGTTATGGGTTCCCCTGAAGCTATCCTTGAGGGTGGCCATGCAGGTGTTGTCAGGAGCATCTTGCCTGCGTCGGGATTGCCAGGACATCCAAACAATGGTATGTTTGGGTGGACAGGTGGTGAAGATGGTCAATTATGTTGCTGGTTATCTGACGAGACATCTGATGTGAACCGTGCTTGGATATCAAGTACCCTGGTAATGAAGTCTAGTAAGACTCGGAAGAACAGACATCAACCTTATTAAGGAGTGTTATTGGTGTTCTATTCAACTCATTTCGTTGTGTACGTGTAATCGGTGTTGCAATTTTATTTCTTTTTTTCACAGGGTTAGTGGAGCACCATCATTTCTCATACGCGGTGGTCGGTTTGAAACATCTTATGTCTCTTTAAATTCTTTCATCATGTTAGTTCATAATATATTTTTGAAAGGAAATGTACACGAAAAGTTATTTAAAGGGTAAAGAACTGTTGAATACACTATTTATAATGACGAGAATAAACGATCGCCCTCCATTTAGTAATGGCGTAAATACCCATGTTAGTCACAACTCACATTACTAGTCTATTTTGTTACTGAATATATTTGAAACATATTTGCAATTTTACCTGACATCCATCCTCTGCCTACATCTCTGCTATACGAAGGCTTTTCTTAGTTTAACCTTGTTTGATCTCTCATATGTCCTCGAATTTTCGTTAAGTTCTCGAAGGACTCAGAGATGGAGACAAATCTTAAATCAGGTGACCATCTAAATAGCATTTTGGTAAGATTAGGTAAGCTTTGAAAAAGAAATCGCTTTGAATAAAACACGCATCAAACCAGTTTTTGGAAATATGTCTGAACTTTGTTTATAGCGTCAACTCTATAGGGGGTTACTATATATCGATTATTTCATAGCAGAATTTTAATCTGACAAAATTAAATGATGTTGCTTTATTACTATTAGTCTAAGTTGTCTTTTGTTAAGTGACTAGTGTAGGATCCCCTCAAAAAAAAAAAAAAAGTGACTAGTGTAGGAGTAACTTCTTCCTGCTTCACACTATCAACACCGTCGGCGACTCGGCGTACTCAGTAATCGATATATAGTATGAAAATGCCAATGATGTCTTGGCCTAGTGGTTAAGATTGAGGTGCTGTGAAAAGGTCACAGGTTCGAAACCCCCCCCCCCCTTCCTTGTACTTTGTACCGCCATTGTGGTTCATATGGATAAAAAAAAAATACAGTATGAAAATTACTGCACTGCATAGTTTTTATTATTAGTCTTTTTTGTACTCCAATTGTTCCATGGTACTTAGTAATTTCTGTAATGGAGTAGTAATTTTCATTAAGAAAGCAATGACATAATATTAATTTTCATTTATTCTTTCAAAATTAAATTAATCAATTTTCATTTTTTCTTTCAAAATGATAAATTGAAAAACTGCATAAAGTTTGCAATCAAAGTCCTATACTGGGATTACTCATTCTTTAGACAAGTTATATTGACTTACTTCCTTTAGACGGGATTGGATTTTTCAATTTTCATTTAAGTTACAGTCACTTTAAGACCAGTAGTTAACCAGTGGTAAAATGCGCCAAAGTGAATGACTTAAATAAATTAGATAGATAATCATACACATAGAGAGAAGTAGAAATTGTGATATGTAAATTTTGCTTGGCAAAGTATCAAGGTACAAGCATACATTCCTAATTCTCTTATTTGTTCTGTGGAACTTTTTCTGCTTACAAACTACCATAGTTGAAAATTGCACCAAATTAAATGTAGTATTTCTTCAGTGTGTCTGAGTTCCAAGTTCGTTGTATGGATCGTCCGTCTAGATCTTGAAAACAAATGTTCCACCTCTTACTTCTTGCACAATTAGGTAGGGTCTATCCCAATTTTCGGTCTGCTTGCTCAGTTCTTTGGCCCGTCCTGCAACTTCCATCGTTCTCAGACCAAATCTCCACTTTCCGCAAGAGTCTGGTGACTCTTTTCTTAAATTTACGAGCTATTCAAGGTTGCACAATTGCATTCTTAGCAACGCGTTGCCCCGTGTTTCTGGTAGATGGTCTAAGGTAGTGCTCATAGCGGTGCAGTTGACCTCTTCTATGTACAAACATTATTATTAGTGCGGGCTCTTCAATCTCAATGGGAAACACAACCTCGGTGTCATAGACTAGCATGAAGGGTGTCTTGCCCGTGAAAATCTTAGTTGTAGTTCTAATTTACCATAGAACCAATTGTAGTTCTTCAACCCATAGTCCCTTAGCATTCTCCAACTACCTTTTGATTCCCTTTTGACAAGATCTTGATGAAGGACTCCACTTCCCACTAGCTTATGGGTAGGCTGCAACAACAAATGAGCCTTGACTTCTCTTTCTGATAGCAATCTTTCAGTTTTGGTGTTTCAAACTGCGGACCATGCATTGTCAAAGACGGTTGACTGTGGCATACCAAAATCGGCTATCATGTTTTTCCAAATGAAATTCATTACATCTTTGGTTGTTATGTGCCTCATACTACTTCCGCTTCTACCCACTTAGTAACCGGCGATAAAGAGTGCTATATGGACACCGAGGAACTTTTGCTTCTTCTCGCGGGGAACCGCAGGGGGGGAAGAAGCCCAACCATGCCTGTCTGTTGGAGCGAATTGGATGATCGGGCCGACTCTCGTCGCCTCTTCCCCTCACTCTCCTCGCCTAAATAGCTGAGGGAGGTCAGCTGCGCAGGATCGTGGAGAGCCTTTAGGGCATCTTGTTTACGTCCTAGGGATCATCACCAGCTACAATCACAAACTTTTTCTGTCCAACAGCCATAGGGAATGATCCTAAGATGTCCATGCCCTATTTAGCAAAAGGCGGGGGGAACAATATAGGAGTCGGGTAATTTGACAGCCTCTGGTGTAAGTTTCCGTACTTTTGACAACTATCACATTTCTTAGCATATGCAATGGCATCCTCCTTTAGGGTAAGCCCAATTTTGAAGGCATTCTCTCCTAAGGGTCTTCCTCCTATAGGAGATGCACAAGCTCCTTCATGGAGTTCCTTCAAGACCTCAAGTTTGTCTTCTCGAGTGATGCACTTAAGTAGACGATGATCGAAAGACTTCTTATACAAACTTCCATCCTATAATTCAAAGCACTTATCCCTGGGCTTGACTTAACTTCCGAGAGCACTGTCCTTGGCATGACACAATCAGCTGAACTGACTAGCTTTGAAAGAGCATCATCCTCATGTTTTTCTGACCTTGGTATTTGTTCCTACACAAACCGTTTCAAGGGCTCAATTTCATTTTTGATAAGATGCGTGTACTTAATCATGGACGCTTCCTTACATTCATAATCTCCATTTACCTGGCTGACCACTAAGAGAGAGTCTGACTTGGCCTCGATATCTAATGTACAGCTGTTGTGCACATATTGATCCCATCCAGTAGGGCCTCATATTCAACCTCATTGTTGGACGGCTGAAACTGGAATTTTAAAGCATATTCGAACTTATCCCCCTTCAGGAATTGACAAATAATTTGTGCTCCACATCTATTTATTGTTGATGATCCATCTACCATAAGAGTCCAAAATTTCATGCCTTCAGCTGGATCAACTATTTGATCAATAGTTAGCCGTGTAAGCTCAACTATGAAATCAGCTAAGGCCTGGCCTTAATAGCCTTATTTGGCTCGAAAGTCATGTCAAACATGTTCAACTCAACGACATACTTCAACATTCTTCCAACGTTCTCCATCTTTTGCAACAATTGCTTTAAAGGCTAATTAGTATAGACCAACATGATGTAGCTAAAAATAAGGTATTAGTTTTCGGCTGGCCATAACAAGTGCCAATCTGAACTTCTCGACCGACATAAATCTGCATTGTACGTCTTTGAGCACATGGCTCACAAAATATACTAGGATTTGCACTAACTCACGCTCGCCAACAAAATAGTGCTTATGACTTGAGGAGACATTTCTAGGTATACAAACAACTTTTCGCCTTCGGCTGGATTGATCAGCCTAGATAATTGACAAAGATGATCTTTGACTTGTTGTAATGCTTGGTCTGCCTCAACTGTAACTTAGCTTTTTTCTTGATTGTAGCAAAGAAATGATGACATTTGTGTCATGTCTTGGATAAAAATCGGCCAAGAGCCGTGAGACAATTAGTCAATGATAAGAGGTTTTTAGTGTGTCGTTACGGCACTAAGAATCGCTTTCCAAACAATATTTATAGTCTTAACAAGCAATTACTATGGGAATAGTAAGGGCAAGTCAAGGGTCGATCCACAGGGAAAAGGGATTGTTAAAGTCTATCAAGTCTAGACTACCTAATTGAAAGGTATTTGGGGGTTTGAAAGAGTTTTGGTAACAACTAAGACTAACTAATAACAAGAACAAGCAAATAACACGAGTTTAAATATCAGATAAAAGACACTAGAGTTAAGGTTACTAGTATGAATAAGAAGGATGATGATTGTTAATGCGATTGTGAAGCAACAGAGACGATTGTGCAAGGTTTAGTTCCCTCTAAATACTCGAGTCCTCTCTCGAATGGTCCTCAAGAGTAATCGCTTAATCTATCAACTAAATCCTCTCTCGAATGGTCTTTAGTTAATTGATTAAGAGATTCAATAAGTTTGGAAAACCCCTAATGAAGGATCCCCTTAATTTCCATCCAATATCTTGGTATAAAATTAAGTTGATTCTTGGGGATGATAAAAGAGTTCAAAATCCGATTTAAGAACATTTGAAATCAAAATACCAAAGTATAAATGTGATCAATATCTATCCTAAGGTCTCAAAACACCAAGATCAATGCATAACCTTCTCCATACATCACAATCACATCAACATCATATTTAAAACCCTAATTCATACTTTCACCCTAACCCTAGATTATGAAACTACTCACTAATCATGGAGTTAAAGCAATTAAACAATGAATCTATGACTAATCTAAGGCTAAACATGATTAAGTAATGATTAAACTAATGAAATCGCAATTATAACTAAGAGAATAAGATCTTAAATAATACAAAAGCAAGAACAAAGACGAAAGAATGAAATAAAAACTAAAACTTTGAATTGAATTGAATGAAAAGTACCTTGAATGTAATCGAATCACAAACTATGATCATAATCTCAATTACAATGAAAACTAAAGTGTTTTCTCTCTAATACAAAACCCTAAAATATTTTGAAAACTAGAATAAAGCGTCAGTCTAAACTAAAAGAGAAAAAGGGTTTAATGAACGAAGTTTAAATTCCGGAACGCATGGTGCGGGCGCACCAAAAGGAGGTGCGGGCGCACCATGCTCAGGTGCGGGCGCACCATGCTCAGGTGCGGGCGTACCTGAGTCTTCTGTTCTTCTGAATTCCTTCGTCAAATGTGCGGGCGCACAAGTAGTTGGTGCGGGCACCAGACGCAGGTGCGGCGCACCTTGTGCTGGGTGCGGGCGCACCAAGTCGTCTGTTTTGTCTCATAATATGTCGATGGTGCGGGCGCACCAGCAGATGTGCGCCACCATCGTGTGCGGGGACTCTAGCGCACCTCATGCTCCTCTCATCCTCTAGCTCGTTCCCTTGTGCCATGTCTCGCATTACTCGCCCCGAAAAGGGTCATACCTGCAATAAAACACGAGCAAACATGGTGAAAGCATATGTGCTAGAAATTCGATCAAAATAGATCGAAAATCTAGCAAAATGTCACTATGATCAAGTATGATCAAGTGAATGAAATAGAAGGGAAAAGTGAGGAGAAAGAGGGAAGAAAAGGAGAAAAAGGGAGCTAAAACAAGCCAAAAGCAAGTCATAAAGTGCATTAGAAACGCACTTATCAGTCAAGCATTGCACTTCCTCGATCTTAACCGGTGACTTCATATCTAGAATGGCTTGGATTTCCTCAGGATTAGCTTAAATTCCTCGGTGGTCTAAAAAACCCAAGAACTTTCTAGCCATGAATCCAAGAATACACCTTTTGGAATTCAACTTTAGCTTGTACTTTCTGAGAGTCTTAGACGTCTCTCACAAATCACTGACATGGTATTTTTCCTGCTGACTCTTTACTATCGTATCATCTATATATGCTTCCATGTTTCTACCTAGTTGTGGCTGAAAAATTAAATTGATTAGAATTTGAAAGGTGGCCGACGCATTTATATACCCAAGGGAATCATCAACCAACCATATAATACTTTTTTCTGTTATGAAAAAGGTTTTCACTAGTAGAACAAAAGATTATTGTTGCAGTCATTAAGTGGCCTATTGCGGCGGTTTTGGCCGCGAAGCAATAGGTAATTAACCTATTGTTGCGATAAAAAACCGCAGCAATAGGCCAAGATATTACTGCGGTTCCTAGCCAAAACCGCAACAATAAGTTTATTTTTTATTAAAATGGTACAACATATGGTTGCGGTTTTGGCTGTGCAGCAATAGGTAATTAACCTATTGATGCGGTTTTTGACCGCAACAATCGGCCAAGATATTACTGCGGTTCCTAGCCAAAACCGCAACAATAGGTTTATTTTTTTATTAAAAAAGTACAACATATTGATGCAATTTTGGCTATGAACCGTAACAATATCTTGGTCTATTGCTGCGGTTGTTGCCCGAAACCGCAATTTTTTTTTTTTTTTTTTTTGCATTTTGCAATTAAATTTGAAAGAATAAAACCAGACAAGTAACCCATCCACTATCCACCAAACTCACAAATGAACTGAAGATGAAATAACATATGAATCTCATTAATATATGAAGATAAAAAACCTAGTTACACAAAAGATCAAAAAGTGCAAAAATAAAAAAACAACGTTTACAACTAAATGACGAGTTACAAAAAAATATAATAAAACAAAAAATATATTAAAAAAAAAAGAAACTGAAAATAAAAAAATCCTTAAACAAAACATATACAAACAGATCTTAAAAAAAGGATAAAAACGAAAAAAAGGAAAAAAACAGAAAACGAAAAAAAAGAATAGTTAGTGTCATGGTGACATGGTGGTTTCGCCAGATGAAGCACCATGTCGATTGAAGCCATCTGCGAACGGCGAACGACGAACGACATTGGCGACTGGCTAATGACGTTGGCGGAGTGGTGCGCCATGGTGTCTTGCTGAGGATGAAAGAAAGAGGTGGACCGGTGAGAGAGTGATAAGGGTCGACGGGTCAGATAGAGAGAGAGGTGTCAGCGTGTGAGAGAAACAAGCCGCCGATTCTTTATAGACGTCGGCGCCAGAATTGCAAACCTCAAAAAGTTTGTTGAAATGTAAACTCAAAAACTATAGAATATTCGAACCCTAAACAACCCCAAATTCTAGCACAAAAGGCCCCAAATTCAAACCCAAAATCAACTGAAGATTTGAAACCAAAATCACTATTTCTCTTTTTTGAAATTTAGTTGAAAAACTGGGCAAATTTGACCAAAAATCTAGGCATATTCGACCCAAAAATCTGGGCAACATCAAGCGGAATTTAACCCTAATTTGTAGATTTTCGTGAGGAAAGACAAGAATTTTTAGTGCGTGAGACGAAGTTGAGGGTGAGGCGCCATGGTGAGAACATGAGAGAGCAGAGGTGAGAGGCGTGAAAGAGAGGATGAGAGAGAATGAAAAAACCCTAGCAGGCATGTGAGAGGCGCTCAATTATAAACCTAGCATCTTTAAATACTTGTTAAGGACATATTGTTGCGGTTTCTTTTTAGAAACCGCAACAATATATTAAAATAATATTAAAAAAAATATTATTTTAATATATTGCTCGGTTCTTGCTAGAAACCGCAGCAATATGTTTGGTCAAATAGTTAAAAAAATTTCAAAAAACTTCCTTGAAACTATATTGCTGCTGTTTTCGGCCGAAACCGCAACAATATGGTTATTTTATATTTTTCCTTTTTTTAATGTAATATATTGCTGCGTATGGGTAAAAACACAATAATATCACCACAATAATAAGCGATTATTCTACTAGTGTTTGTCCTGATCGTCTAGCCACATTGGAATTCGGTGGAAACCATAATAGGCATGCATGGAGCGCAACAAAGCATAAATGGCCGACTGTGGAATCAACCAGTCGATCCAATTTGGCGGAAAGCTGTCCTTAGGACAAGCTTTGTTGAGATCATTGTAGTCCACAGTCCACACACATCCTCCATGTACCATAAGGTTTTGGCACCATGACCACAATAGCTATGGAATATGGATAATAAGTTTCTCTGATGAAACGAGCCTCTAGCTACCTTTGCACCTTTTTATCCACTACTTGGTCTATGGCCGGTCCCAGGTGCCTTTTCTTCTGACGAACTAGCTTCATACTTGGATCAACATTCCATTGGTGAACACTTATCTCTGGATCAATTCTAGGTGTCTCTTCGACACCATAAGCGAACACATCCTGAATCTCCTTGAGCAATATCATCAAAGTTCCTCGTAACTCATGGGAAAAGGAAGGTCCAATCTTGAGGGTCCTTTCTGGACGAGCATCATCTAAACATATATCTTCTAGGACATTGACAGGTTTTGGTCTTGTTCATGTAAGTCACTAAATCCACATCAGTGTGTGCACAAGCCTTCTTTATTGCTTCAAGATACCTCCCAACCTTCCCATGGTGATCTCTCATAGATCCATGCAGCTTCAGTGGCGGATCCAGGAATATATTATAGCGGGATCACTTTTTTAGCATCAATATTATTTTAAAAAATGTGTTTCGCTATTATCAAAATAAAATATCCACAAAAAAAGCACATTATATATAAAAAAATTACAAATCTTCCCAAAAACTTAATCACAATACCACATTTAAGGTAACTCCCCTATATGGTGTTTCATTTTTTAGATTTTCAGTATATTTATATATAGTCAATTGACTGCATCAATTTACAAGAATGACTCATGTAACATACACATCACAATCAATAGAAAATTATTGTACAATTAAAAGTTTACACAGATAAAACATCTAGACTAGGTAAATATAAAAAAATTACATGTGAAGATTAAAAGCTCTACGCAAGATTAGGAGTGAGCAATGAAGAGTTTTTTTTTTTGAATTCTAGCTCTTCAAGAATCCTTGAAAATAAGAAAAGTGTATGTGTAATATCAATTAACTAGCTGTAACTTTCCTAAAAAAAACTAAGATGTAGCAATTCGCCAGCTGTACGCAAGTCATGGTCGCTTCCCATTTTAGTGGGGTCCTTTCAACTGATTCTTAAGATTATTTTATCAGTTTTTATTTGCCCAAAATACTCCATTCCATATTTTTTTCCGCCAAGAGGGTGCACGTGACCCCACTACCCAAAGGGTACATCCGCCACTGTGCAGCTTCCTGTGTGCATAATACTTGACTTTATATGCAAAATCCTTCTTCACTATCACTCTATATGCTCTCCTAACAGTTTCTACTATTTCCTTAGCAAGCCAATGAGGTATGGCCTTGAATACATCTAACAGTTGACCAACCAACCATGTAGATTTGAGCTGTTTGTTCTTCTCCATGTTCCTAAGACATATGTGTGCTCATTCATCACTCTCTTGACCGCAAAAGACCCTCTCCTGGAATCCCAAGAAGCATACAACCAAAAAGGGCACCCCTGACTACACTTGACACCAATTCTTTGCCGCCTTTTTAAATTACCAACAACAATACATAAATTTCTCCCTTGAAAAATAGCAAACTTAGCTACGGCTTGCTTAAATTCTGCCATGGAAGTAAACCTCTGTCCTACCTCACATTATAACTTAGCAAAATCAATATCCGTCCTTACTAACAACCCTCTTTTAGCTCTTCTTTCTGCCAAAGATTCATCCTCATCACCTAGTGTAGGTGTATGTATTTCTTCCTCAGAATCCTCATACTCAGAAACATTGTTTCCCTCCTGTCTAACATCTAAAGTTGACCCTTCTTCTCTCCTTTGTGCAACAAGTTTTCCCTGAGCAGCCTCTACTTGCAGTTTATGTGCAAGTTCTATAATACCACAATTAAAACCATTTACTCTATCCCTAACTACCCTCTGTCATCATCACTTGTATCAAGCAAGCCCATCTTGAACCAGAAGCTCTCTCAAATATTCCAAATCTTCTTCTTCATCAGGTTCCCCATCCTCATCTATACAATCATCGTCCTCATACTCATACACATTTACATTGTACTCTAAAGTTTCATCCAACTGAAATCTGGGTCACTTTGTTCCCCACCCCCACTTAACTCACACTCACCATCCTCACCTAAGGGAATTGGGCTATCAGGCCTGTTATCTTCCTAGTCACAATCCTCAGGAACACTAGATCTCACAAAGTTATCCTCATATGTGTTTTTGGGTTGTTTTTGGCTTTGTGTTAGCTTCAGTGGGGGGTTTCTGAGATAATAGTGTCGCAAAGGGCAGGATTACAAGGTTGACTGCAAGATTTAGATGCTGATGTGGTTTATTTTTAATGCTTTTTGGGTTTGGGAGTGGGGACATGTGTAGGGACAGTATTTTTAGGGACCAGTTCAAGCATCTTGTCTGACATCAAACAAGATTCCTGGGTTGACACTGCTGACCTTCTTGGAGTCATTTTTTGGGTCTTTTGGGCTCAGTTTGTTTTCCAACTGGACTAATCATGGGTTGGGTTGTGGATCCAGTTTGTGAGTGTTGGACTGGGGTTAAAAAGCCAAGTTCATTCCCATCATGAACAACATACAAGTCAATGCATCTACTTTTCAAAACAAGCTCACCCATTGTTCTCACTTCATTGTCATCATACGCACTCCTCAATGCAGACACAAAATCAGGACCAAGCATCAAATAATAAATCTTGTACAAATCAGTATATGGACCACATTTAGCAACTAATTCTTTTAGATAAAACCAACATAATTCATCTGGGTCAACTGCAAATGTCCTACACATACCACCCATATACACCCAAACATCATTTTTCCTTTTCTTAAATGAACCACCATGACATAATTTAAGACTAACACTTTCCCAAACAATCTGATAATCAAAAAGGAGATTTTTCGCAAATTAGGATTCAATAATTCAACATAGATAAATTCGGGTTCACAAGCTTACCTCAAACACACTGAAATGCCGCAATTCTTCTGAAAAAATTCCCACCTTCAATGAATTCTAGTACATATTTCAGACTTCCCTCAATTTTTCTTTCGAAATTTTTAGTTCAAGGTGTAATGGTGTTAACTCGTTGAGGAAGAAAGAGTTAAGTAAGAAAAGGGAGGGAAAAGAAAAAGGTTAACCCTTTTTCAGGTTACCTGGAAAAAGGCGTGTTTTAAGAAGAAAGAGGTACAAAATAGGATTGTTCCGAGATTTCGAAAAGGTAGAACTGTTTTCAGAAGAAGTGGCAAAGGGGATTATTAGATTTCATTTTTTCTTTTTCGAATATCAAGGGCTTAGGCTATTGTTTAGTTCACCTGAAATTTTCTGATATGAACTTATCTGATCTGATCTGAACTTATTTTTTCTGATTTGATCTGATCTGAACTTATTTTTTCTGATTACAAGATCTTATCTTTTAGATTTTTCTCAATATATAAGAAAAATATAGTCATGTGGGGTCTTGTTTGATTCGTCTCAATGAGTACTTTATTAATATTCAATTATTATAATTTTTACTAATATGTAATGAAAGATAAAATAATTTTTAAATATAAGCATGATCTGAACTAATCTGATCTGAACTTATTTTTTCTGATCTGATCTGATCTGATTAGATCTGAAATAAACAAAAATAAGGTGAACTGAACATAGCCTTATTTTCCCTCCAAAACATTAGTAATTTACAATTCTCTCAAATTCCCCGTTCAAAATAAAAACCTGCAATCTTCTCCGGCACTCTTTTGATTACCTACATCATATGTCTGATTTTTCTAGCATTTATTTCAATGGCGCATCCTCTTCATGTTAATTTATTCGGTAATCATACTCTTCTATATAATTGCATATAGTTTCACATTTCAACTTGAAACTACAGTTAAAATATTATCTGATTCTGGGCTTTGTTTCTTTTCCTGGTTTTGCTTAAATTGTGTTTTACTTATTTATGTTGCGTGAAATTGCTCTTGTTTTCATCAATTTAATAAATATTTGTAAATATACGCCTTTGGGTTGTTGTAAATTCAAAATGGGGGTTAAAGGGTTACCAATTCGATTATTATCACTTGGTAAATTGAGGTTTAGCAGTATTGTGAAGAAGTGGTCACTTTTATCAACTCTTTCATTTTTTTTTTTTTTTTTTTTTTGCAAAGTGTGTCGCTAAGTATGTGCATGCATCTTATAGTGTTAAATTATTTTGTAAAAAAGAATATTTGAAATTATCAGGAGCTAATTTTTTGTTTAGGGTCAGAGGATTTGTGATTTTTTTGGAATTAGTTAACTGATAATAAATCTTGTAGCACTTAATTGTTTTCTATTTAAATTTAATAAGTAATCCGAAAAACTTTAATATTTTAATTGAGTTAGAAGAGATATAAGGTATTCCCAACTGTTTGAAGTTATAATAAGGGATTTTAGGACGAAACATGGGGTTTTGGAATGAGTGCTAGTTATGTGAGTTTCTGTGTGTGTTATAACTTATAACAGTTATAAATTTTTGAGTTTCTCAAAGTAAGAATGTATAATTGTTGGCCATCTTTTGATTACCAAATACCACATGCAGTGTATGATGGTCATATACTTTTGCTTAGTGCCTTTCATTATAAATTGTTGTTATACCCTGCTTGCCTCTCTCACCTTTTGGATTTTCGTTGGGGAGGTGCATAAGGTGTTAGGGGAACACTATCCTTGTATACTACTGAAATCATTCATCACCTAAGAGGAGTGTGTCGAGCGCACGAGCTTATTAATTTGCGTCTATTACTGTTAAATTCTGCCGCCAAGAAACCAACCACAAATAGTGAGCTATTGAGAATTTTAGTGTTATGTATCTATGATGTACAATCGGATAACATTATTCTTGCAGTAAAATCTTTGAGTAATAGTCCTACTAATTGTTGTATAATCTATGTTACCTGGACACGATATTTTAGCTCACATATCCATGTTGGAAACATGATCCTCGTACATGGTAGTGACTACTTGGGCACTCAATTTCAGCCAAAGGCACATAAAATGTTTTTAAGGATACTGAGTACAATCTACAGATTTACACCCGTCTCCTATACCGTCCCTCAAAACCATTTAGCTTAGTATATGATTAAGACATTGTCAGATATCTCATGTCAGTTGTCACATGTGGATAATATTGATTTGATACTGTTTACTTGACTTCACTGCCACTAGCTGTCACATTATGTTGATTAGAATATTTATCAAAGTATGTTGTGCTAAGTTGTTTTATATGGTATGTGCTGGTTGTGAATATCAGGAGGTGAAGTTGATGATGTAAATGTGGTTGATACCGAGACTTTAGACAACATCATGGATAATATACTCCATGACACTGACGTCGTTGATGACCCAGATTTTGGTGAAAATTCTAAGACTGAATTGCTGAATGGATACGATACTGAAATTGTTCCTGACAGTGATGATGACATGAAGGACGCCTATGATAGTAAAGGGTTTTCGCTTCGAAGTCGAAGTTTTGTTCAGAGGTTTGCTGCAGCTTCTTCTGATGTGATTTCTCAGTATCAACCTCCTTGCAGGGTACTAGACTATTCAAATTTGAATGCTGATGGAGGATATCTTGGAGGTATATATCTACTCTTGTCTAGTACTTCATTAACTTCATTTTGTGTCTCCAAATTTATATGAGTGTGACCTAATTTTATTAGTATGTGGTGTTAACTACTTAAATTTCTATCTGGAACATTTTTCAGCTCATGTGCACTGAATCATGCATCTCCAGTGGGTTAAATGGGAATCATATACTTCATCCGTTCTGTTTTAAATGAAACATTGGGTAAAATGACACTATTCATTGATCAATTTTGACTCCAATTTATCGCCATTATATAAAGAAAAACATAATCAAGTGGGGTCTTGTTAAATTCGTCTCGATGCATACTGTCAAATTATGACTTTTTTATGTTTTCTACGTGTGCACAACTAAAGATATTAATGATTCAAGAAGCGCGTTATGTTACGTGAAAAAGCAAACGTGTTATTTAAAACATAAAGGAGGAAGTATAATAGTTTTCATTCAGGTTTACCGAGTTTTCTGTATTCTTACGTTTTCCTTTTCCATGTTATGGTTTTAGCTTATGTTTATCAATATATAAATAAAATAAAATCTTTTGGAAAACTGCAGTTTTCGCATTGATGTGTGAAGGTATCATCTTGTAATGGAGTAGATGACTGATGCCCAAAATAGCTCCCCTCATGATTTGGAATTCTTGTGAATTGGAAAGCGCTGTGGTTGTTCTGTAGTCCTCACGAGGTTGGGCTGTAATCCCTTATTTGGATGGATAATTGTATGCACCAATGAGAACTAGTAAGATATGATATGACTAGAACATCAAATTAGCTCCTTGTAAAAACTGATATAATTAAATTTGGTTGGTAGTATAACTGTGTTAATATCTGAAAGAAAAATTTAGCTTTCGAGAATTCTTAATGGGTTGCTACACAAAAACAATGTATCTTCCTTGCGTAAAGGATTATGTCTTCCTCTAACCTTGAGGGAAAATAAATTTTGCTGAAGTACTTGATGACTAACGCGGTAACGCTTTACTGGTACCATGCTTTTCTCACTCAGGACTAGCCACGGTGTTGAGTGTTTTCCCGAGAAATCAAGTTAGCTCCTCGAATTTCCAAAATGACATGCAAGCTGCAGAGCTACATATTCAAGATAGGAAGATATCTGATGTAAAAGAACCTTGCCTAGCTGATTTTGCTTGTTGTGATGTTGGCTGTGTTGATAGTATGAAGCTAAGCGAGGGAAGTGAAATTGATGAAGATGTCAAGAGTATTCAACGTAAGACAAGAGAAGTAAGTATTGTTTACACACGAAAGAAGAAAAGATGTCATGATTCAGAAAACAAAGAAGTGCAAATATTAGAAAAATTAAACGATGACCTCAATGATTCTGGAGGATTGAGCTATGTTGGATCTCAAGAACCTGAAGATCTATCTGATGCACTTCTCTTTGTCGATCAATATGTTTATGGTAATGCCATAGCAATGCCACCCACCCCTACTACTGCTGTCATTATGAATGAGATATCACCTCCTGTATTAAGTGCAAAAGGTGTTCAAAATATGGCGAGGTTGGCTAAAATTAGAAACAGCAAGGTGAAAACTGGTTTCTTTGAATGGAATGGGAGTGAAGGAGGTTCAGAATCTGTGGCTTCAGGCAACAAAGTTGACCTGTCCTTTAAGGGCAATAGATATGGTCAGACATATGTTAGAAGATCTCCAAGTGTGAGAAGTTTGGTGCTTAAGGAACTTAGGAGCCCAGGTGTCCTGTTGACGGAGACTGCTGGGACGAGAGAGAGCTCAAACAGCAAGAGAGAGCTAAATGTTTTGACCTTCTTAGATACCAAATTGGCAGTTTATGAACTCAAAAAGGACAAAATGGCAAAGCAAAGTTATGAAGAAAAAGACAGCAAAGAATGTAACAAATTGCTGGATCAACTGGCTAATAGAGAAGCTATAGAGTTGGAAGCAGGTGCTGGTGATCAGGAGCAGGAAGATGTTTGTGATGTTGGCACTGGTACACAGATAGCTGCTGAAGCTATACAAGCTTTGTCATATAGTGTTTTTGCTGACTACAGTGAGGTCAATTCTAATAAATGTCCAAATAGGATGCTTGATGATCCATTAGGAGGTAATCAGAAGAATGTCAATTCATGCATATGGTCCTTCCCTAAGAAAGCTCGCTCTGTAGCTAGAGGCAGTGCGGGCTGGCCAAAATGTAGTAGAAAGAACTCTTGGCATTATAAGGATAACATGCAAGCATCAAAACTCAAATTAAGAAGAAATTGGGTGCAATTAGCATCCAGTGAATGCATGAATGAAAGGAGCTTCAAAGATCATATGAAGATAAATTTTGCAAAGAGAAGAAAGTTACATGATGCCAAAGAGGCTGAAGTGGACGGTTTTAAAGAAAATATAGATGCACCCATAATGGCTGCTGATATACCTCTTTGTAACTTGAAGTACAGAAGGATGCGTACAAATATTTTTCCATCCCCTGGCAGCTTGAAATCTTCTAGCTTATATAATATAAATGATCATATCGTGAGTAATTCTATGGATGAAAAGGGTGCAGCTTTGAAGGCTCGTCCCCGAAGACAAGGCAGGGGTAGTATTGATAATATGTTAAATGTTTCAGCTCAGAAGAGAAACCAGTCAAAGCTCTTCTATGGAAAGTCCTGTAAGACAAGAAAGTTACTGGGTGAAGAAAACAAAGGAGACCGTACAGGTAATACGTCTCTTGCGAAAATGGACCCCATACAAAAAGGTCCCTACACTAAAGGTAAATTTGGATGTACCCGTTCAGATATGTTGGAGGTTTCACAATCTGGAAGCTGGTATCTGACTAATTATCCTAGGGATAAAAGAACATGTAGAACCAGGCTTGACAATTCTGATGGCTCTTCTCATCTAGGTAATTCAGTTCCTAGAGCATGTATGGAAGAGCGCAATCATTATCCTTTGACAAGCCATTTGAACTCAGAAAGCTGCTTTAGTGATGCTACAAAGAATGGGGCTTCTCTTGAACAGCTGTCTGAGAGTGCAGTCAATCTGCAACTTAACCGGAAATATAACATTGGTTCAGTTCCCGTTGCTGATAGTGCAACCCATAAATCTAATTACAATATGCATTCACTTGATGCTGATTGTCGAACATCCACAGACGATATACCTATCAACATGTATGATGATCATCATGACCAAAATTACAAGAAAAGGAGACCAACGTCAGCTCTTTCAAGAGAGCTAGCCCGATTAGGCTTCAGAGATTCGATGCCAGAATTTAATTCTGAATATTTGCGACAGCGGAAGACATTGGCTGATATGTGTGTCTTATTGAGCCATAATTTGGATGAAAGTACTCGGAAGCAACAGCTTAAGGTTTGTGTTTCTCACCTCATGCTTTTCTTTTTCTTAATGTTATCTCTTCTTTGATCCTGCTTGACATTATTAATCACAGTGTGGTATTATATCAGATTTTGATGCGGCTGGGTGTTCCCTTGGCATATTCCGCTTCATACGCAACTCATTTTGTGACGGATAAATTTGCCCGCACCAGGAACATCTTGGAATTCATTGCTCAAGGTAAACCTGTGGTAACACATTTATGGCTCGAGAGTTGTGACCGAGCAGGTTCTTACATTTCTGACACAAATTACATTCTGAGGGACTTGAAGAGAGAAAAGGAACTTGGTTTTACACTACCTACTTCATTGGATCGGGCAAGGCAATGCCCACTTTTAAAAGTACCTTTTCGAACTCTTTCTTTTTCTGATTCTCATTGATGATGATAAATGATGAGCTTTATCATTACCTAATTATCCCCTCTGTTTTATCCTCCGAACAGGGATACAGGGTCTTTATTACTCAAAATGCCAAACCTGGTAAAGAAATTCTTGCTTGCTTGGTGAAGGCTGTGCACGGCCAGGTAACACCGTAACATAGCTTCATAACTGACATTTCAGTCTTTCCTCTTCCTTTATTATTTGTGAAATATGATGAAGTCATTTGTTCAATTTTAGGTACTAGATGTCGACCTAGACAGTGTATCGAAAGATGATATAATTATGGACGACATGATGATTCTCTCGTGTGAAGAAGATGAAGCTTATTGTAGATTGTTACTTGAGAAAGGTAGGTCCCCTTGTTCCCTTTCCTTTTTGAACCTCTAAAATGAGCTAATGATTTTGTTTGAAGGGCTTACTTGTTCTGAACCTCAAATATGCAATTCATGCAAAGCGTTTAATATTCTTGGGAGCCTTAACTTTCCAATTGTAGCTGAAAGTAGGTGGTTATTGCAGACATTCAACTTTTGAAATTTAATCTCATTTTGCATAAACTGCTGGTCTATTCTTAGTGTTCTATTATAATTTGGAGGATGATAAATCACTGATTGAAGTCTAACAGCTTATTTAACAGGTGCACCAGTTTATAGCTCTGAGATTCTACTGAATGGCATTATTATTCAGAAACTAGAGTTCGAGAGGTAAGCCAAATCAAAGACTCAGAGTTCTCTCTTTTTTTTCAATTTAGACAGGTTATTGTGGAGCAATCATCTATTCTAATTTAAATATACGTCTTGTGTTTTGCTCAGAATATTTTCTATTTCAACAAATCAAATGATGAAAGTCAAAGATCTGTGTTTGCATTCACATTTTATCTTATGATTAGCTTATTCTTCCTTCATTACAGTATAATTTTGTCTCACAAGTAATGCATTTCTTTTTTCAATTTATTCTTTGTTTTGTGTGTGGAAATTCAGCTGTCTGCTGTTCTCTTCACATATAAATATTCCTGTTGATCTGTCATCAATTGCATATATTCGGTAACAAGAAGTTGCAAATGTTCTCTTTTTTTTTTTTTTTTGCAAATGTTCTCTTTATGTGTACTTTACATTTCGGATAATTTTCTTACTTCCGGTGGGTGCTGCAATCTATGCAGGCATCAACTCTTCACAAACCATGTAAAAAGGCACAAGTATGATGCTTCATAGGATGATTGATGTCTTCTTGCCGAGATTTAGAGACTGGTGGTAGTACGAATCTTGTGGCCTGTCTATATAATTGCTCTGCTATATGCACAGTTTGGCAGTCATCTATAATATTACAAATCATTATTAACTTCTTGTTCTCTATTCATCAATGGATTTGATTCCACATCCTAATCGGGAGGCCAATGGATGACTTGATACTGCACAAGTTGTGGGATTCATAGTTATTAACAAACTGGTTTTTTTTCCTCATTCGGTGCTGTGGTTTTGTGATTCCTTTCAAGGGAAACTGATTCTTCAAAAGTTTGGCTTGGTGTTTTGATCCTTCTGAAGGCATGTTTTTCCATAGTCAAATGGTCCAGTAGAACTGTACAGGACATAAAATTGTCACTAATGAGATAAGCCACTGCTGTGGGACTTTCATGCCTTAACTAGTTACTACATTATGAAAGAAATCGGCTCAAGATCAATTGAAGATCGAGCGATTGGATTTGAAGGAGGAAATTAGACGATATTCTAGGTTGTAAGTAGTAGCACAATTTCGATATTCTGAAGCTGTTGATTGCAAACTCAAAAGGATGATCGAACATTTATACTTCCTCCGTTCCATAAGTGAAATACTTCTCTAAAAAAGCTTTCACATAAAAGAGAGAAGTGTTTCACTTATGATGGAACGGAGGAAGTATAAAAAATGCATTTCTGTCTTTTTAGGAGGAATATCAAGTTGCCATATCCACCAGAATTGGCATGGCGGGTTAATGCATATATACTACTATCCAACATTCATCTGCTATATGTTAATACATGAATGTAAAGTTTGGTGCTTTTCCATAAGAAAATGAAGTAAAAAAAAAAAATTAAGGCTTGGTGCTTCCTCACTTGGGGCATTGTGCATGCTAACTGATATATTTTCTCCGTTTTTGAATACATGTAACATCGGCAAATGGCACATGAACCAAGGACAAAGAGAGTGAAATATTACTCATGTTTTTTTAATAAGGTAAAAAAAAAAAATAACATTAGCAGACTCTTTCCGTGAGGGGAACTCTTAATGCATTGTTTACAAGGATGGAGGAAAGGAGAGAATTATTACAAAGATATATCAAAAAGAAGAATCTAGCTAGAGACTAGAAATGACCTACATTTACTATCCAATCTGCTACTTTTATTTGCCTCTTGAAAAATGTGTATGATATGTCACTAGTGGAAGTTGTTAAGTAGTAGGTGAATATCTTGAATAATGTGAGCTATTTGTTAAGGAGGATTCCAAACTTCTTTGACTGCATTGATGACGAGAAGATTGTCCCCTTTAATGAAAATATTCTTGTTTTGAGGGTTAACAAGAGGCTATGATGGAGAGTTGAGGCCTCGATATTATTGGTAGGGGTAAGTCGAGGTTGTAAGTGGATGCCTTGATCAAGCTACCGGTGTGACTGCAAATGATGATACCTGCTGCTGCTAACGAATTTTTCTTCGAACCATCAAAATTAGGTTTGAAGGAGTTGAAGCCACCATGATGGAATTTGAATGAGAGGAAAGGAGAAAGGGCAAAGGGGAAGGGGTAATGCTTCAGATGAGGGAGAGTTGGGAGATTGTAGACCGTCGATGGAGTTTCGATCCTCCATTTCTTCTGAGCATAATTGGTGCTGAAAAGTAATAGAATTCCATTCTTTCCATATACATCAAATTGAGAACATGAACTTGTTAATCACATTTTTCCGTGATTTAAGGCTTTCTAGTAGTTCTAAAATAGGTGTGTGGCTTATGATCTCACCCAACCAAGAAGATACCTTCCTAAGGTCTAGTAAGGTTACAATGGGGAAAGTGATGAAAAGATTTGTCTAAAGACTCCGCACGGATATCACAGAGAGGGAAATTGTTAAAAGGAATGATTTTCGTTTGTGGAGATTGTTTCTAACTCCTATGCTAATATGACATATTTGCCACAAGAAGATTTGTAGTTAAGGAGGAATATCAAGGCGCCATATCTAGTAGAATTGACATGGTGGGTTCGGAGGGAGATTATGGGATAAATACGTAGCAGATTTGACATAAAACTATCCATTAGTCATGGGACCCCAAATGGAAACACCCACCATGTCATTAATGAGAATAAGAATACCTTTAATTCTAGAGACAAAATGAGGTGGAAGGACAATTTGCAATTTGGCCATATCCCAAGAATGGTTTGTAAGGATAAAGGCGACCACTGCAAGATTTAAGTCGAGGTGGCCGGGATGGAGATTAAGCATTCCAATGAGGCTATCATTGTTGACACAATTATCTAATCAGAAACTTATACTTTTACCATTACCAAATTTCCATTTTGTACCCTTAAAAAGACTTCTCTTTGTGCTATGATTTTTCGCCATATGGTGGAGAGTTAGTAGGTTCAGGGGCATATTGAAAAAAGGGGGATTTGGACAAGTCCTTTTATTTAATTAATTGGACCCAAAGGCTATTAGGGTCCGTGAGGATTTTCCAACCTAGTTTAGCAATAAAAGCTTTGTTTAAAGGCAATGTTTTGCGAAGTCCGAGTCCCCCTAGAGACTTTGGACGACATATTTTTTACCAAGAGACAAGAGTAGTAGTATTCTTGTCTTTTTCCTTTTTCCAAAAGAAGAATTTGTGTACCGTATCAATAGAATGACAAATATCCATAGGAAGGAGGGAGGAGGAACATGAGTAAGCTGGTAGGGCTTCAACTGTATGAGCGTATGATGACCAGCTTTAGATAGGAAACCATTTTTCTATTGGTGGATATTATCACGTGTTTTGGTTAGGATATGTGTATACTTTTCCTTCCTAGGATAATACGAGCTAAAGAAATCTCCAAGATAGGCAAGTTTTAGGAATCAAGTGGAATGAACTGGCTAAATAAGTTTTCCTTTTGTTTGATATTTTTTTAGAAAATAATGTGGCCGATTTATGGCATTTGGAAGATCAGAGCAAAGTTCTTGTTCAAGGAGACTTTGGAAGTTAGCTATTTGAGTTTTTAGAACACTACTTTGTAACTAGTCATCGATCTTTTGTAAATGGATTTTTTGTTTTAGATCGTGCACATCACTTTATTTTCGATTGATAAGAGAATTTATCTAAATATTACAAATGGAACTTGCCTATATAATGTAGAGATTCCTTGTCTTTGGTTTTTCTAAGAAAAGAAATTCAAGTCTTTTATTTTTGGTTTTGATGGATATCCCATCATAATTGACATTTTAAGGGGTTATTATATATATGGGTGTTCCTAAGATTAATGAATGATATATATTGGTAACAAGGACAAAATGCTTTTTAGTAAAAGGCCTTGATTTAATATGCTTCCATGTGTTTTTCCTTCTATTTGCATTTTGGTGTTATTAGGAGAGATAAGTCTTTCAGAAGTTTATTGATGAAAGCATTTCCCCTAAGTTTTTATATCATTGAAAACCACTAAGTTTCTTGCATTTAAAATTAGACAAAAGATCTGTGTTTTTTCCCCTAAAAGGAAGGAATTTGCAATGAAATGTAGCGATAAGGTAAAAATTAGGGATGAGACAGAATCTTGGATTGGTTCTCCATTATGGTTGAGAATGAGAACCCCATCTTGTGTTGCTTGGATCAAGAAATCAAATTGATGTTGTTTGGTGAGATAGAAATCCCACCATCCTTTTAGCTGGCTACAGAAGCATGCAATCAAGGATTATGCAACCTTTTTAACTAACGTACCAAATAGGATTTTGTAAGCATTTGAAGCCACGGTCATTTGTTGCAAGAGGTTTAATATTTGGTGCTCACTCATGCCTCTATATTTCATTCATACATGGAAAATGCATTATATTGTGGTTGAGCAATTATGTTAGGCTGACTTCCAACTTGGAATTCACTAGACCTTATAGGAATAATATCAATAGGTCAAGTACTTTACCAAGAGAGTTTAGCTAATTCAGGTATTTTGTCATCGTTGGGGCTAGTCTTGTGTCATAACTTAAATCTAGGACACTGACAATATTACTCTGGACTGTTTCTTCCTCAACTATTCGTGAGGTAGAAGGTTTAACCCTGCTAATTTTTTCTTTGATAGTTGAAGAAATTCTGTTTTGAAATCATGACTTCTTTTTGTGTCTTTTAGGAAATCTAAAATGGTTTTAAAATCGGAGTTCGGAGGATCTTTTCCATAGGAGTAGACACTAAGCTTGTCTCTGCTTTAAGGTTTTGTTTCTCAATTCTAAAAACTGCTTTCCTAAAGTGTTAAGGCTAATGTTTGTAAGATTGTTTTGTAGAACAATATTTTTGACTTTTATGGTGGCTTATTCCTGAGGTTTCTTAAGAGGAGAAGCCCCTTCCTTATTCTCACTTATGGAGAAGGTAATTTGTCCCAACTGAGGATGGTAAGCTTGAATAGTGCCACCTGGAGTCTCCGAGACGGGTGTTGTAGACACTTAGTCGTGTCTCCCAATTTGAGAATATGATGATGAAACATAATGTGGTCTTAATTGATCCGACCAAGGAGGGAGCAGTCTGAAGAGCCATCCCAAAACTATTTCACAAAAGTGTTAAAGTTCTATTTTAAAACCCAACTAATTACTCATAATAAATAATTGTATTTTGAGCCCAATTTTTTGAAGAGCCCAATTAATTGTTTAACAATAATAATTAATTGCTTCATTTAAATAAGATAAATGATTTCAAAGATATTATAATAATAGGATTTTATCCCGTAAAACTAGTTTTTCGAACTTAAAAGATAAAAGAAAATCTTTAAAACTCGTTTATAAAAAAAAGATGTCAAAACGTGTCAAAAGCAAGGTGGTGCGCTGACCACACCAACGTGCGCCGAGCGCAACTGCTGCGCTAACCGCACAAGACTGCCACGCAAGCATGCGCCTAGCGCACAGTAGTGCGTCAAGCACAAGACTGCCACGTTGACCTGTGTGTCACACAAAGTCCTGCGTCGAGGGCACTTTTCTGTGGGAGACACATCTTTTTCTTTCTTATATTTTTGAAAGCGTGTACCACATGTATGCTTTCTACGTACTAGGCTTGCCACGTTAGGGATTTACGCTTGACATGTCATCCTGCGCCTAGCGCAAATGGCGCGTGAAGCGCATTTTCGTTTTCTCTATAAATAGGCTTTTATTTTCCGAATTAAAACATGATCTTTTCCACACGCAACACTCGACTTTTATATTATGAATACCATTACGAACCTCTGTACAAAATACATATCCTCCCTATAAAACACATACAAACTCATTCAAATCTTTCAAACATTCAGATTTTCAGGCTTCACGATTGGTCGTCTCGAAGGTTGTCAATCTCGCAGACCCAAGGCATGATATAATCCTAATGGTAAATAAATAAATTCTCTATTTTTATATTGAATTACTAGCCATTTATTTCATGATGTAGATCTTTGATAGAAAATCGTCCAATTGTGCATTCATATTCTTGTTTTTATCTAGTTTCATACATGATTATATGCTTGCCTGATTTTTCCTATATATATTATATGATTGTTCTATGATAACTTTTATCACTGTAGGCGTCGATTTCTACTTTTATGCCTACCGTGGTGTGAGCGCATTTATTTGACTATCTCATTGTTAAGGTTTTATCAAAATACATTTTTAAAGACGCCAACAAGTCGTTAAGAGAAGACTCATAAACCTAATTGGATATTAACATTGTAGGGACATCTTAGGGACTTGTCCAATATAAATTTTCCCGTCTTAATTCCCTGAATTGTCAAAATGAACCAACGATTCATTTCGAAGGTGAGGGTACAACTCAGTTAGGACCATGTTCTCCATTACGGGACTCTACTAAATATTGATTCATTACAAATTTTATACAAAAGAATAAACATACATTATTTTAAACACCCTAAAAATAATTAGTCTATGTTGGTTTAAGAAATATAAAAAACATGTGAGTGATAAATATTGCAATCACACATAAAAATATAATATGATCATGGAAAGAAACAAAAATATGAAAATAAAATAATGCACAGTCAATATAATATGTACAATACTTACAATCACATGAATATATTAATAACCTACATCGCGGATATAATGTTAGTAACTTTAATAAAATAATAATGATAAAGAAAGAGATAAAATAAAATAAAGTTTTTAATTTAATTAACCCTCACAAAGTATACCGCCGTAGGGGGTCATTGATGTGTAAGAATCTTGGAAAGTTGAATTGTAGGCTTTAAAAAAGAAAAAGATATGTTGATTGCGGCTTGCGTTGTATATTGTGTGAGAGTAATATATAAATGTCTGTAGATGAGGTGGAATTTGGTATTTCAGTTATATGGGTGTGGTGAGATTAGGGAGATTAAAGGGATGATGGCACTCATGGCAGTATAGTGTTGTAGGTGATGAATGATTTATGTGGCAGCAAATAGGGAGGTGTGGTGATGTGGCGAATTGGTGTTAGGCGTAGGTGTAGTGTTGAAGGTTGGTGGATGAAGATCAGCGTCGGGTATTGCTCTATGGGGCGAGAGATTTGCCTAGTGAATTGTATGAGGCTTTGGGTTTTGTGCCGTGGAGTTATCTGAAGTGAGAGGTTTCGATGAGTAATGTTAAGGGGGTAATATAAATACGTTTATGGCATGTTTGGATTCTGGAATTTCATTTGAAATTCTGGAATTGGGCCAAATCACTTGTTTGGATCATCTAAGAATTTAGAATTGTATTTGGCCCAAATCCAAGACTCATAAGAAGTAAGGCATAATTGGAAAATTTGAAATCCAACCAAAATATATGTCATTTCAAATCCAAAATAAGTGTCAGTTTATTTCTATCTCCTCTCTCATCACTCTCCCCCTTCTTCTCTCTCCCACCATTAACAATACCATTACAAACATCTCTGATCTCTCATCACTCTCCCTCTTCTTCTCTCTCCCACCATTAACAATACCATTACAAACATGTTCAAATTATGCATTTGAAATTCCTAATTTTTCCCAAACAAATCATTTGGACTTGAATGTGGGGATTTACAATTCTAGAATTGAAATGAAATCCATATTCCCAAACACAACATTAGGTAATTGAGTTGCAATCAATATTTTGAAAGATATAAGGTCTCTAAAAAAATTTTATTAAAAAAGATTTTAGAAAATAATTAGTAGACGTATTTAAAAATACATTTAGAAAAAGATTATTTTTATAAAAGATATTATTATTATTTAACTAATCAACTAATTTATTACTTAATTACATTAATTAAATTGGGCTAGAAAAGGGGTTTTAAAAATCGGGTTTTCGTAAAAACTAATTTTAAAAGTTTTTCAAATATGGACTTTTAAATAATTTTTTTAAAAACGTTTTAGAAAGTGGGCTTAGTAAAATTGTTTATAAAAAATGTTTTCAAAAATGAGTTTATAAAAAGAGTTGGAAAATGATTTTGCGCTTAAAACATTGTATTTTAGACTCGTTCTTTATTCTTTCCTCGATCCGACTAATTGGAGCGCGGTATTAGTAATATAGGGTACTAAATGGAGAGACACAATTATGTGTATATACAGAAGCCCCAACTTTGACTGAGGTTTGCAAAACCAAAAGTCATAGTATACTTGTCTGGACGGAGAATGATTCTAGATGCTATGCAATCCAAAATCAATCTTTTACGCCAGTAACTGCAAAACAAGCAAAAGTTTCAGGAACTGTGGAACATATTTGTAAATATGTAAAAATGACATAATGTGTGAAAAAAGGTATCATGAGCTATTTTAGTCAGGCTTAAGACGAAATAGAGTTGCCTCCGCTCCAGGGCTGTTGTAACGCCCCGAAAATTCATAACCTTAATAAAACACAATTGCTCATACTTAGCAGCAGAAATGGAACTTAAGCCTGTGGGATATGGCCCACTAATACAATGCAACCTTAAATAGTCCTTAATAACTATACATAAATGCTCGACTCAAATAATAATAATAATTTCTCCAACACCAGATACCGCACACTTTCCCTTGAACAAGTTCCTTATTAATAGTGCACTTGCAATGGCTATGCTCATACCTAAAACAAAAAACAAAACATCATGAGCCGAAGCTCAGTAACATACTACCCTAACAGCGTAAGTTCATTTCAATTCATTTTATTTGCAAACAGGGAGAAGAGAATATAGTAAAACATATTTCAAATTCATAATGAAATAATAGCAAAGTAAACAATTATAAATAGCATCTTGATACTTATAAGTTCCCATTATCTTTTCATCTTTTAGCTTGGTAACTGGCGAGTATAGACATGTGATGACCCTCAAGGAGCCCAGCTCCCTTTTTGGGTACACCACCATGTGATGATCTCAAGGAGCCCAGCTCCCTTTTTGGATACACCACCATGCGATGATCCTCAAGGAGCCCCACTTCCTTTTTGGATACACCGCTCGCACCAAAATAGCATGCGCTACCCCTCAAGGAGCCCAGCTCCCTTTTTCGGTGTACGGCGGGTGCGAAGGTACGTGCACGACCATAAAATAGATAAGCGTAACATTATACTGCTAGAACCTCTTTCACTTTTATTTATCATGTTTCGTTCGTTTAGCATTCATCGACATAAGCCATAGATCTTTCATCAATCATACTTGAGCATCAATAACTCATAAGATCATCATTTACGAAACTCATTCGAAAACAATTTAATTATCCCACAATCCATATAAGAATCACATCGCAAAATCCTTAACATAATTATAAACATCATTTCACAAACACATTTTGAAGGGGATCGTGGGTGTTAGCAATATATGTTACCTGGATTCCTGCTTAATAACCTTGAAAGCCGGGGGAGGCTGTAATATCCTTTCCCTTTAATCTAACCATGAAATGACGCAACAAAAATGTAAATATTCGATTTCTTTTTAACAAATGTCCTTTAGTTATTATTATTAATTTTATTATGGAGTACCGTTGGTGACGTTACAAAGATTCATTATTTAAGCTTTTATAATTAATTTTACTTATGTTATTATAATTAATAGAATTATAATTTAACTTATCATTTGTTTATACTACTAGGTACCTTATTCATTTTAATAAGTAAATTAGCTTCAACAAGTTTTATAATAATTTAAGTTATCGTAGCCCAACTAATTATAAATTACTAATATTCATTTGCGATTTCAGATTACAGGAGTAAATTGATATTATTAAGTGATGTTATTGCTAAATTTTCTCGTCAATTCGTCATATTATACGTTTATCATAAATAGTTGTCATAAATTTATAATTTAATATATAAACTTAAGTGAATCTAACCAATTTCATATTACAAAAATAAGGTGAACCATTGATGATAATTAACTAAATTAGTTTAGGCCTTGTTGCTTGATTAGAACAACTAATTAAAGAAGTAATAACCTAATTAATTAGTCCATTAGGCCTAATCAATATTAATTACATGGATTTTATTAGTTAGTTGAACTAAAACTAAAACCAATTTTAGGCCCATATTATAACTATTTCATTCTTGTAATCCAAACTATATAAGTACTTGCTATTGTGTGATTATACTTTAATTTTTATTCTTGCTAATAATTCATTCACTAGAAACTTGAGTGGAACTATTATTACTAATAATCACTTTATTCAACTCATATTATAATTTATACCTAAATAGTACTAAGCTAAAGTGATTGCTAACATAATATTAATTTGCTCAAACATAATCATAATTAAGACTTGAATATTTGTAATATAAGCTTAGAGAGTAATTTTACATTAGGATAACTAGATATTATACTCAAATCTCATATTATAAGAATTAGTGATTATTAATTAATTTAGCCTAATAAAAGTGAGTTTCGTTTTTTTTTATTACAATATTAGTCCAAGCATTTTTCCTAATATAAGTTTAGTTTAATTAAAAAAATCAGCTTGTTGGTCCAAGTGAGTAACATGGCCTAACCTATTTGGGCTTAACTCATTTAAACAAATGAAAACAAAGTTGGAGAGGTATATCATACCTTTGCTCAGTTGAGCAGTTCACGAAAACAGGGGAGGGAGGAGGGAGGTTGGCAGCAGGTTCAAGCTCCGGCGACAGGTGGCGGCACGGAGGTGGTTCGTCGGCGCGAAATTCCGGCAGTGCTGGGCTCGTGTTCGTCGGCGCACGAGGAGAGAGAGGGAAGCACGAGAGAGAGATGGGAAGCAAGAGAGAGAAAAAGAAGAAAGGCGAGAGAAGGAGGGGACGAGCGAAGGTGCAGGCGAGGTGGTGTGGTGGTGGCGCACAGGAGGCGCGGCGATGGTCTGGTGTGGCAGGTAATGCGGCGGCGCCGCGGTGGTACGAGGGTGGTGGTGGCCGAAAAAGAAAAACAGAGGAAAGAAAGAGTTGCGAAAAAAAAACAGAAGCTTTAGGGCGTTTTTGGTGGCTTTTTCCGGCGATGGTGGTGGAACTCCGGAGAAGATAGTGGAATGGTGGTGATGGTGATTTTGAGGGAGGCAATAATGGGTATTTATAGGCATAGTTGGGGGATAATTTTCATGAATTTGGGTGGGTTGATTTGATGAAGAAAAACTGAAATATTGGTGGGTTTGATTATAAAAATCAGATTTCTAGGTGGGTTTGAATTGAATTGTGGTTTTTAATTGAAGTATAGATTGTTTGTGCATAAGAATTCATGAGTGGAGTTAAAATTCCATTGTTGGGTATTTGGTTGGTTGTGAAGAAAAGTGAAATGGGTTGTTGATGAAACGTATTTTGTGCTTTGCTTGAGTTTTCTTTTTCTTTTTCCTTTTTCTTTTTCTTTTCTTTTCTCTTTTTCTTTTCCTTCTTTATTTCTAATACTAACAAATTTGTTCTAACATTAGATTAGTAGTACTTACAAACTTTTAGTGTTAATTTCATTATTATTCATTTTCTTGTTTTAACTAATACAATTATTAACATAACTTGTTATTATTTGCAACATCTATTTATTTAACGAATTAATTATCATTACGTGCATATAGAGTGACAAAAATTTAGTCATACCTTATAATTAAAGGAAAATTTTAATCACTAATTATTATTAATTTAATTTAAGCAAAGTCTAAATATTCGGGATATTACAGCTGTGTTACAAAAAAGAGTTGTCTCTGCTCCAGGTATGTGAGCTATTTTAGTCCTATCACGACGGAATAAAGCTGCCTTCGCTCAGGGGCTGTAATACGATATAGAGCCGCCTCCACTCTAGGGCTATGTTACGAAATAGAGCTGCCTCCACTCTTGGGCTATGTTACAAAATACTTGCCTACACTCCAGGGCTGTGTTCCGAGCTATTTTAGTCCAGCTCATGAAGGAATAGATGGTCCGTGGACCCGACGATTATATGTCGCCTTTCTGCTTGATGATAGTCTGTAGACTCGACGATTGTATGTCGCCTTTTTGTTTGATGATGGTTCGCGGACCCGACAATTGTTTCTTGGCTATAAATCCCCTAAGCACATTGTAGAGGCTTGTCGGACGCAAAAGCCTGCACTTGGTGTAGCATATTGGCTGGATGCAGTTTGTTGCACGTGGCATAGCATTGTCGATGCGCCGGACGCCCCATGTACATAGCGCTTGTCTTCCGTTGTTAAATCGTAATGGTCCGTAGTTCTTGGCGAAACATAACTCGTATAGAGTCGTTTAATGTTGGCTACCTGTGAATAAAAATAACACACAAATATATAGGTGCTAGTGTATGGATAGGAAAAGAGTTGACCTTAAAGAGTGACCTCTAATACTTTAGAATTAAAGGTGCTGTCGTGTGTGCATACGCGTGTGTGTATATATGCGTGAGCGACTCGATGATTGCTGCTAGGATCCTATGGCTAAGGACGAAGGATGCAATGCTTGACAGAATATTTGGATGATGCAGATATTTAATGCAAATGCAGAGATGTGACACTAATGGTGATACATAACACTAATGTAGATGATATGATTTGATGATTTGATCGTTCCATTAGAAGATCAAATTTTCGTTTCGAAAACTATCTTTGAAAGAGGAGAAATGAGAAGCCCCCCAAGGATGATTCACGTAGGCTATGTTTAATTCGAAATGCGTTGAAGTTGTTACATGTCTAAGTGAGCCCATAAAACAATTAGGATCTCGTATAGGTCTGAAGCCCACAATCTTTTGTATCGACTCGTAATAAAGTCCTTATCAAGGTACACATGGAGCCCAAGGATGATCTATTCAGTTAATATACTAGGTTGGATTTTAAATACGTTATAGAACGAGTTTTTGTAGCGATTGAGTTGTACGTGCTTCGAGTTTTGTATGATAAGGGCCTAAGTGAGCCCATAAAGTAGTAGGTTCAATCTTGTATCAATGTGGGTTTTAAAACCCAAGCAGTAGTGGAAAAAACCCATCTGATGTGATCAAAATCGGGCTTACCAATGCGGTTTTGGTCTACATCAAATGGCACTCGCAGTAGTTCCCATTAATTTACTAATCCGGTCAAAAACGCATCAGTAAATGATTTACTGATGCGGTTCTAAAGGAAAACCGCATCAGTTAATTTGATTAGCTAATGCGGTTTTCCTTAACAACGTACCGCATCAACTTGTTGGAATATAATGTCAAAAAAAAGTTGTAGACCTCCAGGCTGCAGGTCTGCACTACTTTTCAGCCTTCAACCAAAACAATCCTTTAGGTATTTACAAACCTCTACCTCCTTTACTAAAAAAAAAAATATTAGATACAAATTGTATACAACTAGAAACAAAACACATTCACATTAATTCAACCAAAACAGTGAAATAGAACAAGTTGTATACGAAACATATACAAAACAAAATACAACTAAAAACTCAGTGAAATACATTCACATTAATTCCAAACTAAAACGAAGTTAAAAGATCTGAAATTAAATATACACCATCTACAATAGAAAGGCAAAATAGAAATAGCCTAAATCTTAAATTAAATACACAAAATTAAGAAAACAAACAAACCGTAAAAACGAAAATAAACAACGAAACTAAGAATATATCTGAAATTACAAACTAAAATATACAAAATCTGCAATTAAATATAAAACGAAAACAAACTAAAATACAGAAAATTAATAAAACGAACAAATCTAAAAAAAAGAGGACTTCAGATCCCTAAATTAATTCTTAAAAAATAAAACAAACGAATTAATCATGAGCGAAAAAACTTAATTTCGGATTAAAAAAGTTGAATAAAAGAGGACTTCAAATAAAAAAAATTGAAAAAACTGAAAATTTACAATGAGATCTGAAATTACAATTAAATTAAAAAACGAAAAAACTCATATCCGGAATCACGAGCGACGAATATTGAGTGAGGAGATATCATTTCGTTTCTTTGTTTCTGTTGTTCGTTTCTTTGTCTTCACTTCTTCGTTTTCGTTCTTCATTCGTGAGGGATGAGTAGAAATGAGAGAGAGAGGTGGAATGAGGCGGTGGCGTTTGTGAGAGGAGATATGAGTTTAGGGTTTTAGTCGCGTGTATGAGGGAGGAATAGAGAGGTGAGAGAGAGGAAAGGACTGAGGTGTCGTGGGTTTGAGACGGAGGAGGGATTAGGGTTGAGTGAGGAGGAAGAGGAGGGATTAGGGTTTAGTGAGGAGAGAGAGAGGGCCGTGTGAGAGAGAGAGGGGAAATGGGTTATGAAAAGGAAATGGGTTAGGTGGGCTTGGGTAGTAAGGGAAGGAAATGGGCCACGGGGACTGGGCCATGAGGTTGTGTTTTTCATATAGAAAATCTGATGTGGTCCTAGGAACCGCATCAGATTTAAAAAAAACCGCATCAGATTTTTTAATCTGCTGCGCTCCACAAGAGGACCGCATAAGATTTTCCTTCCCATTTCTTTAATTGATTTTCTGATGCGATTTTGTCTGTTACTAAGTGACATATGAGGTTTTTTCCGTTGGTGAATTAAGATTTCATGTATGGACGCGTAATAAAGTCCTTATTACGATAGGCCTAGACTTGAAGCTTATGATTTTCTGTGTGGATCACTGATGAAGCCCCCCAGTAAGATGGAATATACGAAGTACTCAGCTTGATTGCTTGATATTGAAGATATCTTGTCACGCTTAGTGGAAGTTTCGACCAAAAATTCCATATAGGGTTCCTAAGGTGAGAAGGTAAGAAAGGCCAAACAAAGGAACACTAAAAGATGAAGCGCGGTCATAGCGTTGAGTGTTGAAAGGTCATGCTATGGTTGGCTTAGAAGCAGTAATGTGGTTTTGAAGAAGGAAGTGATTAGAATAAGAAAAAGGCAGAGCCATAATAAATCAACTCACGCAATGAGGTAGGCTGATGATGTAGGTTCAAATCCTAGTCTAGTTCTAAAGGTAGGGAGGAACATTGAAAATTCGTGATTTTTTGGGTGATCGTGCTTTTCTCATGGGCCTAGGAGAGCCTTAATAATATGTTTTGAATTAAAATGGTCGGGTCACAAAAGAGGTTGCCTACGTATCGAAGATGGAATCAGGCCAGTCGTAGTTTAGGCTAATGAATGAGAATGTGCCCTGGCTTTTACCTAAGTCGCCCTTATGAGTTTTCGCCTAGTAGGCTTTGGTTTGTCTATTTATGGCTTATTGGGATGCAATGTGGTTACGGGTTGCTTGAGGGAAGGTTTATTACAAAGGTATGATTTGACTTGTAAAGGTTTTTAATTGAAGGTAAAAGAAAGTACATTTGACAAAGCTATTGATGGGCTTATTTGTAACACTTCTTTTTTAAAAAAACATATTTTGTACTTTTTGCATCATTTTTTTTGCTTTTGCTTTGATTTTTGTTTTGTTGCTCTTTTTTTTTACTTGCCCTTTACATTGAATTGTTGTCAATTGTACTTCCTATGAGGTGGGTCAAAGGGATAGGGGGTTATTGTAGGCGTGTTTTTATTTCACCTACGCGGTGTGAGTGCATATTATATTTGACTACCCCATTATAAAGGTTTTATTGAAATTTTTGAAAGAAGTCGCCAACAATTCATTGTAGGAAGAATCATAAACCTAATTGGATATGGAAAAATCGTAGGGACAAAATAGGGACCTATCCAATGTAAATTTCTCCGTCATGACTCCGTAGATGGTCAAAACGAACCAAAGATTGAGTTCGGGGGTAAAGGTACAATACAGTCAAAAACTATATTGCACATTACTGGCCTCTACTAAATAATCGATTCATCACTACAGAGTTTATGCCAAAAAATAATCATATAATATTTATATACACCCTAAAAATAAATTAGTCTAAGTTGGTTCAGGAAACACATTAAAAGACTAATTTAGTGATATGTTATTAGGCAATCAAATTACAAGGTTCTTAACAAGTTGTCCAAATTAATCTGATTAATATTAGAATAATTTTTTAGGTCCTGTTTAGCAATAATAATATGTTGGTGATAATAATCATGCAATACAATAATATGATATGAATAGAACAATCAGGTGGGCATATAATATACAAAAAAAAATTAAAAAAAAGGTTTAGAAAATACGTTAGAACGATTATATATTAAAGATCTACATCATGAAAGAAACAGTTAGTAACTTTAATATAAAATTAGAGAATTTATTTTAGGACCCTAAGGAATCATACCAATGCGGTTTAGATTGAAAGCACAACGATTTTTTAGGCGTAGCAATTGTGGAACCAAGAACGCAATCTAATTAGGAATAGATTGAAAGTATTTGAGTGTTTGGGTATTTTGAGAGTGGAAGTGTATTCGTAAGTATTCGTAAGGATTTATCGTAATTGTAAAATAATAATGAAAAGCCGTCTTTGATTCGGGAAATCATGAGTATTTATAGGCAGAACGACACTATGCCACTGGCGCAACTGACGTGTTAAGCGCATGACGCGACATGGCCAGTAAAAAGCATACACGTGGCACGCGTTTTGAAAAAGATAAGAAAGAAATTTCATGTCTCAAGCCGAGAACTGCACTTGACATAGGACTCTACATGAAATAGAATTTTACGTGGCAGTTCTGGTGCTCTTAGCACAGGTTGTGCGCTAGGCGCTCAGTGCACAGCTTGTTTCTGACATATCTTAATAATTTGTTTGATAAAAACGCATTCTAAAAGATTTTCTTTTGTCTTTTGACTGTGGATATCTGATTTTACGGGATAAAATCTTATTTTAACTTATAAAAAATATCTTTTAAAGATATTTATTTACTAAAAAATAAATAAATTATTAATTAATTGAGTTTCTCAAAGAATTAGGCTCAAATACAATTAATGATCATGAATAATTAATTGGGCTTTAGAATATTATTTCGAAACACAATTTTGGAGTGGTTCTTTAAATTGCTCTTCCGTTGGATCGTTCGACTAATACCGCAGTATGTTTCATCATTTGTTCCTTAAATGGGGAGACACAATTATGTGTCTACAAAAGCCCCCACTTTGACTGAGGTTCAGGAAACAGAAAGTCAAAGTATACGGTGTCAGGATAAAGAATGATCCTAAACGCTATACAGTTTAGAACACAGCTATAACCACCGGTCTCTACAGAAACAAAGTTAGTATACAGGACAATAACTAAAAGCAATTTGATTACCTGCAGAATAAGATGCTAGCAGATAGGTGCAAACAACTCAGATAAGGCACATAATGATGCAATAATGCAAACTTATACTCTCTAAGGATACATGAGACGTAATGTAAGAATTAAAGTTATGCAAAGCTAATGGATAATAGGTCATGCAAGGTCAGGGTTATGCAATACTAGAATCTAGTCAATGCAAGGTTAGGGTTATGCAAGGCTGCAATGCAAGGTCAGGATTTTGCAAGGCTAGAAGATGTGTAGAGTGATAGGGTGATTAGAAATGCATAGAATGATTTTCGAAAATCGTACTTAGTAAATTATCGGGGTTACGTAAACGAGGTCCGCTGATTTCAACTCTTCGGGAGTTTGATTTGGAGGAACCACCACACGTAGGAAGCCCCCACTTTGGGTGAGTTGCCTTGAATTAGACTTGAGCCTTAATGAAACACACTTGTAGTTGATCTGTTTCGAACGTTTGAAAGTTGTTACTAGGTATTCTTTTTTGGGAAGTTGATATAGGTAAATGTTATTTCACTATTTTGATAATGACATATAATTAATGTTTTATTAGTTTAATTCGCTTTTTAGGTTCCTTGTTAGAAGTAACTTGTTTATGTCTTAGTTCTAGTTCTCTAGTTTGTTTTTGTTTTATTTATTTTATTTGTCTAGTTTTAATACGGATAAATGTTCTTAAGGTTCACAAATAAAATGGTAAATATTTTATGAAGGTTTGATTAAGTATTTAATCAAGTTTAAAATTATTTATTATTTACTTGTGTTATCCGATTTATATTATGGTGATAACTAATGAAATATATGAAGATTCCATAATATCTTGTTTAGTGAAATGTATGCGCAGCTTTGATATTTTCCTAGAAATATGGAGCCGCCAAACATTAACCTAAGCAACATCGCCAACAAAGTGAACGTTGAGGTAGTTCCTAGAATTTAGGAACCATAACAACCTAACTATATGTAAGGCGTGTGATAATGGAGAAGTGGCTGAGATCATGGAGAAGATCGTGGAAGCCCAACAAACTCAACTGCCAACGATAGATTACAACGGACTAAAATGGAGAAGTGGCTAAGTGGACGTGTGTTCATGGAGAAGAACATGGAGAAGTTCGTGGAGAAGAAATCAAGTAAATAGGTCTCTACAAATAGATGTTTGTAATGATCTCTTAGAATAACTTTCAGAATTTTTATGTAATATTCTTAGTGAAAGTTTGCTCGGTTTTTCTTCTTCTTAGACATTGATGTATTATAGATTGGGTTGAGAGAATCAAAATCTGTAATCATTCTTGAGAGAAAGAGAGAAAGAGAAAGAGAAGAGAGAAAGAGAAAAGACTTCGAGTGAAGTCAAGGGAGAAGTCAACTGTTAGGGGGAAAAGCTGACTGGGAACAAGTTCCTAGAGGAACAGAGTTGGTCCAAGTTTAGGTTGTACAAAAGAGAGTCTTTTGGCCTAAAAGTGATTAAAGAGAATTGAGTCAAAATCCCTAGTGGTCAAGGTTTTTCTTCCTATTAGGCCTAGAAAGTTTTCCTTGTAAAAATCTCGTGTTCCTAGTTCTTTCTTTATTCGTGCAATTAGTTCCTTCTTACTTATTCATCCTTTTATTTCCGCAAAAAGTTTGAAAATCTCTTCAACTACAATTCACCCCCCCTCTTGTAGTTGCTTAAGTGTTCGTCCAAGACTAACAATTGGTATCAGAGCCTAGTTCCTCCAAAATCAGTTAACACTGAGGAGCTAGTTCCTGGAAACGATGAACACATTAGGAGAAAGATTGGAAGAAGGTTACTCAACTCAGCGTCCACCCATGTTTAATGGCAAGTATTACCCATACTGGAAGAATCGTATGGAAATCTTCATCAAGGCCGAAAACTATCAAGTTTGGAGAGTAATAGAGATTGGTGACTTCAAAGTCACAGAGAAAAATGAAAAAGGTGAAGACATCCCTAAACCTCTCACCAAATTTGATAAAGGTGACTTCGACAAAATGGAGATGAACAACTTGGCGAAGAAAATTCTTCACTGTTGTCTTGGTCCCCACGAACACAATCGAATTATGGGATGCAAGTCAACCAAGCAAACGTGGGAACTTCTTCAAGTAACTCATGAAGGAACAAGCGAAGTCAAGCGATCGAAGATTGACATGCTCATGCACAAATATGAGCTATTTCAAATGAAACCTAAGGAGTCTGTTCAAGAGATGCTCACAAGATTCTCCAACATTATAAATGAGCTTGAATCTCTAGGAAAGATCATCACCCCTGAGGAACAAGTACGTAAAGTTCTACGAAGTCTTCCTCAGGATGAAAAATGGATGGCAAAGGTCACTACCTTTCTCGAAACTAAAGATTTCACCACATTCAATATCGAGCAACTTTCCGGTTCCTTGTTAACTCATGAAATCCATCTAGGAACTCATGAAGTTGACTCAAATAGACCTAAGGCCTTGGCTCTCAAGTTCGATGATCTGGAGGATTCAGATACTGATGATGAAGTGATATTATGGTTTTATATAGAGTTTTCTCCCCTATTTATGTGCTAAAAGTTATGGTTATGGTGCTCTTAGGAGCCATTTGGTACTAACTCTCTCCATCTAGTTGTGGTTTGCTGTTTTGTATTGGATTGTAGGTTTTAGGTAGTTATTACCTACTTTATATGATTGCACACTGGATTAGAGAGGTTAGACGCTGAGTTTCAAGATCCCGAGGATGCTTTCCGGGACTTTGAGCAAAGGAAGAACAAGGAACGCGCATAACCTGATCGGCCCGATAGGATCGGGCGGCCCAGCCCGATCGGGAGAAGAGATAACTTTTATGGTTTTGCTGCGGGCCCGATCGGGCGTTCAACGCCCAGTCGTATTTCGTTGTTTCGCCCGATTGGGCGTCCTGGCCCGACGTCGGGCGCCCCTGCCAGCTACTTCTGCCTACCATGTTATCAGACCGCCCGATGTCATCGGGCGGGTCAGCCGACTCATCGGGTCTGATGGTTTTTCCTTCGCTTTGGAGCCCGATTCCATGGGCATCTTTGGCCCGATCGGCGACTGACGAACGCGGTTTTTTAATGAATACGGGCCCTTCTTTCGAGACTTTTGCTATTGTTTTAGGGCTTGTATAAATAGAAAAATCAGAATTATTAGCTCTTCTAGTTTTTATTAGTTTTCTTTAGAGAGTGTTTCAAGAACCGGAATTCAGTGCTTTGTGATTTCAATTCAAGATCAAACCTTTTGCTTATTCATAGTTCAATATAATTCGGTAATCTTTCTTCATTATTTCTTTGTTATTTCTTCCATTGTTAATTAATTATTTTCTTAGTTATTTGCCATGTTTCAAAGTATGAGTTTTTATATGATTCTTGTTATTGTTTTCATGATTATGAGTGAGTAGTTCTATATCTAGAATTGTGGAGATCTATGTATGCAATGAGGGATTGATAGATTAGTTTGATTATCTTGTATTTCAACTGTTTCCTTTGATTGATTCTTCATGCTAGGATTATAAGTTAGGCCTGATTTATATTTCTACTGTTGCAATACTGAATCTACTTCGAGAGGAGAGATACCGTATAGGCTTTCAATTATTAGGCAAAGTGACCCTTGACTATGCGAGAGCGGCTGGGTGATCTTTGAGGGAGGTAATGTTCGAGAGAAATTACATGTGCCCTAGACAGTTGACTTACTAGGTGGTTATTTTTATCCTGATTTCCCGAATTGTATGCATAGTGATCCATGATTCTAGTACTTTATTATATATTTACACCTTCTATTTAATTCTGCTATCTGTTTAGCTTAGTAACACAACCATTCATCTGATTTCGTTAGTGTAATATTAGAGTTCAGATACGTATATAACTTCTCCCTGTGGATTCGATCCTGACTTCCCTGACTACTAGTTAGTGGACCTTAGGTTATTTTTGATTAGGTGATACGACTTTAGCCTTCAAATTTTGGCGCCGTTGCCGGGGAGACGGTTTATTTTATTTTGTCTGAATTATAGTATTAAACTAACCTCTACTCTGAAGAACACCTGTTCTTTGGAGCATCTCACGTTTGTTTTAGTGTTTTTGGTGTATGAGCAGGAAATTGAAATCCCAAATCTCATCCCGTTCGATCCGGAGATTGAAAAGACCCTCGTAGACTCAGAAAGAAAACTAAACAAGCTAAGCTGTCTGCAGGGACACCCTCCCAAAAGACACCTTCTCCACCATCTTCCCCACACCAAGAAACCCCACCTCACCTATTCTCAACATGGGTGAGAATGTTACTCGAACCTTCAGAGACTATGCACAACCATCTCCTGATAACGTGCCTACTGGGGTACGGATGCCCACTATTGCTGCTACAAATTTTGAGATCAAGTCTCATGTTCTGAATATGGTTCAGAACAATCAGTTCGCTGGGTTACCATCTGAAGACCCAAATCAGCACTGCAGAGATTTTTACAGTGTTGTGCTACTCAGAAGCAAGCTGGTGTTACTCCTGATGAGATGAAACTCCTCCTATTTGGTTTCTCTCTGCGCGATAAAGCTTTGTTCTGGTATAAAAGCTGCCTTCCACCATCACCACCTGGCCAGAACTTTCCAAGATTTTTCATCAAGTGGTACCCTTACCAGAAAACTGCAGATATGAGACATGCCTAGTTACTTTCACCCAAGATCCTGGTGAATCTCTATATGAAGCTTGGGAGCGGTTCAAGGATCTGCAGCGTCTATGTCCTCATCATGGGTTGGACCAGTGGTACTTGTGTCAGATTTTCTACACTAGAGTTGATGCAGATACACGACGGGTAATTGATGGAGCATCTGGTGGGTTCTTCATGGATAAAGCAATTGAGGAAGGGTATGAACTTTTGGAGAAGCTAGCATCTAATCAAGCCTCTACCATTCGTCCTCTTTGAAAAAGGGAGGTAAACATGATGTTGAAGCCATTTCCTACTGTCTGGGCAACTAGCTGCTCTAACTCAGAAAGATTGATTCCCTGAAGTTAGGTAATGATTCCTCACATGAGTGTTAATGCGATGGCTAGTGCTTCTAACTATAATGTGCATATATGTGATGCTTGTGGAATATCTGGGCACAACTCTCAAGAGTGTCCTGCCTGGGAAATAACTGTGAGGCCGTCAATGCTTTCCAGCACAACCTAGGAACCAGTTCAACCCTATTCCAACACCTATAATCCTGGGTTAAGACACACCCAACCTCTCATATAGGAGTACTAATGTGTTGAACCCTCAACCTCAACAACCATATCCACCTCAACAACAGGGTCAACAATACCAACCTCCACAACAAGCTCCACCTGGTTTTCAGAGAAATCAAGCACCTCCACAGCCTGCCCCTCTTGCTGACCCAGCCATGACAGAGTTGAAGAATATGATGTTCCAGATGCAGAAAGGGTTCAATGCTTTTCAAGCTGACACAAAAGCTCAACTGGAAAATTTGGGCACGCATAACAAGATGTTGGAGACTCAACTAGCTCAGTTGGCTAGTTCTTCTGCTAGTAGGCCACCTGGGGCCTTACCTTCACAATCAATGCAACCAAGGGACACTGCCAATGCCATCACTCTTAGGAGTGGAACACATTATGATGGTCCCCCAATGCCTAAGGATGGTCCGGTTGAGCCAGAAAAAAATGCAGACGTTACTGAAACTTCGTCAGCTCCTGAGGCTACCACCAACACATCTGCAGAGAAGCAGATAGTACCTGAAAAAATTCCTCCACCACTCCTGCGATAAAGGTACCATTCCCACTCGTCTATCAAAGAATAAGCTGGATCACCAACTTGGTAAGTTTATGGAGGTAGTGAAGAATCTTCAGGTAACTGTCCATTTACTGAACTCATTACTCAAGTACCTGCATATGCTAAATTTTTGAAGGAAATTTTGACTAGGAAAAGAGCCTTTAATGCAGTAGAAACTGTTGCCTTTACTGAAGAATGTAGTGCTCTTTTGCAAAATCAATCCCCTCCTAAATTGAAAGATCCGGGGAGTTTCTCCATCCCTTGTAATATTGGCACCATATTTTTGACAAAGCCTTATGTGATTTAGGTGCTAGTGTTAGTGTCATGCCCTTGACTGTTTTAAAAAGCTTGACATGGGAGATTTAAAATGTACCAACATTACTCTTCAAATGGCTGACCGTTCTGTTAAATACCCCCTAGGTATCTTAGAGGACGTTCCTGTGAGGGTAGGTAAATTTTACATTCCTGTGGATTTTGTTGTGCTTGACATGGAAGAGGATACTCAAATCCCAATCATTTTAGGGAGACCATTCCTTCATACTGCTGGAGCTGTCATAGATGTTAAAAATGGGAAATTGACTTTGACTGTGGGGGATGATAAGGTAACTTTTAGTTTGACCAATGCTTTGAAAAGTCCCATGCTAGAGGAAGCCTGTTACAGAATAGATGTCATTGATGTGCTGGTTAATGATGACATGCCTCAATCCAATCTGCGGGATCCACTGGAGGCTTTGCTTTGTTTTACCTCTTCCACAGGTGATGATATTATCCGGACTACTGAAGTGGATGCTTGGGAAGCAGCTTTTACCTGTGTCGAGCTTGATGGTATTACCACTCATGAGGATGAACGGTTAGTATGTGCTACTCAACCGGTAGAGGTAAAGAAACCTGAACTGAAACCCCTTCCCCCTTCTCTGCGATATGCTTTTTTGGATGATTCTGAAAATTGCCCTGTGATTGTTAGTGCTGCATTAAATGATGGTCAAATGTCTCAACTTTTGTCTGTTTTGCGACAACATAAAAAGGCCATTGGATATAATGATGATTTGAAAGGCATAAACCCTGACTTTTGCATGCATAAAATTCATCTTGAGGATGATCATCGTCCTAGTATACAAGGTCAGCGTCGTTTGAACCCGAATATGCAGGAAGTTGTCAAAAAAGAGGTTATGAAATTGCTTGATGCTGGGATTATCTATCCTATTTCTGATTCTAAGTGGGTGAGTCCAGTTCAAGTGGTTCCTAAAAAGGGTGGTACTACTGTAGTTAAAAATGAGAAAAATGAATTAATTGCTACAAGAGTAGTTACTGGGTGGCGTATGTGCATTGATTATAGGAAATTAAATGTTGCCACTAAGAAAGACCATTTTCCCCTTCCCTTCATTGATCAGATGTTGGAACGTCTAGCTTGTCATTCTCATTTTGTTATCTAGATGGTTATTCTGGTTTCTTCCAAATCCCTATCCACCCAGATGACCAGGAGAAGACCACCTTTACATGTCCTTATGGTACCTTTGCATATCGAAGGATGCCCTTTGGCCTATGTAATGCCCCTGCTACTTTCCAACGTTGTATGATGGCCATATTTTCTGAATTTATTGAGTCCATCATGGAAGTATTTATGGATGACTTTAGTGTGTATGGCATTGATTTTGATGCATGTTTGCTGAATTTGACTAAAGTACTGAAAAGATGTGAGGATGTCCACCTTGTTTTGAACTGGGAGAAGTGCCACTTCATGGTTACTGAAGGAGTGGTACTTGGTCATATTATTTCTGAACGAGGCATCCAGGTGGACAAAGCAAAAATTCAAGTGATTGAGCAATTACCCCTCCTGTGAATGTTAAGGGTGTTAGAGGTTTTCTTGGTCATGCGGGATTTTATCGCCGCTTTATCAAGGACTTCTCTAAAATTGCTAAACCACTTACTCAGTTGCTCCTCAAGGATGCCCCGTTCCTGTTTACTGATGAGTGTCTAGTGTCTTTTAACAGGATCAAGCAAGCTCTGATTACTGCTCCTATCATCCGATCTCCAGATTGGACCCTCCCATTTGAGATTATGTGTGATGCCAGTGATTATGCTGTGGGAGCTGTCCTTGGTCAGAGAAAAGACAACATCCTCCATGCCATCTACTATGCTAGCAAGACACTCGATGAAGCTCAAGTTAATTATGCCACATAAGAAAGAGCTCTAGCTGTGGTCTATGCACTTGGACAAGTTCAGGACCTATCTGCTTGGGTCTAAAGTCATTGTCTACACCGATCATGCTGCATTGAAGTACCTCCTCGCCAAAAAGGAGGCCAAGCCTCGACTCATTCGGTGGATTTTGCTGCTCCAAGAATTCGACTTGGAGATCAGAGATAAAAAGGGTGCAGAAAATGTAGTGGCTGACCATTTGTCCCGATTGCAGTATGAAGATATGGAAGAAGGTCTACCCATTGATGACTCCTTTCCTGATGATAAGCTCCTGGCAGTCACTTCTGTTACCCCGTGGTATGCGGACTTCGCCAACTTTTGTGTGAGTGGACAAACCCCTCCAGAGCTGAGCTACCAGCAGAGAAAGAAATTTCTCCATGATGCCAAACAGTACTTTTGGGATGACCCTTTGCTTTACAAGCTCTGTGCTGACACCATCTATAGGCGATGTATCCCAGAGTGGGAGGTGCATGACATTCTGAAGCACTCTCACTCCCTTCCATGTGGAGGCCATGCTGGGCCCTCCAAAACAGTAGCAAAGGTACTTCAATCTGGTTTTTATTGGCCAACACTTTTTCATGATGCTAGTACTTTTGTTAAGTCTTGTGATGCATGCCAACGAACAGGAAATATTTCCCGTAGACATGAGATGCCCCAAACCCCATCCTAGAAGTTGAACTATTTGATGTGTGGGGTATTGATTTTATGGGTCCTTTTCCCTCTTCCTCAGGCAACAATTTCATACTTGTTGCTGTTGACTATGTCTCTAAGTGGGTAGAAGCTATTGCATCACCAACCAATGACTCTAAGGTTGTCATGAAAATGTTCAAAAGATTATCTTTCCACGGTTTGGGGTACCAAGAGTTGTCATTAGTGATGGGGTCCCACTTTCACAAAAGAACCTTTGAAGCCCTACTCAAAAAGTATGGTGTCTACCATAGGACTGGCCTAGCATACCACCCAGACAAGTGGGCAAGTAGAAGTGTCTAACCGTGAAATAAAGTCTATTTTGGAGAAAGTGGTAGCTAAATCAGAAAAGATTGGAGTGATAAGTTAGATGACACCTTATGGGCTTATAGAACTGCTTTTAAGACCCCTATTGGTACCACCCCTTATCGACTAGTCTATGGAAAAGCATGCCACCTACCTGTCGAACTAGAGTATAAGGCTTTTTGGGCGGTTAAAGAGTTGAACCTTGATGCTAAATTAGCAGGAGAAAAGCGTTTATTGCAAATCAATGAGCTTGATGAACTTAGACTAAATGCTTATGATAGTTCGCGTCTCTACAAAGAGCGCACTAAGAGATGGCATGATAAGAAAATTCTGAGAGGGAGTTCAATATTGGTGACAAGGTTTTATTGTACAACTCTAGACTAAAGCTTTTTCCTGGTAAGTTGAAGTCTAGGTGGTCTGGTCCTTTTTCTGTCACTAACAAGTTTGGTTCTATTGAGGTGATGAATGCAACAGGTGAGAAGTTCAAAGTTAATGGACAACGTCTGAAGTTGTACTATACCGGAATCCCTGTTGGATCTGTGGAGGAGTTATACCTTCAACCCCCATCCCCTTCTGTTTGAGGGATGAAGCATTATGGTCGTGCGGGACCTTTATAAACCAGCGCTAATCGGGAGGCAACCCGATTTCTTTCCTTTTCTTTCGTAGTTTTTTCTAGATTTTTATTTTTTACTTTGCTATTTTTGTAGTTGGTGAGAGAGTACCGATGTTCCTCTTCAGGTTACATGTGTGCAGGAGTGCTTACCAACTGGAAACTACTCAAAATACGAGCCATTGCTTACTGGGATAGCCCGAGCCATCGGGCGAGGAGCTCCGATCGGGCGCGCAACGAAACATAAAACGATGAAAGAAAAGCGCCCGATGGATCGGGCTGACGCCTGATCGGGCGAAGTTCCGTCAACTCATTTTACGACAAAATTGGCAGACGCCCGATGGGATCGGGCGACCACGCCCGATCGAGCCCGCAACCAGAACTGGAAAGACAAAAAAAATCGCCCGATCGGGCGTGGACACCCGATCAGGCCCGCAACCAATTCCATTTTGGCGAAGAAACTGACAGACTCCCGATGCCATCGGGCGCACAACGAATTTCGGAAAATTTCAAAGACAAAAAAACACGCCTGATTGCATCGGGCCAGGCACGCCCGATCGGGCTCGGGATCCGGCTGGCAAATTAAAGGGTTTTTTTCCCTTCTTTTCACTCACTTCCTCTCACATTTCTCTCTCTCCAAACCCTAACCCCCAAATTCTCCATCTTCTTCTCCAAATCCCCTTTCCACCATTGAAGACCCTCCTCAAACCTTCAAATTCTCACCAATTTTTCTCTTATCACTTTCTACTCATCTCTCACTCTATTTTCTTCACTTTTCTCCCACTCTATCTCTCCCCTTCATCTTCTTCTTCATCTTTTCCACCATTAAAGTGAGGATTTGAGTGATACTAGTTTTCCCCTCTCTTTCCCCATTAGAGAGTAGTTGAAGCTTCATCTTTTGCACATCTAGAACATGTTCACAAGGCGACGAAAATCTACAACGGGCTCACAACCACCACCACCACCACCACCGGAAATTCCCCGAGATGAGACCTTCCCGGACGTCATCTTCTCCACGGAGGAACAAAGAGAACGATTTCAGCGCCTCAAGGGGCGCGAGGTAAGTCCTACAACGTTCCTTGATGAATTTTTGGATAAATTGGGAATTGCTAATGAATTTAGAGATTTATGAAAATAATTGGTATGGAATCCCTTTTTCTGTTCATGTCAACACATATCCGTGCTTGTGTATGAATTTCTACAGTAGCTTAAATGTGACCCACCTCGCTCAGGACCAATTTCGCATGTTTCCTTAGGCTCTTAAATAGGGACTTCACCCTCACCCTCCGGAGTTTGCTCGCATACTCCGTGTCCTCAACCGGGGGTAGATTGGGCACCCCCTGACTATCATCACAGGGACATTTACTATGCCATAACAGGGGACGAAACTGATTTTACCTTGCAACATTGTCATGCTAGGTACATACACCAACCCATCTTTAAAATTTGGGTTCGTTTATGTCAAAGACTTGTTTGGGAGGGTTGAAGGGCAACTCATTCGAGGGGATGAGCTTTATCTGATAGGTAGCTACATGTATCGGGGCACTCCCCGCCGCTTCCACTACAACATCCCTCATCATGTTGCGCTCCAAATGGAGCGTATTGCCACCACATACCCTAAGCGGCGCGCCGATGGGACGTTTTCCTCTCGGCCCATCGTGAACGGGGGCTAGTCACTCTTTTTGCTAGGGCCATTCCGACTTTGACGAGACTGTTATCAGCCGGCCTTAGGACCTACCCTATTGGACTATGCCTATTGCACTCGCCTTCATTGGTTGGACCGGGGTGGGGATACATACCAGTGGCAAGTTAACGGAATGCCTTCCATTGAACTGCCCAACCCTTTGGCCAAAATCAAACTTGGCCAACCTCACTATCACCTCCCCATTGCCGGTTCTGACTTTTCCACCCCTCACCCCAGATTCCTGAGCGTACCTACTACCGTCGTCCACCCCATGTTGAGGATATCCCCTCATCTTCTGATGCCCCCCCTCCAGCGTATGGATACCGGCATTGCAGCCAACACAACGGCCATCCATTGCATCAGCCAGCAGGTTTATGCTAATGGTGTACTTCTTCAGAATCTCAGTCAACGGGTTGATACATTGGCCAATGATCAGCACCTGGCTTTGTATTCGATGTACGACGAGAACTGCCGCCTGCATCGCATTGCTGAGCATGATGCACATCCCTCTTGGTATACTTGGAACCCGAGCTACAGTCAGCCCGGCGGTGAGGTGGATGGAGATGAGGCTAGTGAGGATGTGCAGATGGATGACTGATATCCATGTCTCTCCTTCCCCTTGTTGCAATGAGGTCATTGCCACGTTCAGCTTGGGGGAGGACTTCTGCAAGTACCACCCTCACTATTATTGCTTTTTAGATAGATTAGTTTTACTGTATGCTTAGGCTAGTTAAGTTAGTTAATTAGTTAACTGTTTTTTCCTTTTCATAAAAACAAATACAACAAAAAAAATGAAATATTGCTGAAAAAAATACCAAAAATACGAGTTGAACATGAATAGTCTAATTGCTTCCCTGTGCCCCAAACTTTGCCTTGAAAAATGATTTAACTCATTATACTGGATAGTCGGGCATTCGTGATTGGGATGTTGTGATGTGATCTTTGATTGCCTTGGTCTTGAGTAGATTTTGATGATACAACACCTACTTTAACTACATGCTTGAACTGGTTACATTATAAGGATTCATTTGAGCCTTCGGATGCATATTTACGTCCGAATTATTCTTGTGTGTTAGTTCCTCATATCATTCTTATTTTGACTTTGGCATTGTACTCGTTGATTTCTGACGACTTTGGACATTGTGCTGTGATAGAGGCGTTCAATTGTTTGATTTTTGGCCTCGGAATTTTCTAAAAAAAAGAATCATTTCCCTCCTAGCCCCGCTGAGTCTAATGACTTTTTGGATCTATATCAAGCCACATTACATGCCTTGAGCCTTTTCAATGTTTATTGTCCCAAGCCTAGCTTGGGAGAGCATTCGTTAGGTTAGAACTATGTTGTGTGGTTGATTTTCGGGTTGATTGGAAATAATATGTTTATGTTGACATGAGGTGAAGTGAATAGTGAAGTGAATAAGAGAAAAGAAAACAAAGAAAAAAAAATAGAAAATAACACATGAAAAGAATCAAGAAGTCACGAGTCATGAAAAGAAAAAAGAGTAAAAATCAGAACAATACATTTTGCTGAAAACTATCAAGGAGACAATTGTTGGTTGGTTCGAAGAATCTAAAGTTGATCATTATTTTGGGTATGTGATTGAGACCATGGAAGTTTTTACCGCACCTAGTTCTACTAGTGTTGATTGCTCCCCTTTTCTGGGCTTTTCCACCACATTCCCCAAAAAATTCTCATACCTTTACCCGAGCCCCATTACAACCCTCAGAAAGACCTTTTGAGCACTTGTTTGAATGTTTATTGGAATGATACAGAGTGTGAGAGGAAAGGGATATTATGGTTGGGTTGGTGAGTGCTCGGGCACACTTTATGCTCGCCACAAAAATTGAGAGGAGTGACACCCTGGTGAGTCCCTTTTCAAGATATGCAAGTTATGTATGGCTGCTATTTCGGACAATTTGCTTAAGTGATTGGTAGTCAAAAGTGATCTGATTCAACTGAACTTGAACTTTGCTTGCTTGAAGGTTATTGAGGTCAAAATGTTTGAGTTTCATACTTTGAGGGGTGAAGCAAATTCTATTCATATTCATGTTGTGCTTTGCTTAGGGACAAGCAAAGGTTTAGCTTGGGGGAGTTTGATATTATGGTTATGGTGCTCTTAGGAGCCATTTGGTACTAACTCTCTCCATCTAGTTGTGGTTTGCTATTTTGTATTGGATTGTAGGTTTTAGGTAGTTATTACCTACTTTATACGATTGCACACTGGATTAGAGAGGTTAGACGCTGAGTTTCAAGATCCCGAGGATGCTTTCCGGGACTTTGAGCAAAGGAAGAACAAGGAACGCGCATAACCTGATCGGCCCGATAGGATCGGGTGGCCCAGCCCGATCGGGCGAAGAGACAACTTTTATGGTTCTGCTGCGGGCCCGATCGGGCGTTCAACGCCCAGTCGTATTTCAGTGTTTTACCCGATCGGGCGCCCCTGCCAGCTACTTCTGCCTACCATGTTATCAGACCGCCCGATGTCATCGGGCGGGTCAGCCCGATCTCATCGGGCGTCTGATGGTTTTTGGTTTTTTCCTTCGCTTTGGTGCCCGATTCCATCGGGCATCTTTGGCCCGATCGGGCGACTGACGAGACGCGGTTTTTTAATGAATACGGGCCCTTCTTTCGAGACTTTTGGCTATTGTTTTAGGGCTTGTATAAATAGAAAAATCAAAATTATTAGCTTTTATCTTGGTTTTTTTTATTAGTTATCTCTAGAGAGTGTTTCAAGAATCGGAATTTAGTGCTTTGTGATTTCAATTCAAGATCAAACCTTTTGCTTATTCATAGTTCAATATAATTCGGTAATCTTTCTTCATTATTTCTTGGTTATTTCTTCCATTGTTAATTAGATTATTTTCTTAGTTGTTTGCCATGTTTCAAAGTATGAGTTTTTATATGACTTTTGTTATTGTTTTCATGATTATGAGTGAGTAGTTCTATATCTAGAATTGTGGAGATCTATGTATGCAATGAGGGATTGATAGATTAGTCTGATTATCTTGTATTTCAACTGTTTCCGTTGATTGATTCTTCATGCTAGGATTATAAGTTAGGCCTGATTTATATTTCTACTGTTGCAATACTGAATCTACTGCGAGAGGAGAGATACCGTATAGGCTTTCAATTATTAGGCAAAGTGACCCTTGACTATGCGAGAGCGGCTGGGTGATGTTTGAGGGAGGTAATGTTCGAGAGAAATTACATGTGCCCTAGACAGTTGACTTACTAGGTGGTTATTATTTATCCCTGATTTCCCGAATTGTATGCATAGTGATCCATGATTCTAGTACTTTATTAATATATTTACACCTTCATATTTAATTCTGCTATCTGCTTAGTTTAGTAACACAACCATTCATCTGATTTCGTTAGTGTAATATTAGTGTTCAGATACAATATTATAACTTCTCCCTGTGGATTCGATCCTGACTTCCCTGACTACTAGTTAGTGGACCTTAGGTTATTTTTGATTAGGTGATACGGCTTTAGCCTATCATGAAGAAGCAGCACTGATCGTGAAAAGATTCAAAAAGTTCTTCAACAAGAACTACAAAGGGAAGAACTTGAAAAAGCCTGGAAAGTTAAGCTGTCACAAGTGTGGAAGTCCGGATCACTTCATAAAAGAATGCCCTCTCTGGGAAAATGAAAAAGGCAAAGGCAAGTACAAGGAGAAGGGAAATGAACAACAAAAACCTTTCTCAAAAGTTGATATGAGAAGGGCCATGGCAGCTGCCTGGGGAGAATCCGACTCAGACGAGGAGCAGAAACAACCAGAAGAGGAGACAACACACTTATGTCTCATGACAAAAACAGACGAAGAAGAAGACTTGCCAGACAACAAGGTACGCATAAATGTTATAGTAGAAGAGTTAAAAGAACTTTCAAAGAATCAACTAATAAAACTACTTTTGGAAACCTTAGATGACTACAAGGCAATTTGTGTTAGAGAAGAAAATTTAGAAAAAGCCTTGGAAGTCCCCAAAGGACATTCAAATTGGTTTAAAACAGTGAATGCAAACATTGAAGATAGATTCTTTGTAGTATTTGATGAAAACCGACGTATTCGAGAAGCTTTTGAAAATGCTAAAAATGAAAACTACTTCTTGAATATGGAAATGGCTGAATTGAAACTATTTATTCCTGAAGGAACCAGTTCCTCTATAAATACAAGATCCGAGTTCGAAAAATTAAAATTCGAACATAAAAAGTTTTGAGTAAATATTTGTACTTAAAGAGAAAATGGAAGCTTAAGAACAACTCTTCCTGATCCAGCAAGTTGGATACAAAAATATAAAAATGAAGGAAGAAGTGGGCTAGGTTTCAATCACAAGAAGAAAAACAAAATGAAAAAATATGTTGATCTTCCAAGCAGCCGAATATGCTCTTATTGTGGGAACAGTGGACACTTAGTGTCTGACTGTTCCTCCAGAGAAGAACATATTGAAATGAATACCCACTTAATCAAACAAGTCTTGGAAAGCTAAGAGAAATATTAGCCCAACAGAGGAACCCAAGTCAAACTGGGTTCCTACCACTGACTGATTGCTTTGATGCAGGCTAAAGTGAGGGGGAACAACCTGTGGTACCTCGACAGCGGTTGTTCTAAACACATGACAGGAGATAAAGAGAAATTCCTCTCGCTTTCAGCCTATGATGGAGAACTGTGACCTTTGGAGACAATCTTACCGTAACATAGTTGCAATCGGGAAGGTAGGAAAGTCTAAGTCACATTCCATAGACAATGTATTTTTGGTCGAGGGTTTAAAACATAATCTGCTTAGTATTTCTCAATTTTGCGACAAAGGGAACAATGTAAATTTTACAGATGAACATTGTATAGTAAGCAATACAGGAACAAGTACCAAAATTCTAGAAGGAACAAGGAAAGGAAACACCTATGTTGTTGATCTCAACCTTGTTCCTAGGAACAACCTAACATGTTTAAGTGCCGTTGATAATGAACCACTTCTTTGGCATAAAAGATGTGGTAATGCAAGCATGACATTACTCCAGAAGGTAAGTGGTAAGGACTTGGTGATTGGATTACCAACTATCAAAGTCTCAAACCATGAAGTTTGTGGACCCTGTGCAAAAGGTAAACAAGTTAGATCCTTGTTCAAGTCAAAGAAAATGGTAAGCTCATAAAGTCCCCTTGAATTGATTCATATGGACTTGTGTCGCCCTGTTCGAATCCAAAGTCGATCTGGTAAGAGATATGTACTTGTAATAGTTGATGATTTTTCAAGGTACACTTGGGTTATTTTTCTTCATAGCAAAGATGAGACATTTGACGAATTTGTTAACTTTGCTAAAAGAACTCAAAGAATAAGTGGTTTTAAGATTAAACACTTGCGTTCTGATCATGGTAGAGAGTTTGAAAACTCAAATTTTGACGAGTTTTGCAGGCATGAAGGTCTCGATCACAACTTCTCAACCCCTAGAACCCCACAACAAAATGGCGTGGTAGAACGGAAGAATCGCACCTTGGAGGACATGGCAAGAACGATGATAATAGCAAGCAATCTTCCGAAGAATTTATGGGCCGAAGCAGTGAATACGGCATGCTATATTATCAATAGAGTCATGCTAAGACCTATCATCTTAAAGACCCCTTATGAGCTACTTAAAGGAAGAAAACCCAATGTCTCATACTTTAGAGTCTTTGGTTGTAAATGCTTTGTACATAATAATGGTAAAGACAATTTAGGAAAGTTTGATGCTAAAAGCGATGAGACTGTCTTTATTGGATATGCCTTAAGTAGTAAGGCATATAGAGTTTACAACAAACGAACAATGTGTGTTGAGGAAAGTATCCATGTCATTTTCGATAAACCTAACTCTCTGTAGGAACCAAGTCATGAAAATGACTTTGAAATAGGACTGACTCGTATTAAGGAGTTAGTAAACATTGATGAGGAACTAACACCTACAGGTAACGACAAAAAGCATATTTCTGGAGAAGAGATAGCTGTTCCTGATCCTGTTATACAGGAGGAACATGCACCAGAAATTCATCCAGAAGACGAGACGAATGATGCTCCTCAAACTGGAGGAGCAGAGACAAGAAGAATTGAACCAAGACCGTGGAAACACTTAAAATCCCATCCTTCGGGACGAAGGAGAGTGTGGATTGAAAAATAAAAATTTTGAATTTGTGACTTAAACGAATGCAAGAGGGAAAAGGCTTTGACAAGGCTAGGTGCATACTCGAGTCTATGTCGGGATCTAGAAAGAGATTATGCTCCTAAATTCTAGAAAATCAAATCATTTGAACTTGATTAATTTTATTTTATTAGAGCGGTCGGACCTCGAGATGAAGATTCCTACGTATCCTTGCAAAATCAGACCATTCATAGTTCCAGATCTGACTTTTTTTGTTCATCATTTTTTTCTATGTCCTAACTTTTGCCTAGGCCGCCTGTTTCGGGTTTTCAACATAGCGGGCTTGGACATAACTTGGAGAAGGAATTATGGTTGAATATGAAAAGTTTAAAGGTTTAAGAATTGAAGCTTTGATGAATGTTTAATTGGTTTGCCAAATGTAAGGATCATGGATTTTGATTATATAGGCTAAGCTTTTGATAGGTTGAAGGATTTGACTAAAGGGGTAGAACTTGTGTGCAAGCCCCCTAGCTTGACTTTTTATTTCTTTGCCTTTGGCTCTTTCTTCTTCTTTTTTTGAATTTTTTTTTCCTTTTTGTCATATCAACTTCTTTTGCTTTTGCTTTTTTCGCACTTTGAATATTTTACTTTTTTAATTTGCCTGACATTGATTTATTTTTATGTAGTGAGGCTTGCACAAAAGTTTTTTATTATTTATGTTTAGAGTATTGGAATGCTTGAAGGATTTTTGGGGAGCTTTGATTAATGGAAGGTTATTTGACTAATGGAGATGATAGTTTAAAGGATTTTTGTTTTTCCTTGGTTATATGAGGATGGCTTATGAAAGCTAATGGAAGAGAGAGGGGAATAACTCCTGATCTAAAGTATGTCATTTTTTATTTAAGATATCCTTTTATTATAATTAGTCAAGTTCATTAGGTGATTAAGTTTCATCAATGAAGTAGAAGCATAAATAAAATGATGGAAAAAGGCCAATGAAAATGAGAATGCAATTATGTTATTAGTTAAAAATAAAGAAAACAAGGCTTATTAAAAATAAAATCCTAAATGAAATAGACTTGACATGAAAGGAAATGAAAAAGCTATAGGAGGGACTTTGGAACTCAACCTAGAAAACTAGCATCAAATGACTATTCCCCGGCAATATTTAGGCACTTCCCAAGGGGTTGCTGCAATTGCTGACTTTTGCTGCGGGCGGAACTGACAATCTACCGTCTTCAACCATATCATGCAGATGATGCTTCAAATTCCAACATTGTGATGTCGTATGACCATTCCTTTGATGGTAATTGCAATAGGCATTAGGATTCCATTTGTTGGATCTTTTCTCAGAAGGAGGGTCTGGAGTAGGGCATATAGGTTGAACCGCTGCTTTTGCATGAAGCCTAGTGAAGGCTTCTTTTAGAGTCATGCCCAATGGTGTGAATGTCCTTTGAGGTCCTTTATAACCTCTCTTGTCAGTAGTTAGGGCATTGACATTAGAGCTAGAAGGGTTGCTATTATTACTCCTCTTGAAAGAGTTGTTGTTTTTGGAACCCTTGTTCTTGTTGGCATGTACCTCTTCTTCAATTAACAGGCCTATCTTATAGAGTTTCGTGAAAGAATTTATGGGTTGGAACTTGATATGATCCCATACTTAAGTTGCAGTTATGAATCACCAGTCGGACTTAATCCTCTTAGGATGGCCTATTGCTCATTTGTGCAGCTTTTTCCCTCCCTCTGTTATGGAAGGTGACAAAATCTTTGTTGGAATTATGTTTAGTTAATTCCAACTTGCGAAGGCCAACGGGAGCTGAGTATTGTATATGTATTACTTGTGGAACTCTTCTCTGATATAGTCCCAGTCAATTAACTTAGTTTTGTTCAGTGATGTGGACCACTTGGATGGATGTACATCCGATGTTAAAGAAAAGACAAAAGCAAATGATCATTTGGGTGTTCGACCCCCTTGAATTTTGGGAGGTCACCCAATGTTACCTTTTTAGGGAGCTTGTCTCTTAATTCTAGACCAATGATGTCATGACCCCGGCCCCCGAGCGCTGGAATTGACTGGATCAATTGCTCGAGTTTCTCAAACATCCGTTCGGTCTTTATCTTATCGGGAGGTGGTGGTGGTGGCGGAGGAGTGTCATCTTCCTCAGTCAGTTTCTCTCTTTGTGCTTTAATCTCTTTGTTTTGTTCTATAAGACGAGAGTTTATCAGTTGAAGTTGGGCCATAATGGCACTGAGCTGTTCATTGGCATCTCCCATTTTAGATGATGATTTAGGCAAGTCAGAGCATTCGTTAGAGAATGTGAGAATGCGTTTAACGAGTCTGGGAGTAGGTCGACCTTGTATCCTCTCTGTCGGGAGTTCCCAAGTTATAATCTCACGATCCGTCCTGAACAGAAATCGAATGGACCTCGTAAATTTTAAGAAATGATGCTTTGAAAATTAGACATGGATATGAGGGATGGAGAGATGGGAATGGAGATGGGAAATGAGAAATGAAAAATGAGAGGTGAGAAATGAGGATGCAAGTGGACATGGTAATGGGAAATGACTAGAAATGGGTATGATTATGGTTGTGATGGCGACATGGGCCTAACTATATGCATATGCAGATGTGAACTGAACTGGACTTGACTATGCAAGCAAAATAGCCTGAATGACTGGGGTTTTATGCTAGTTTCACTAGACTTAATGGATTGCCTTTATGAACTTATGGGTGATTGGCTTCGGCATACTTGATGATTTTGGGCGATTATGGACTTAGGGTAGAGTAGCTTCGCTAGATTGAAGGATTTGGATTGCTATGATAGGAGTAGCTTCGCGAAACTCGAAGGGTGCCTTTATGGTCTTGGGGATGACTAGCTTTGCTAGCTCAAGGTGTCGTTATGGTCGTATAGGGTGTCGTTATGGACATAGAAGGTGCTGTTATGGAGTTAAAGGGGTGTCGTTATGGACTTAAAGGGATGACTAGGTTCGCTAGGTCAAGGTGCCGTTATGGACTTAAAGGGTGCCGTTATAGTCGTATAGGGTGCCGTTATGGAATTGAAGGGTGTCGTTATGGTTTTAGTGGTGTCGTTATGGTCTTATAGGGTGTCATTATAGACTTAAAGGGTGTCATTATGGACTTAAAGGGTGCCATTATGGTCTTATAGGGTGCCGTTATTGACTTAAAGGGTGTCGTTACGGACTTACAGGGTGCTGTTATGGACTTAAAGGGTTAGCTTCGCTAGACTCATTGGTTTGGACTTCGTCCTATATGGTTTGACATTGGAGTTGACTAGACTTAGGAAATGGTTGGGCCTTATATGTACCTAATTTGGACTTAGTTCTATATTGGTTTGAAGTTAGACTTGAAAGTGTACAGGGGATTGACATTGGATTGAACTAGAGTTGGATTAGACTTGGACTAGACTTGACATAGACTAGGGTTCACCTAGATTTGACTTGAATAATTAGACTTATATGGGACTAAGATAGACTTTAATGCTAGGGGGCCGAATATGAGTGCCTGCACTCAAATTAGAGGGACCTAATATGAATGCAAAATGGACTCTAATGCATATGGGCCTAGATTGAATGCAAGTGAATTCTAATGCATATGGGCCTAAAGAATGAATGCAAATGGATAGAATAGATTAGACTGAATTTGGTTTATTGGATTGAATTATATTGGAATCAAGGTGTTTGAACTGGGTTTAGAATTTTCGAAATTCGTTTTTGAAAGGAACCCCTTGTTTTTATCATTTGTTAGGAACATATGGTGGATTAATTTTGAATTTTCTTTTATGGAAATGTCGTGATATGATGATGATTGTTAAATATTTCCGGAAAAGGTAGAATAGAAGAAGGTATAGGATTGATTTTGAAAAAAGTAAGTTTTTTGAAATTGATGAATATGGTAAGGTAATAGGAAGATTAGAAGGGATGAAATGTGAAGAGGTAAACATGCATGATGACTCTAACTCTACATGTCCATGTTTCTTAGATGCATCTTTTTAGGACAGACTCGACCTTGCATGAAAAGACTGTACCCTTTTTTTATACTAAGCGAATGCAAACAAACAAACATGGGACCAAACACACTACGTGCCATGCAGCATTACTACACGCAACGCATAGTTGTGCGTCTGGCGCAGGGGTGGTGTGCCAGGCGCAACTTAATGCACTTTGCACACTACTCCCCCGACATTTTTTCGGAGATTTAGGCGAAGTTTTGGTCATTGATGATTTTTCTTGTTTCTAGACGCGATTTTTAGGAACAACGCATAATAATGACAAATTGACAGGATAATATCAGGTAAAAATTGCAATCACAAGCAAATGTCATATATTATGGATTTAAAAGTTCCAACCTAAAGTCTAGTTCTATGTTTGAAACTATCGGTCAGGTTTAGGTTTAGTCTGAAAAGGGTCCATGACTAAGAGATTGATCCCACGCTTCGTACCCCTACTTAAAGAGGTGGCCACGTGTAAGACACACTCCAATGTCTAGTCAGTAACAAGAGAACAATGCCATGGTTAGGTAGGTTTGCTTATAACTAAGACCCAACACTATTGCTCAGGAAACATTTTGGAAGGACAAAGCGCAAACCCCCAAGGGGTGACCTCGCACATAAAACATGTGCTAATGAGACAAGGTAGATTGTCCTTATGGTGGCTGATCAAAAGACATGCATATGCAAAACTGTATATTATTATTCAAAGGCATAAAAGGAAAGTGAATCATAATTTTCAAGTTTCACGAACTCATTTAAAAAGATTATAGGCGTGGTCAAATCCTCCCCAGTGAAGTCGCCAAAATAGTAGGCGTGTTTTTATTTCACGAACGCGGTGTGAACGCTTATTATATTTGACTATCCCATTGTAAAGGTTTTAATGAAAATTGTTTTGGAAGAAGTCGACAACAATTCTTTTTAGGAAGAATCATAAACCTATTGGATATTGGGATCGTAGGTACAAAAATGGAATTATCTAATGTAGATTTCCCTATCATGACTCCATTGATGGTCAAAATGAACCAAAGATTGAGTTCGGGGGTGAGGGTATAATACAGTCAGGAACTATATTGCCCACTGTTGGCGTCTAATAAATAATCGATTCATTACAAATTTTATGCAAAGAATAATCGTATAATATTTTTATACACCATAAAAATAAATTAGTCTAAGTTGGTTCACGAAAAACATAAAAGACTAATTTTAGTTATATGTTATTAGACAATCAAATTACAATGTTCCTAAAAGGTTGTCCAAATTAATCTGATTAATGTCAGAATAGTTAATTAGGTCTTGTTTAGCAATAATAACACGTGGGTGATAACAATCACGAAGGACAATATGAATAGAACGATAAGGCAAGTATATAATATACAAAAATAAATAATAAGAAAGAAAAAAGTTTAGAATATACGTTAGAACGATTATATATTAAAGATCTACATCATGAAACAAACAATTAGTAACTTCAATATAAAATAGAGAATTTATTTAAGGACCCTCAAGAATTATATCTACGCGGTTTAGAATGAAGAGCACAACGATCTTTAGGTGGAGCAATCATGGAACCAAGAACGCAATGTGATTAGGAATAGATTGAAAGTGTTTGAGTGTTTGGGTATTTTGAGAGTCGAATTGTATTCGTAAAATAACAATGAAAAGTTGTGTTTGATTCGGGAAATCAGGAATATTTATAGGCAGAATGACACTGCGTTGCACGCGCCAGCTACGCCTGACACATCTGACGTGTCAAGCGCATGAAGCGACATGCCGAGTAAAAAGCATACACGTGGCACATGTTTTGAAAAAGATATGAAAGAAATTCTGAGTCTAACGTAAAGAACTGCGCTTGACGCAGGCTCTACATGAAACAGAAGTCTATGTGGTCGTTCTGGTGCGCTTAACACAGGATGTGCGCTAGGCGCGGCTTACGTGAAAGCCCACTTCTCGGGATACGTGCGCTTGGCGCAGGACTTGATAATTGTATTTTTTTTTTTGATAAAAATGCGTTCTAAAAGATTTTCTTTTATCTTTTGACTACGGATATATGATATTACGTGATAAAATATAATTTTAACTTATAAAAAATATCTTTTGAAAATATTGATTTATTAAAATATATCAATTAATTATCAATTAATTGGGATTTCCAAATAATTTGGCTCAAATGCAATTAATTATCATGAATGATTAATTAGGCTTTAGAGTATTATTTTGAAACATAATTTTGGAGTAGTTCTTTAGATTGCTCTACCGTTGGATCATACTGACTAATATCGCGGTATGTTTCATAATTGGATACTTAAATGGGGAGACACGATTATGTGACTACAATTATGCGTTTAGGTTGAAGTGTAGGAATAGTTTGCCTTTATTAGATAAGTCATGAGAATCATGAATTCATTTTCTTTTAAGGCGACAATCGTGATTTCCATTGATGATTATTAGTGCAAGGGTATATTAGAAATTCTCATTTATTAATTGAAAATTATGAGTACATGCAGTAAGAGAGAAAATCCTATATTAGAATGGGTACAATAAGAGAGATGAAACAGATTATGAAATCCCAAGTCTAGACTCCTAGTCACTTGATGAAACAGCTTTGTTGCTTCGGTCTTCATGAGGTCTATTTTTAAATGAAAATAGAGGAAGTGTATTTTGTGTGTGTTAGTTGGACCTAGACGAGTCCAAATCCTTTAATGCATGGTTAGGCTCAGAGATGTGTCTAGTTCTATGAAATTAAGGTCATTTTCGGCCTTTTTCAGCAGTAGGCAATGAAAGCCTCCCCTTGTCTATCATGTCTTGGATAACCTCTTTTAACTTTTTGCAGGAAGCAGTCTTACGTCCATGGTCTCTATGGTATTTGCAATAGGCATCCTTATCCCATGTTAGTCCTTTTTAATTTTCATGAGGGTCTAGTGTGGGCCCAATAGAAGCAATTGCACCTTTAGCATGAAGGTGGTCAAAACAAACCTCATAACTCATGTTTAGTGAGGTATACTTCCTTTGCGGTTTCTTTTTAGGCCTGATGGCATTAAGTATAGGTCCATGTGAGACACCAACATGAAGGTGCTTATGAGGTATTCCAATTAGAGTAATGGTGAAGTCGAACTTAAACGAAGGCCCTAGAATTGAGCTATGTGATATGATGTTGTTAAGTTCATTGATCCTTTGTGGGTCATCTACCATTGTATCGAAGTTATCTAATGCCTCGTTATCTGCACTATAATTCTCTTTGTTGAACCCTAGTTTTGATGATGACAAAGAAACAAAGATGCAAACTAAGTAGTGAACTAATGAGTTATTTAAGTGTATGATGTTTAAGGTATCAATGAAAGGAACTGGAAGAATACGAAGTCAAGGAAGAAGTCAAGAGAGGATTTCAAAGGCTAAGTAAAGAAGTTTCTCTAAGTTGATACTGGAGCAAGCATTGGATCAAGAAGATAAAGCTAGGCGTTTTATTTTCTAGTTCCAATGTAAAGGAACAAAGAAGAATGGTAAGGAACAGTGGCAGTTTATTTGAGAATGAGAGTTTGTTCCTTTCTAAGGAACAAACTAAGTGGCACTAAACGAATTGTTAAAGGAACTTGTTATAAAAGGAACTAGACTTAGGCGTGCAAATTATAACGGTTAAATATGAAATTGAGTAAGTCATGCCTAAATTATAGGAAATTAGTTTATCTAATTTAAAATTCAGTTTTAAAAGAAAATCTGTTTAAGGAAAAGATTTTTTTTTTCGGAAAATATAAGAAAATAAATATCCGGTTTTAGAAGAATTTGTTTAAAAGATATTATTTTCTTAAAGATTAAAAATTCAGTTTTAATGATAAAGTGTTTTTATAAAAACTGATTTTCGGATAAAGCTCAAGGAACTCCTATTACTTAGGAGTTGTGGCTAAATATATCCACGTTCATTATTAGATCATGGGATCATGGGACATGATGAGAAACGTGTTCCTTAGGGGAAGGAACATCATGGGTAATGGACTTAACATGTAATCAGTTTTAACTCCCACGTTCTTTTGATTATCACTATAAATATTGAAAGTCTAGATAAGTTCCAAATGTGTCTGACTAAGTAATTAAGTGAGTTTAACTAATTAAGTGTCAGTGCCTTCATTCTCTCATAATAGCCATTTGTTCTTTGCTTCTTACTCTAATTCCACTAAGCTTATTTCGATCAATTGTATTTTGGTTTTTGGGGTAAGGGAACTTTGAGTGAAGTTCTGTAAGAGAGAAGGCTTTGAGTGAAGCTTGTATGGTGAGAAAACTTCGAGTGAAGTTGAGAGGAACTGCTGTTAAGGGAACAGTGGCTCAGGAACTTGAGTTTAGGAACTCAAGGTGTGGCTCGAGTTAGAATTAGGTTGTAACAAGTTGTTTGGCCTAATTAGTGAAAGGTTGAGTTTAAAATCCCTAGTGGTCGAGGTTGTTTCTTCTTGTTGGGCCCAAGAAGTTTTTCCTCGTAAAAATCCCTTGTGTTCCTTTAGCTTGTTTATTCGTTTAAGTTTTAATTTCCGCAAAAAGTTACGTTTATTTCTACACCTACAATTCACCCCCCCTCTTGTAGTGTTCCTAGGAAATAATAATTGGTATCGGAGCTAGAACTCACGTAAGATAGGAAACCCTATTGAGAAAAAGATCCAAGGAACAATGAATACCACGAGAAACTTGAAGAAGGTTATTCCACTCAAAGGCCTCCTATGTTCAATGGGAAGTACTACAACTATTGGAAGAACCGCATGGAGATATTCATCAAAGCTGAAAACTATCAGGTATGGAGAGTCATTGAAGTTGGTGATTTCGAAGTCACAACTACAAATGACAAAAATGAGGTAACTCTTAAAACCCCTCTCTGATTATGACAAATCTGATTTTAAAAAATGGAAGTAAATGCCATGGCTATTAAACTGTGCATTGTGGACTTGGACCCCATGAACATAATAGGATCATGGGATGCAAATCCGCAAAGCAAATATGGGATTTACTAGAAGTAACCCAGAAGGAACTAATGAAGTTAAAAGATCGAAAATTGATTTACTTATGAATCAATATGAACTGTTCTGCATGAAATCAAAGAAAGCATCCGAGACATGTTTACTCGTTTTACTAACATTATTAATGAGTTGGCTTCTCTTGGAAAGTTTATTTCATCTGAGGAACAGGTTCGAAAGGTTCTTAGGAGTCTTCCTAAGGACAGATGGATGGCTAAAGTCACTGCTCTTCAAGAAACAAAAGACTTCACTAAGTTCAACTTAGAACAGCTGGCAGGGTCACTTATGACTCATGAGCTTCACCTTGATACTGAATATGGTGAAAGCTCCAAATCAAAATCAATTGCTCTCAAAGCAGATGATGAAGATGATTCGGACTCAGAAGAAGAAGAAGCAGCCCTCATGGTTCGAAAATTTCGAAAGATGTACAGGAACATGAAGAATGGAAACTTCAAAGGTAAAACTAAGAAATTTTCTAACAAAGCTGCTTGTCATAAATGTGGTAGTACAGATCACTTCATCAAGGAATGTCCTCTTTGGGAAAATGACAAAACCAAAGAAAGGAACAAGGAACGCTTTGCTGAAAGGAACAAAGAATCAAAAGCACCTTTCTCTAAGGCAAATGTGCGCAAAGCTATGATAGCTGCTTGGGGAGATTCAGAGACGGAAGAAGAAGAGGAACAACCAACTGAAGAAACAGCAAACCTTTGCCTCATGGCAAACATGACGAAAAAGAAGATGAAGAAAAAAATTGAGGTAAGTCAACATGGCTTGAGTCAGACTAGATGGTAAAACTAGGCTGAAATATATGATCTTCTTTATGATGCAATTCTTGAATGTAGAGATGAACGTGAAAAACGAAACAAACGGAACAAGCCTTAAAGGTTTGCAAGGAACACATAGAATGGCTTAAGAAAATGAGAACAGATGTTGAAACAAGATTCTTTTGATTTATTTGATAAAAACTTAAAAATCAAAGAATTTATGAAAGTTTAAAAATGAAAATTATCTAATTAATTTAGAGATTTCACACTTGAAGGAATTTGTCCCTGTTCTGAGTTCCTTTGATATAAGATCAACCCCTTTGAAAGGATACAGATCTGAGATTGAAAAATAAATAAAGAGAAAAATATTTTAAAGGAACAGATCTGTAATCTTAAAAAGGAACTGGTTGTCGCAAGGAACAGAGGCAAAATCATGAAAGTTCCTAAGTGGATTGAGAAACCACAGACCAAGAGGAAGGAAGGTCTTGGTTTTGAAAACTACAAGAAAAGGAACAAGACAAAGAAATATGTTGATCTACCTAGTGATAAGTTTTGTATGTATTGTGGCAAGGTAGGTCATTACATAAATCAATGTCAACTAAAATCTGAGATGATTGGGAAAAATGTGACAATAAGTAAGAAAAAATGGGTTGTAAAAACAAATCATAGTCAAGAACAGGAACCCACGAAAGATGGGGTTCCTATAACTAACACCTAGTCGATTTTTGCAGGTTGGAGTGAGGGGGAACAACACATGATATCTCGATAGTGGTTGTTCCAAGCACATGACAGGAGACAAAACAAGTTTCTCTCACTCACAACCTATGAAGGTGGAAGTGTAACATTTGGTGATAATAAGAAAGGTAACATAGTTGCTATGGGTAAGGTGGTAAGTCACCATTACACTCCATTGAAAATGTTTTTTAGTTGAAGGTCTAAAACATAATCTATTAAGCATTTCTCAATTCCGTGACAGGAAATACTGTAAAATTTGATAAAGAAAAATGCTTGATCATCAACATTAAAACTAAGAAGGTTATCTTGGAAGGAACAAGGAAAGGGAACACATACATTGTGGATCTAGACCTTGTTCCTCAAATCAATTTAACTTGTCTTAGTGTTATTGAAGATGATTCACTTCTTTGGCACAAGCGTCTAGGACATGCTAGCTTTTCATTACTTGAGAAACTTAGATCAAAAGATCTTGTTTTAGGATTACCATCCATAAAATTTCATATTGATCAAGTTTGTGATGCATGTGCACGAGGTAAGCAAGTAAGATCCTCTTTCAAATCTAAAACGATTGTAAGTACCACTAAACCATTAGAATTAATTCATATGGACTTATGTGGACCCATGAGAATTCAAAGCAGAAGTGGAAAGAGGTATGTACTTGTGATTGTAGATGACTACTCTAGATACACTTGGGTTATTTTTCTCACTAGTAAAGATGAAACTTATGATGAGTTCCTTGTCTTTGCTAAAAGAGTTCAAAACTTAAGTGGATCATAAAATAATGCACATTAGATCAGATCATGGCAAGGAATTCGAAAATTATAAATTTGATGACTTAAGCAGAGATAATGGCCTAGATCATAATTTTTCTGCCCCTAGAACACCACAACAAAATGGTGTTGTAGAAAGGAAAAATAGAACTTTGGAGGAAATGTCTAGAACCATGTTAATTGCTAGTGAACTTCCAAGGAACTTTTGGGCTGAAGCTGTTAATACTGCTTGTCACATAATTAATCGTGCCATGATGAGACCTATCATTAATAAAACTCCTTATGAACTTTATTTTGGAAAGAAACCAAATATACCTATTTTAGAACATTTGGTGCAAATGTTATGTGCATAATAATGGAAAAGATAATCTTGGAAAATTTGATGCAAGGAGTGATGAAGCAATATTTTTAGGATACTTCACATAGTAAAGCTTATAGAGTATATAACAAAGAACTATGTGTGTTGAAGAAAGCATTCATGTAATCTTTGATGAATCTGACAAATATAATCCAAGCATACAGGTTGATGACTATGAGATGGGTTGGTACAACCAAGTAAAGGAAGCAGATTCACAAGAAGAAGAAGAAGTGAAAGAGGAAAGGAACGAGGAATTGAAAATAATGACATCAATGATGTTCCTGTTCCTCAAGGAGGAGAAGATGTTCCTGTTCCTCAAATGAAGGAACTGAGTCCACCGAGGCTAACAGAGGAACAACTGAGCAGAGTTCCTCATCTACTCAAGGAACTCATGAGGAACAACATGTTCCTATAAGAGAGTTTCAACCAAAACCTTGGAGATTACAAAAGTCACATCCATGGAACTCATAATCAGCGACATATCCAAAGGTACGCAAACTAGATCTCAGTTAAGGAACTTTTGTGCATTTCATCGTTTAAACTATCAAATGAAGAAGCCTTAACTGACTCTGATTGGATTACTGCAATGCAAGCTGAATTAAATGAGTTTGAAAGAAACAAGGTATGGCATCTAGTTCCTCATCTAAACAACAAAAAGTAATTGGCTTAAAATGGGTGTTTAGAAACAAACTAGATGAATATGGAACCATTGTAAGAAACAAAGCTAGACTTGTAGTAAAAGGTTATAATCAACAAGAAGGAATGGATTATGAAGAAACCTTTGCTCCTGTAGCTAGATTAGAAGCCATTAGAATTTTAATTGCATTTGCTGCTTACATGGGATTTAAATATTATCAAATGGATGTTAAGTGTGCATTTTTAAATGGCTATCTAAACGAAGATGATATGTTGAACAACCCCCTGGTTTGAAAATAATAATCTCCCAAATCATGTCTACAAGCTTGATAAAGCTCTTTATGGGTTAAAACAAGCACCTAGATCATGGTATGAGAGATTATCAAAGTTCCTTTTAGAAAACAATTTTAAAAGAGGAAAGGTTGATAAAACCTTG